>NC_044323.1:154915453-155231103 GCF_007399415.2 Gopherus evgoodei | reverse complement strand
CAACATTTTGGCGATGAGGATGGATCTTCTGTCTCTGAACCCACCTGCACCCTTTCTGCAAAGCCTGAGTGAGCCTCCAATTGCTTTTACTGCCTGGATCCATATGTTTGAGACATATCTGCTTGCAATCAGTGCTACAGAGATTTCTGAAGTAAGAAAGAGTGCTTTGCTAATCCACTGCCTTGGAGCAGAAGGGCAGTGTATATTTTACACTTTTCCCCTTGCAGATGATAAATATGAGACTGAACTCACTGCATTAAAGAACTTTTTTGTGCCAAAAGTGAATGTAGTAGCTAATCGCTACAGATTTCGCCAGCGTGAGCAGAAACCAGGGGAGATTATAATGTAGTGTATTGCTTTCCTGAGGAGTCTGATTGTAACTTGTAATTTTGGGAATATGGCAGATGAGATGATTAGAGACCAGCTCGTTGAGAAAACAACCACCATGTTTCATGTAAGAGAACATTTACTTCTAGAACCACAACTTACACTAGAAAAAGCAATAACCATTGTTACTCAGATTGAGTCAGCTACAGCTGAAGACAAAATAATGAGCAGAGATACAGAAAGCACAGTCCAGGCTGTGACTCCTTGGCAGAAAAGTTCACTATCACTGCAGACAAACAATTGCAAGAGAAAAACTAATGAAAAACCACTGACTCAGCAAATTCAAAATACAGTAAAAGCATGCTTTCGCTGTGGATCCCCACAACACCTTGCAAGCTACACACAGGGGCGGCTCCAGGCCTCAGCACGCCAAGTGCATGCTTGGGGTGGCATACTGCGGGGGGCGCTCTGGCGGTTGCTGGGAGGGCGGCAGGCAGGGCTCCGGTGGACCTCCCGCAGGCATGCCTGCGGAGTGTCCGAAGCCGCGTGACCAGCGGACCCTCCGCAGGCATGCCTGTGGGAGGTCCAGCGGAGCCACGGGACCGGTGACCGGCAGAGCACCCCCCGTGGCATGCCGCCATCCTTGGGGCAGCGAAATGTCTGGAGCCACCCCTGGCTACACAGGATGTCCAGCAAAAGTAGCTCAGTGCAATCATTGCAAAAAGATTGGGCATTTTGCTAAAGTGTGTCGCAGTAGCCAGTTCAGTCAACAGGTGCATGCAATTATAATACCAGATGTTACTGTGCCGAGCGTGGACAAAACCACTACTGCACATATTGCCGAACAAAAAGTGCACTGTAAACATTTCCGCCATACCCCCAGGCAAATTACACTCTATTCTGCTAATGTTGGACACTGGCTCAGCGGTATCTATACTACCTGATTCCATCTATTTGCATTATTTTAAAGATGTGCCTCTTACTGAACCCAAACTTCACTTGGTGTGCTATTTGAAAAACCATATTCCAGTACAAGGCTGCCTGCCAGCAATAGTTACTTTTGGCGATTGCTGTGTAACTGCAGAGTTCTACATTGTCCACAAAGGTACTCCTATCCTTGGCAGAGATTTATTGGCTGCTTTAAATCTCAGGGTAGTTAATGGACGAATTTATCTTCCTCAGCAAAGCACTCTTGCGGTACACACACCAATTTCAGCTGGGACCCAACACCAGGTTGAAGAGAAACTTGGCTGTGCTTATGGATTTCTGCATAAAGTTAAAATGAGGAAGAATGTGATGCCTGTACGACAGAAATTATGGTGCTTACCGTTTTCAGTCAGGGAAGCTGTTTCAGAGGAACTTAGAAAACTTGTTCAAAATGACATTATTGAAGACATTAACTCCTCGGAATGGGTTTCACCTATAGTGGTGACGCAGAAGGGTGGAGTCATTCGCCTTTGTGTGGACTGAAGGGAGCCAAATAAAGCTATTGTGATTGACAGCCATCCTCTTCCTCACATAGAAAAAGTCTTTGCAGAACTCCATGGAGCAAAGATGTTTTCTACTTTTGATTTGCAGAATGCATACCACCAGGTTATGTTGCATGAAGATAGCAGAGACCTCACAGCATTTATTACACGAGGGACTATTTCATTTTGAACGTGTTCCATACGGTCTCACATCAGCCCCAAGTGCCTTCCAAAAAATGATGTAATTGATTCTGAGGAATCAACATGGAGTTCAGTGCTATTTGGATGATATTATCGTGTTTGGAAATGGTACTGAGGATCATGACAATAACCTGCAGTCTGTACTAAACTGCGTCAGCAAAGCAAGCCTCAAGCTCAATAGATCCAAATGCAAATTTAGACAAACTGAACTCTCCTTTCTGGGGCATACAGTTTCTCAGGCTGGACTAAAACCTGATCCAGATCATATCCTGGCAATTTCAAATGCTCCTCCTCCAACAGATATTCAAACCTTGCCTTCCTTCTTGAGTCTTGCCTCCTGGAATGCAAGATTCATTCCCAGTTATGCTCCTGTCATTGAACTGTTACAAGAATTTCTACAGAGAAGTTCAACCTTAGTGTGGACAGTGGAGGCACAAGCTAGTTTTGAAGTGGTGAAAGACTTGATTGTACATAGTCCAGTACTTGCACTATTCAGTCCTGCATTGCCTACAGTTGTAACTACTGATGCTTCTGATTATGGACTTGGGGCTGTCCTCACACAACTTCATGAGGACAACGCAGAGGGGGCTGTTGCATTTGCTTCAAGGACACTAAGTAATGCTTAGAGAAAATATTCTACAGTCGAAAAAAAGAAGCACTTGCTTGTGTCTGGGCTACTGAAAAATGGAGAACTTACCTGTGGAGCCGCACATTCAAGTTGCACACAGACCACAGCCCTTTGACGACGTTGCTCACCATGAAAGGACTGGGAAGAGCAGGATATCGGATTGCTAGACTATTCTCTTTCAATTATGACCTGGAATATAAGCCTGGAAACAAAAATGTGGTAGCTGATTGCCTCTCAGCTGCCTTTGCCTTCACCAGATGGTCCACCAGAGGATGACGATATAGTAGTTCCGCTTACTACAAGCACTCTTACTGCAGTTACAAGAGAACCATTTCATGCTGCTTGTTCAGCAGGTCCAATTCAACAAAAACTATAGGAATTTCTGACAGAGAGATGGCCCAGTAACTCTAAAAATCTTGACCCAGGTTTGCTGCCTTATTTTAGAGTTCGGGATGAACTTTCTTTGCTCGATGGCTGTGTACGAGGTATACACCAGCTACTAGTGCCAGAAGAATTACAGTTAAAACTCATACACTTGGCACATGATACTCATCAAGGAATTGTCAGAACCAAACAACGACTACGGGATCTGTATTGATGGCCAGGGATGGACTCTCAAACTGAAGCACTCATAAAATCCTGTGCCACTTGCCAAATGCATGATAAGACAGCAGTGACATGTACCCCTCCATTACAGCCTGTTCCTCTTCCTGAATCTGCATGGGAAAAAGTGGTGATTGACATTGTAGGACCCTTTGATACTGCTCCAATTGACTGTCATTATGCCATCACTTTAATAGACTATTTCAGTAAATGGCCTGAGGTAACGTTTACATCGCAAATCTCTTCTGCTACCGTAATTAAGTTCCTCTCTTCAGTTTTTAGCAGGGAAGGTAACTCCAAAGAACTGGTTTCCTATAATGGTAGTCAATTTACTTCCCTGGAGTTTGAAACTTTTTAGCAGAGAGGAACATTTTACACAGAAGGTCATCCCTATATTACCCTGAAGCCAATGGGGAAATCAAATGGTTTAACTGAAGTTTGAAAGATAGTTTGCAAACAGCTAAACTGGAAGGGAGATTGTGGATATCCTTCACTACTGATTTCTTGCAATCATATGGGGCTCTATGAAATGCCACAATGCAAAGATCACCTGCAGAGTTACTGCATGGGAAACAGATGAATACTAAACTGAACATTGCTGGATTGTTAAAGGCACGACCTGAGGCCCCAACCGAGGATGATGTGAGAAAAACAGTTGAACAGAACCAAGCAAAGTATAAGGCTTTCAAAGACAAGCAGCGGGGTGCTAAGGAACCAAAGTTACGAAAACCTGGAACTTTATGCAAAGGGGACTGTAAATTCACAGCTCCTCTTAAAATCATAGAGAAGAAGGGACCTTACACCTATCGACTTTCTGAAGGGTGGGTATGGAATGCTTCTTATCTTGCACCTGCCTATGCACCAAGAGGAGATTATGCCAACATCCAGTCTGCATTGGATGACTTCACCATAGTATCAACACAACAAGACATTTCATTGGAACTGGGGCGTGAGAGACGGTCTGTCAGACCCAGATGACCACCTGTCAGGACTAGAGACTATGTTATGTAGTATCTACAGTGCTTTCAGTGTAATATTTCTGCCAATAGTATAATGTCTTGTTTCCTATTTGTTCCTGTGGTTAGAACAACAATCTTTATTTTAATTGGGAGAGTTTCTTAAGAGAGGAGGAAATGTGGTATTTAGATGTTGCTTGTGATTATTAGAACTGGGAGCACTGGCTGTTGGGAGTCTGAAAGGACAGGAAACAGGAAGGAGGGTGGAGGAGTTGAGGAGGCAGAGTGAGAGTTACAGAGGGTGCAGCAGCACCTTGCTAAAGAGGTTTCCACTTTAAAAATAAAATCCTGTTGAAATTTGTTAGTACCTTGCCTGGTTGATACAACATACATATATATAATATGTTTCTTACTTTGCTTTCAGCCAAAAACAAAAATATACCATGAGTTCAAAACACACACACACACACACACACACACACACTCTCTCTCTCTCTCTCTCTCTCTCTCTAAAGATCACAATTGCAACAGACCCTGGAAGAAACTGCAAAATAATGAGATTCATGTTGAAAGGAACACACACAGCACACAAATTAAATCCTCCGAAATCTAAAGGGGACAATGGAGCTTTTCACCTAAAAAATCAAAGGGTCCAGATTCTGCCATATTATATAGTCTCTTCATGCCCCTCCTGCAGCATAAAGTGACCATCAAAGAGGATTAAGTGGTGTCCATGGAAGGAGTTGGCAAGGGACAGAGAGGTCAATGGTTAACACACTCTACTCACCTATTTTAACCAGTGTAATGACCCTCAGAGAGAAGTTACCTTAGAACAGCCCCACCATTCTTGCTACAGGAACAGGGAATACGAACTCTGGGACAGAGAGTAAAAGGGTCAATGAACTTAAAACTACATTCCTAGCTCCTAATAATAAGGATCCCTTCAGGTGAGGGTTGGAGTAATTACAGAAAAGCTTACACTGCTGCTTCTCGAAATGGACCTGTTCTGTACTGAAGACCTTGGCTTTCAGCTAATAAAATGGGCAGGAGGGATAACTGCTAACATAAATAATTGCTTGAGAAAAAAAATGCATTTGCGTATGAAAATGCAGAGCACATAAAAGCTCTAGTTAATATTCTTTATATGCACTTATCATGAATTTTGTACAGGGTTGAATATATTTTCCAGTGACTAACACTGCAAGGCCGAGGATTAAAAAGGATAATGTACAATGTGATTTATGAAGTTTTAATGGAAAATCCCCATGGGTTATGTATAAATCTTATTTATAGCTTTAAAAATATGTAATATACTTATTGTATATTTTAAAAACTGTGGGAGTACAGTCTCTATCATAGTTAATCCATTAAAAAAAAGCAACTCCTAGAGGCTCCTAAGGATAAGCCATTTGATATTTTAGTGTCAATGTGTACAGTGTGAAATGTCCAATATGATTTAGTTAGAGGGGGAGAAAAGAAAGTCTTGAAGTAAGGGACAGAATGGTAGATTTAAAAACAAAATTGGACACACTTGGGGAAAAATAAAGCCGCTTGATGATGGCTTTGCCCTCCTGAGTAATGCCGCAGTACAGAAATATCTACCAGAGGACTGGAACTCAGGAGATCTCTTTCTCTCTCTCTCTTTTTAAATATGACAGCAGTGTCTACAGACCCCCAACCAAGATCAGACACATGGAGTATATATACAAACCAGCTGGACGACGTGGTTGCAGCATGTGTAGACATACCTGAACTAGCTTTGATTTAGCTAGCATGGGTGTGTCTACACATGATTCTATCACCAGAATAAAAAGATGGTCCCTCCCCCAAGAAACTCACAATCTAAACAGATAAGAGAAAGGATGTAAAAAGGGATTACCTTTTACAGAGAGATGTCAGACCAGGGAGCTAGGCTAATTTACACCAGTTCAGGAGCTGGCCCTACCCAGCATTATACAGGGAGTCAGTCACAGAACCAAGAACTGAGCCCAGATCTCCTGAGTTGCAGTCCAGTGTATTACACCCAAGATCCTCCATTTTAGATCTGGGCTCTATTCACAATTCTGTTGTGCATTTGTTGTGTGAACTCAGGCAAGTCACTTCAGTTCCCTTATATCCCAGCATATATCACCTTTCCACTCTTGGCAAGAATACCTTCTCCCTCGTAGCATCTTCGGTCTAAAAACAGCCTTGTGTCTTCTCTCCACCTCATCAATTACCCAGCTTGTTTTAAATGTCATCAAAAGCACTCCCTTTTCTCCCTGTCTTTTCCTCAGCTGTTATTATTTTAACTCTACTGCTGTATTATCTGTCCTTGTAAAAGCATTTCGCAGCAAAGACTGTAGGAAGAATACTAGACAAAAGAATATTAAACAAAATAGAGTTGTGTTGTATTGTATTAAAAAAAAAACCCTAGGTGTCCCTTTTAAGTTGTGCTTTTAACTCTCAGCCACAATCACTCGCAATGACGGCCGAGCATGCTAAGAAGCTCATGACCGTCACTTAGAAAATGCCCACAGGCAATCTGTGCACTGAGAATCCCAAGGCAGACAATGGCATCGGGGGATAGACTGAACCACCACTTAATTGGCTACATAGAGAAGAACAACCCTTGAAGGTATAAAAAGAAAACCACAGCCCAGATGTTTAAAAATATAAAAGCAGCTGAAAGTCAAATTATGCCTGTGAACTCAAGAGAAACTCAGGGCCAAATCCTCAGAAGAGGAGCACTCAAGCTCAGCTGAGGATGCAGGGTATGAAACTGCCCTTTGCAGGGCCGCCAATCCTCAAAGTGTCAGGCCACCACGACCATAATTAAATCCCCCTGAAGGTTATTCTAATTAACTTTGGCTTCTAACATTCTGCAGGGTCATTCCAATGGCCATGTCTCACTGGGGTCCAAGGACATCCAGGCCATGCCCTTTTTCCCACAGCCAGGAAGGTGCTGGTGTAGGAGCTAATAAAGTGCCTGTACATCACTTAAGGATTCTCCTATGAAGAAGGAATCTTTCAATGCCCAGGTAAGCCAACTTTTAAGGCTGTTTTGCCAGACTGGATTGGTTGAAAGCTGTCCCAAGCCCAGCTGAGAGCTCTACACACTACCATAATATAAATAAATAAATAATAAACAAAATAAAATAAATAAGACATCATGGCACATGGATGGAAGCAACTTTGATACATTTCAGTGTTAGGAAAAACAGGGAGCCTTTAGCAGAGATTAAGCTTTCGTGGGTAACAAACCACGAAAGCTTATGTCCAATAAATGTTAGTCTTTAAGGTGCCACTGGACTCCTTGTTGTTTTTGTGGATACAGACTAATACGGCTACCCCCTGATATTTAGCAGAGATTGACACAGAACCCATATCAACTGTGTTCTGATTCCAGCCCCCAATTAAGGATACTATTCTGCCTGTTACCCAGAGTCTTGGCTATGAGACAGACAGAATGATGTGGGGATGGTCACATTACCACTGCCTATGCTGTACCCAACAGAGGATTTCAGACTCCTGGGCTGTCTAGCTCTTCCACAAGCCGCTACATGTGGAATAAAATTAGCGTGAGCGTGTGTGAGAGAGCGTGCAAGATCTTTTGTTTTCCCTTAACAATTTATGAGGCTCTGTTATAAATGATACCAGTCAAGAGGAGAACAGTAGTGAAAGATTACATTGCCATCTAGAACAAAGCTTATTTACTTTGTTGGAATGTAGTCAACAGAGGAGAAAAATCTGCAGAGGGGGAGAGACTCTAAAATAGTGCCTTATTTCCAAAGCCCTGTGGTCACGTCACATTTCAAGCAATGTGTCATAGCAGCTATAGCTCCTTGACTGACAGTTTGCTAATATCAGTGGAGATCTGTCCAACAAAGACCATGTGAAAGGCATAATGTGGCATCAGCAGGGCCATCTGCAGATGCTGACAAATATTCTTCCCATCCCCTCTTCCCCTCCCCTAAAAAAAAAAGGGTCAACATCCATTTTTTTCCTCATTTGTTTTCTGCTAGGTTATGCAGATCTTTGAGAGATAAAATATATATTTCATTGTTTTAATCCAGCCAGAGACAAGTATCAGATCAAGCATCTTCTGCAGAGAATGAACAGGGACGCAGATGAGAAGATAAGGTAGGGAACTTTTTGGCTCCATATTCAGAATACATCAAACTAAACAGTGCCACTTCCACAGCAGAAAATAAATTAAAGATGTGCCAGAGAATGGTTATACTAGCTTCTCTCTGTACTGTCGTAGATATATTACTTTTGATCTGTGTGCACTACTTATAGAGGGTTGAGGTAGATGCAGCCTTTACATTGATATTGTGTGACCTCTAAGAAACTTAAAAGTTATGGTCTCTGAGGTACCAATATGTCTAACATGTCTAATGGTACTTGAAAGCATAAGGGTACTCCACCCACATGCTTTAAGGAGTGACAACCATTTGCAGGGGTCAGGAAGGAATCCATTCCCCAATGTATTATTATTTGTATGAGAGTAGGCCCCAAGTGAGATCAGGGACCACTGTTGGAGGTGCTGTATATACTCAGCATGGCCTAGTGGGTAAGAACGTAGACTGGGAAGCAGGAAATCTGCTTACTAGTCCTGATTTTGCCACCAACCTGTTCTGTGATCGTGGGCAAGTCATTTCCCCTTGCTGTGCTTTTTCCAATGTAAAACAGGGACAATAATATTGATCTTCATTTGTAAAGCATTTTGGAGAATGAAATGCTACTAATAATTGTTACAGGCAGTTAATGAAAACATTACACAAAGATAGAATCACACTGTTTATCAGTGTGCTTTACAACAACCAAACAGCAAAAACAGTAAAGGGATTCCAGTGCTCTCATGTGAATGATAGCTGGCATTTTAAACCCTGTCCAGTTCTCAAATAGGAGAAAGCCCAGTCACTGATGGTCAAAAAATTCAGCAGAGGAAGGTTTAGAACTCTGAGCCAGTGCAGAAGAAAATATATTTTAACCTCTTTGGGCAGGACAATCATAGAATCATAGGTGTAGGGCTGGAAGGAACCTTGAGAATTCGTTAAGTCCAGCCCCCACACTGAGGCAGGTCCAAGTTAAGCTAGGCCATCCCTGACAGGTGCTTGTCCAACCTGTTCTTAAAAACCTCCAATGATGGGGATTTCACAACCTGCCTTGGAAACTTATTTCAGTACTTAATCACCCTTAAAGTTAGAAAGTTTTTTCCTAATATCTAACATAAATCTCTCTTGCTGCAGATTAATTTAATTACTTCTTGACCTACTTCCAGTTGACCTGGAGAACACGGATACCCAGAAATCTCATGAAAGTCTTTCACATTTCAACACAAACTCTGATCAGTCTGAAGATTCTCCCCAGGTTTCCTTGTCTGGTCATCATTCAAATGATGGCAGGATCTGAGCTCTACCTGGCGGTCTAAAAATACATCCTTTGGGTTAGATCTTCAGCTCGTGCAATCACCATTGAAGTGATGTTAATCAGCTGAGGATCTGCTCCTTTACTCTTTGGGAAACATGCAAAACCTCCCTCTTTGAGCAGGCCTTTCCACCATAACATGACATTTGCATGTGACATTATTACTTCACTTTAGCCCTAGATCAGGGCTTCATTGTGTTGGGTGCTATAAGTACACAGAAGAAAAATATGGTCCCTGTCTTCAAATCTATAAATCTCAAGGCTTGCCTACATGAACATTAAGGGCACGTCTACACTTAAAACACTATATTGGTGCAGCTCTGCTGCTGTAGCACTTTAATGAAACCTCTCTAAGCCGACAGGAGAGAGCTCTCTTGTCAGCTTAGCTAATCCACTTCCCCAAGAGCTGGTAGCTCTGTCTACAGGAGAAGCTTTCCTGCCAACATAGCGCTGCCTACACACATGGGGGGTTAGGTGGGTATTTCTCTCACCTTGAGTCTTATTGAGCAAGGGCCCTGGCCCAATTACACCTCAGGCAGCTACATCCTTCCTACCTGCAGTTTCACTTTCCATGTCCTGTCTGAAACTGTTGTGAGCAGTTCAACCCCAGAGGTAGCTACATTTCAGAGCTGGGTGCTGAATCATCTCCAGAAATAGTGGTCAGAGCTTGGGGCTGAGATTCAAGCAGATTGTGTTCTATTCTACATGGTGATGGGCACGAAAAAAGGTGAGAAATTTTTTTTTAAATTGTGACTTAGCATTGGAGAATGTATATATTCGCCCAATTACTAATGTCTTGATTTAAAAAAAAAAAATCAAGTTTCCCAAACTTCTTTGTGATTCCCTTCTACTAACTAGCTTATGTTTAAACACGATTCAGAGGAAAAGCCAAGTGGTTGATATGCAAAAGGTTATAGTTCAACATGATTTTTCCTCTGTTTGCGAGTAGGGGATAGAGTTAAGAGAATTTCAAACCCTGCCTCTATTAAGGAAATCAGCACCCACATAACTCATGTACTCATGCTAATGAAAACCCCTGAATAGAAGTGCACTCCATTGGCACAAAGCAAGGATTACACCAATGTGGCTTACTGCAGGAACATACCAAAGTGAATGGCACAAATAGAAGCCCAGCTTGGCACCAGTGCAGTGTGTCTACATTAGAAGATGGCAGCAGCGTAACTATATTGATGTATTTGCATCAATGCAAATTTGCTAACATTTACACATCCACCACCCCCTTTTGATGTTTTATATATATATATATATATATTATATATATATGACAGTAGCACCGAGAGCCACTGACTTAGGGGCCCCATTGCACTAGATACCATACAAAACACACAGCAACAGTCCCTGTCATGAAGAGCTTACAGCCTCTATAGTCAAAATGTGAGAAGGAATACAGAGAGAGAAATCACTAAAGCATGGGTGGCGGGTCGCATAGGCTGGGAGAGGCTGTGCCTCCCCAAACAGCTAGGCATGGCCCCGCCCACTGCATGCCGCTCCAGTCCCCCAGCGCTCCAGCTCTCTGGCTGGGGATGGAGAGGCTGGGACCATGCGCTGCCCACCTTCCTGGCTCTCCTTTGGGGTTGGGCGCTAGCCTGGAGCAGGACTGAGCCGGTGGCCATGGTGGGGGGGGTGCCTCTGGGCTCCAGCGGGGGGTGGAAGGGGCGGGGCCTAGGGCAGAAGGGGCGGGCCTGGGAGTTAGCCTCCCCCAGCCAGTGGTTCGTGTTCTACCCATGGACTAAATCCAGGGCTAGAACCCAGGGTTCTTGTTTACAAAGATATTTAGGGCTTACAGATGCAGCTAGTTATTTGGTGGGATTGCAAAAGCTCCTCCTAAGTGCCAAACTTCCATGGAAATATAACTTGCTTAGGCACAAAAATCCCACTAAGTGCCTATCCACATCTTAGACACTTACATACCTTTGTAAATCTGGCCTCAGCTTTTCTGGTGTGCAGTCTAGTTCTCCATGAGGCCTCTTAGATTTTTCCCTTCTCTAGACAGGGCCATAAAGTTTTCCTAGGCAGATTTTCTAACTCATAAAGCAGGGGAAGAGGAATATATATAATCGCTATCCCACACAACTTCCAACCTTCTTTATGCACTCCACCAAAGCAAAAAAAGGACACAAAGCCAACTTTTCTTTACCTTTTTGTAATTCACCTTTCAATCTTCCTCTCTTTTTCAAACGATGCATATTCTGGAAGGCATACAAATAGTTTTAGACAGAGTCCATTCAATTAAGTAGCTACTTTGGGGAGTCTGGGGAGGGGATGGAATTTTCTTGCTATTAATTTGTTCTGTTAAATTATTTCCTCTCATTCTTGTGAAAGCCATTTATTTTTCCAAAGGTACGGAATCAGTTTCACATCAACCCAGGCTATCAGTTCAGTGGCTTAGCTCTTTAGCCTGATTTCAAAAAAGGAAGGGGGCAATATGTGTTTAAAAAGCTTTGGTGCCATCAATTTAGATAAGCCACTAAAAGCAATTGCTGCTTAAATGTTCTTTTTCCAGAGCATGCATATTTGTTCTTTTCAATGCCAAATGTTCATCCACTGGGCATCAGACCTTGATAGCCACATAACCTAATGAAGGAGCAAGATTATCTTGCTAGATAAAACCAAGCACTTTATGAAAGACCCCGACATATGTTGTGTAAGGCTATTATTTAGTTATCTTTAATAATGGGATCAAAATCCTTGGATCTGTGCAGGGAGACTAAATCCCTAATCTAATCTAAATTAGGTACAGCACTTTGAATAAAAGTGTCTGAACGTTAATTTTCCTCCCCAGTATTTTTAACAAGTTCTCAGAAGCATGTTGATGTATTGGCGTTCCTAGACTAGACAATCAAAGCCAGTGATTAATCTCCAATATGCCAAAGTGAGTTAGCAGGGTACTTTGGAAGAGAATATTGCACGAAATAGGATTTTTTTAAATGGTATTTCTGAGAAATAATTATTCTTCCTCCAACACGTTCCATTCAAATTTGTCCTAATTACATTACGTTGCTCAAGATTATTGCTGGGTGCCCTAATAAAAATGCCAGATATGCAGACATATTGCAGCCTACCAAGGGATAAAAGGTAAAGTATGTGGAAAGAGGCTGTCATGGCACTGGCCATATATTCTATGTCTGAAAGGAGCTAGACGTGATCTTTTGGGAATATATTGCTTTTTCCAGTACTTTATTTCCAGGTCAAGCTTTTATTTCCCATTTCAGTAAGGCCACATTGGAATGCAGGGCAGGATTCACCACCAGGGAAGTAGGAAATAAAAAGAACATGGCTGCTCTAATAGGGAACAGCTGTTAAAGATCATATTGAAGAAACTGGTTATTGGATTGGGTCCATTAGTGGACTCTCCAAATTACTTTATATATTCCTATCATAATAGTGTGCAGAGATTCCAAATGAGATTGGGGTCCCTTTGTGCTAGGCCAGCGAAAACGCCTGCCCTAATCAGATTACCGTGTAAAGAGACGAGAGACAGTTACATATGGAAAACTGAGGTGCAGAGAGATCAAGTGATTTGCTCAAGATCATGTAGGAAGTCTGTGGCAGAGAATGGAGCTGAGCTTGCATCTCCCAAATCCCAGGCTAGCAACCTAACCACTGCCCCATCCTTCTTCCGTATCCTTCCTCAAATAAAACCATGACCCAAATCAACTCCCCACCCAATCCATGTACGAATGGTCCCCTTTGTGCATGGATCCCTCAACCTTCTTGTGAAGAACTGAGGACAATTTAGAGGCCCAAAGCTTCCATGTGGGTAGCCCCAGCCTCCAGTGAAAGTGCTGAAATCCAGAGGGCTTGTGGATTGGGATCTACAGAGTATTTCTTAAAGGAGCAAACCCTGCCCGTCACAGAATAATGGAGCATTATGGAGACAAAGCAAGGTAGGAATTATCCAGACCTTTTCCTTAAACCCCTGTCCTCTATGGTGTCTTCCCCATTGCTACTTTTAACCTTAATAAATCAGTGCACATATTCAGCCAGCGCTAATCGCTGACAAGTTTCCTCTAGTGCAGTAAATTACCTGCTTCAGCAACAGTGCTATGCACCAGATGCATACAGCATATGGCTGGTTGAGGCCTGCCAGATAGGCTCATTATGTTCTGATGTTCCATTCATTTGAACAGTCCAGTCTACAGTCTAGTCAGAGCAGCCACTCTCTCTGTGCTGTGATCACTGGGCGTGGGTTATTCATGTTGAATTGTGTCCATGCACATTTTCTCAGGGCCTTTGTAATACCATACAATCCTGGGGGTGGGGGAGAGAAGGAGATTGAACTGGAGAAGTAATGCTCCCATGACCTCACTGTCATGGTGTATTTCCCCACTCTGAACCTTAGAGTCCAAAAG
The DNA here is from genome assembly GCF_007399415.2 of Gopherus evgoodei. Classification (NCBI taxonomy): domain Eukaryota; kingdom Metazoa; phylum Chordata; order Testudines; family Testudinidae; genus Gopherus; species Gopherus evgoodei. The sequence goes on along the minus strand of NC_044323.1, from coordinate 155,217,134 downwards.
TTGGGGTACCAGCATGAATTCCCCTAAGCTTAATTACCAGCTTAGATCTGATAGCTGCCACCAATTCGGACTTGGAGTGCCTGATATACTCTGGTCCCCCCAAAACCTTCCCTGGGGACCCCCAAAACCCAGACCCCCTGGATCTTAACACAAGGAAAGTAAACCCCTTCCCTCACCGTTGCCTCTCCCAGACTTCCCCTCCCTGGGTTATCCTGGAAGATTACTGTGATTCAAACTCCTCGAATCACCACACAGAGAAATCAGGTTTGTTTCCCCCCCTTCTCTTCCCCTCCAGGTGTTCCCTCCCTGGGCTCCTGGAGAGATAGACAGATTCAAGCTCCGTGAATCTAAAACAAAGGGATTCCACCCTTCTCCCCTCCTTTCTCCTTCCCTGTTAAGTACAGACTCAATTCCCTTGAGACTCAACAAGGGAAAAAAATGAAACAGGTCTTCAAAACAAAACTTTTAAAAAAAAGAAAGAAAAAAAGTAAAAGTTATCTCTGCAATTTAGATGGTAAAAGTTACAGGGTCTTTCAGCTTATAGACACTAGAAAGAAGCCTCCCCCCCACAATATGCAATTTAAAATACTTCCAGCAAACTACACAGTTGCCAATACAGAAAACAATCAAAAGACTATAACCGCCTTTTCTACTAAATACTCACTATTCTGAATATATAAGAGACTGTAGCAGGGAGATTGGCAAGAAACCTGGTTGCACATCCAGTCCCTTCCAGGACCCAGAGAGAACAAAGCCAAACCCAAAAAAAACCAAAGGCTTCCCTCCACCAAGATTTGAAAGTATCTAGTCTCCTGATTGGTCCCCTGGTCAGGTGTTTTTGGTTCCCTGTTTGTTAACCCTTTACAAGTAAAAGACATTAACCCTTAACTATCTGTTTATGACACTCACTCTCCCACAACCCAATGGGTGGGAAATTCTAGGCAGAGAGAACGCGGGCGGAGGACTAGGGGATGCTGATGTTGCTGCACTCCTGCAGCAGGATCCCATGGCTCCCTTTGCACTATACACCACCGCCATGTTGGTGGCTAGGGCTGGCAGAAAAGCCATGCTGCCAAGGTTTAGGAGAGACAGTGAGCACAGAGCGAATTTCGCCTTCCACACCCTTTGCTACTTCTTTCAAAAGGGAGAGGGCAAACTACACAGTCCCCCAGCAGCAAAAAATACAAGGGCAACCTCTGTGTTGTCAATATGCAGTGCTTCCTGTCCCTAATGTGAGAATCTCTCCTCAAAGGGACCCATGTGGCCCTTCAAGGCACCATTCGTAGGCCCAAAATAAAGCAAATTGCTACTGGGGTCCATGCACGTTTCAGCAGCAGTTTGTCCATGCAGAGCAAGCAAAACCTAAGTGCCTAATGCTAGCTGGAAACATTTTATCAGCCTTCTCTGAAAGGTTCAAGGGGACTTGAAAATGTGCTAATTTATCAGAAAGCTGAGTCCTCAGGTATAAAATATTTATACTTCTGATGGAGTCTTGTATTCTTAAATTCAAAGAGAGAGATCTCATCAGATTTTTTTTTTTTTTTTTAGAGTGGGAGAGACAGCTGAGGAATTCAGAAAGGTGATGAAGTTTTAACAGACACTTACAAGGAAGCTAGCCTGGAAGCAGGTTAGCTGAAGGAGATACATTACATAGCAAAACAATCTCTTACCCTTATCAAAATAATCCTCAGGGGTGTCTCTGGTGGAAAAGTCTTATAGAATTTAATAGAGATGAAAACTAATAGGGTTCTACAGAAATTAAACTAAAAAGAAAGAGAAAATGATGACCTGAACCATCCTATAGAATTATGTAGCAGGGGCACAATTTTCTATTAAATTCTATAGTGTGATTCATTTCTTTATTTCTATACAGCAACATGATAGATACTGAAAACACTGGAACTCTATCTTTGAGATGAGACAAATGAGACTGAATGATAAAATAATGAGGGTGTTGATCAGGAATTTCTATTCAGCCTCTCTTATAACGCTAGAGCAAAGGGCCATTCAATTCAGCTATGTTAGGCAGCATATTTTAAAATCAGGAAAGTTATTTTTCTCACACAACACAATTATCTTCTGGGACTCGGTGCTACAAGGTATAATTGAAGCCAAGAGCTCAGCAGGAGTCAGAAAGGAATTGGAATTTAACAAGAACATCCAGACTTATAACAGTAGGGGTTAAAAAAAGAAAAGAAAAAGAAACTAATACTCAAGAGCTTTGGAAGGAACATTAACCTTCATGCTGCAAGGCATAAGCAAACCTCTAATAAATGGAGGTCAGGAAGAAAAGTCCTCTAGGCAGTTATAGAATACAAAGATCTGACTAAATAGTTCTTCTGAAGCAGCTATTGGTGGCCACTTTCAGAGACAGGACACTGGGCTTGATGGACCCTGGATCTAATCAGTATGGGAGTTCCTATGTAGCTTTAGAAAGGCTATAGCTTCCACATGGGAGGAAAGAGATGAAGACATTAATTTAGCAGCTAAAGCTGAGAAGGTAGAACCAGATTTCTGAGGTGTCTTTCTGGAAATATTTGGCGCTAAGTTTGAAACAACAAAATGGCAAAATAATTCAAACCTTTTTTTCTTTTTTAAATCCAGGGAAGTAAAGAAAAAAAAAAGGGAAGATCCTGCCGAGTTGTGAAGTTAGCATAATGATCAACATCCCATGAACAAACATACATTGTTGATTTTGTTGTTATAGCAAGTGGTGGACTATGGGCCTGATTCTCATTTACATTAATGCCACTTTACAGCACTCTGGCAGTGACTAGAGGCCTTGAATTGGAAGTAAATTACAGATTAAGGTCCCTTTATGTTGACAAATTAGTGCCTGATTTTCATTTAGGGTATGTCTACACTGTGGCGCTAGGGGTGATTTCCAGCTCATGTAGACGTACTCGCATTAGCTCAATAAGAACCGGTGCACTAAAAATAGTAGTGGAAACGAGGTAGCATGGGCTGTGGTGAGTGGCAGCACAGGCTAGCTTTGCTGAGTACTTACCCACAGGATTCAGGCAGGTGTATATACTTAGCATGGCTAGCCTGTGCTGCCGCTATCCACTGCCTGTGTTGCCCCAGTTACGCTACTATATTTAGTGCGCTAGCGTCAATGTGTCTAGAATCATACCCCTAGCTCCACAGTGAGACATACTCATATAATAAGGCCACTTTACAGTGCTATATTGGCACCTTGAATTGGAGATAGATAAGTTACAGGCTAAGGCCCCATTATAGTGCCAGAGGGGCCCTCAGTGTAAATGAGAATCAGCATCTATATTTTCGAGCTGCCAACTCAGAGCCAAGATTCTCAACTGGCGTATATCAGTGTTGCTCCATGAGCGTCCATGGAGTGATGCCAAGTAACACCAGCTGAGAATTTGGCCTTTAATAGTTAAAAACAAATGGTAAGATCCTGAAAATCTGATGTGAACAGTCCACACTCACACGAGTAGTTCCATTGCCTTCAAAAGCTGTAGGGGAAAGGGTTCAAAGGCCTTCCAAAGCCTATGCTGTCGTGTTCATTAAAAGATACAGGCCAGATTCTCATCTCACACCACTGTTAAGCTACACTGACTCCAGTGGAGTTACTCCTGATTTACAACCGTGTCTGTGAGAGGAGAATAGGGCCCTGCTGATCTCTCTCGGAAAGAGTGGCTTAAATTCAAAGCAATCTTCTTACCCCTTTGTTTTTCTATTGAGGTTTAAATGTGGCTGGAAATGTAGAAAGGCTTTCAATTGCAGAACAGATAACCAAGTTGAGAGAGAGAGAGGGAGGGAGAGCGAGCCTGACTCCCTCTGCTGCCAGCACATGAGCACGATGAAAAGCGACTGCAAATTAGGTTAAAGGATTAAGGGATAAGCAGGTTTTCAGAGGTGTATTGTGGGTCTGATTCCCCAGTATACTGCATCACCTCATGTAGTCATTTATACCTTTGCAAAGTGAGTGTGAAGTCTTGCTGAACCAGTGGAGAATCAAGGTCTATGTTTCTAACTCAGGCTTATTCCAAACTGGCGATGGAAAAAGCCTGTAGAGTTGTTCTGTCACCTTGCCAAGCAGGCAAACCTTAATGCGGCCCAGGACAGAGATGACAATTTTGTGCAATATCCTGGACAAACCTTACTGAATTAATTAAATCTTACTTATCTTAGTAAGTATCTTAGCAAGTATCTTAGGAGCTCATTGCATTACAATGCAAATGTTTCTGTGTTATTGTGGAGTTGTACATAACCTGTCTAGGACATGTGACTCTTGGGAAGTGTTATGAGCTTCAGAGGACTCTCTTAAACAATGGGCTAAGACATGAACGAACTGTTAGTCATGTAGGTTTCCTAGGAAATACTTGGGAGGAGGGGAATGCAAATGCCCACCTGTGGCCCTGATCTTTGGAAGTGTGCCCTGGGGATGGGACTTTTGTCTAAGAATTAGCTGGTCCCAGAATCAAAAGGCCCAAACGCCACAAAGGAGCATCTCACAGATTCACGAGCGGTCGTGTTCTGAGCAAAAGACGTTATTAACTTATAACCACAGGAAAAAAGACGGTTACTCACCTTTGTAACTGTTGTTCTTCGAGATGTGTTGCTCACATCCATTCCAGTTAGGTGTGCGCGCCGTGCGTGCACGCTCGTCGGAAACTTTTTACCCTAGCAACTCCAGTGGGCCGGCAGGTCGCCCCCTAGAGTGGCGCCGCCATGGCGCTCGATATATACCCCTGCCGGCCCACCCGCTCCTCAGTTCCTTCTTGCCGTCTACTCCGACAGTGGGGAAGGAGGGCGGGTGTGGAATGGATGTGAGCAACACATCTCGAAGAACAACAGTTACAAAGGTGAGTAACCGTCTTTTCTTCTTCGAGTGATTGCTCACATCCATTCCAGTTAGGTGAATCCCAAGCCATACCTAGGCGGTGGGGTCGGAGTGAGAAGTAGCGGCATGGAGCACTGCAGATCCGAAGGCCGCGTCCTCTCTTGACTGCTGGACCAGGGCGTAGTGGGAAGCAAAGGTGTGGACCGATGACCAGGTCGCTGCCCGACAGATTTCCTGGATGGGCACACGGGCGAGGAAAGCTAGCGACGACGCCTGCGCCCTGGTAGAATGTGCAGTCACACGGCCCGCAGGGACGTGGGCCAAGTCATAGCAGGTCCTGATACAGGACGTTACCCATGAGGATAACCTCTGCGAGGAGATAGGAAGCCCCTTCATGCGGTCCGCTACTGCCACGAAAAGCTGGAGGGATTTGCGGAACGGTTTAGTCCTCTCCACATAGAACGCGAGAGCCCTTCGGACATCAAGCGAGTGGAGCTGTCGCTCCCTGCCTGAAGAGTGAGGTTTCGGGAAAAAAAACGGGAGGAATATCTCTTGGTTGATATGGAAGGCCGAGACCACCTTGGGGAGAAAGGCAGGGTGTGGCCTCAGCTGCACCTTATCTTTGTGGAAGACTGTATACGGAGGGTCTACCACGAGAGCCCGGAGTTCCGACACCCGTCTAGCTGAGGTGATAGCTACTAGAAAGGCAGTCTTCCAAGAGAGATAGAGTAGGGAGCAAGTAGCTAACGGCTCAAAGGGGGGCCCCATGAGCCGAGACAACACCAGGTTAAGATCCCAGGTTGGAGCAGGGAGTCGGACGTTAGGGTATAAACGTTCCGGCCCCTTCAGGAATCTAGTCACCGTAGGGTGAGAAAAAATGGAGCGGCCATCCCCACCCGGGTGAAAGGTGGAGATAGCTGCCAGGTGGACCCGCAAAGACGATATCGCCAGGCCCTGTTGTTTGAGGGACCAAATATAGTCTAAAATATTGGCCACCGAAACTTCCATAGGGCGGAGACCTTGCTCCACGCACCAACAGGAGAAACGCTTCCACTTGGCCGAGTATGTCGCTCCAGTGGAAGGCTTCCTGCTGCCCAAAAGTACCTCCCGTACCGGGGTGGAGCAGCGCAGTTCAGAACTGGTCAGCCACGCAGGAACCACGCCGCTAGGTGTAGCGACTGCAGGTCCGGGTGACAGAGAGTCCCGTGTTCCTGGGTGATCAGGTTCGGGTGAAGGGGCAGGGGAACTGGGTCGGCTATGGCCAGGTCCAGCAGCATGGGGTACCAATGTTGCCTGGGCCACGCCGGGGCTACCATGATCACGCGAGCCCTGTCCCTGCGCACCTTCAGAAGGACCCTGTGGACCAGTGGGAACGGGGGAAACGCGTAGTACAAGTGGGTCGTCCATGGAATAAGGAAGGCATCCGCTATAGACCCGGGCTCCCTGCCCTGAAAGGAGCAGAACGCCTGGCATTTCTTGTTCCCCCCGGACGCGAAGAGGTCCACACGGGGATAACCCCACCTCTGGAAGATTGAGAGGGCGACGTCCGGGCGAAGGGACCACTCGTGTGATAGGAAGGATCTGCTCAGGCGATCCGCCAGCGTGTTCCGTACTCCGGGGAGGAAGGAAGCCGTGAGGTGAATGGAGTGGGCTACACAAAAGTCCCAGAGTCGCATCGCCTCGTGACATAGGGGAGAGGATCTGGTGCCGCCCTGCTTGATGATATAGTACATGGTCGTCGTGTTGTCGGTAAATACCGCGACACAATGACCCCGAAGCTGGTGACAGAACGTTTGACAAGCAAGGCGGACTGCTCTCAACTCCCGCATGTTGATGTGCAGCTTCACCTCCTGCGGGGACCATAGGCCCTGTGTTCTCAGGGTTCCCAGGTGGGCCCCCCAGCCGAGATCTGAGGCATCCGTTGTTAGGGACACCGAAGGCTGAGGTGGGTGGAAAGGGAGCCCTGCACACACTACAGACTGGTCTAACCACCAGCCGAGAGAATCTAACACCCCCTGGGGGATTGTGATCAGCATGTCTAGCGGTTGCCTTGCCGGCCGGTAATGTGCGATGAGCCACAACTGGAGGGGCCTCATGCGGAGCCGAGCGTAACCGGTCACAAATGGGCATGCTGCCATGTGGCCTAACAGGGTTAGACATGTCCGTATTGATGTCAAGGGGGCTGCCCGCAATCGCTGAACGATCGCCGACAACGCCTGGAACCTCGGTAACGGCAGAAGAGCCCTGGCCACGGTGGAGTCCAGGACGGCCCCGATGAACTCCACCCTCTGCGTGGGGAGCAGGGTGGACTTGTCTATGTTGATCATGAGGCCCAAGGTAGCAAACAGGCCGGTGATCCTGCGGACGTGGCTGCAAACCTGTAGTTCCGACGTGCCCCGAATTAACCAATCGTCTAGGTAAGGGAACACGTGGATACGACTGCGCCGAAGATGTGCCACAACGACTGTCATGCATTTTGTGAATACCCTCAGGGCCGTAGAAAGGCCAAATGGGAGGACTGCAAATTGGTAGTGAAGGCGGCCCACCACGAATCGAAGGAAACGTCTGTGGTGTGGCCAAATGGCAATGTGAAAATAAGCATCCTGTATGTCGAGGGCGGCGTACCAGTCTCCTGGATCCAGGGATGGGATAATGGTCCCCAGGGATACCATGCGGAACCTCAACCTCACTAAGTATTTGTTGAGCTCTCGCAGGTCGAGGATAGGCCTGAGGCCTCCCTTGGCCTTGGGGATCAGAAAGTAGCGGGAATAAAACCCCTTGCCTTTCTCGTTTTCCGGAACCGCCTCTATAGCTCCTTTGTCGAGGACCGTCTGTACCTCCTGTCGAAGGAATTGCTCGTGAAAGGGGTCCCTGAAGAGGGACGAGGAAGGGGGGCGGGAAGGAGGAAAAGATATAAACTGCAGGCGGTATCCCGCCTGCACCGTGCGTAAGACCCAGCGGTCCGATGTTATTTGGGTCAACGCCGGGAGGAAAAACGAAAGGCGGTTGGAAAACGGGGGGGAAGGATCCGTGGGGAAAACTGTTACTGCGCCCTCGGGCGCACCTTCAAAACGAAGGCTTGAGCCCAGGAGGGGACTTAGAGGAGCTTTGATTCTGCCCCCCCTGGTTCCCCGAATGTCTACGCCTTCCATTCCTGCCATGGCGCCTATTGAGGTCCTGCCGTTGGCGGAATTGGGGGTATGGCCTGCGCTGCTGTTGCTGCTGTGGCCGGAAGGGTCTGCGCTGCGTTCCCGGCGTGTGCATCCCGAGGGAGCACATAATGACCCGATTGTCTTTGAGACTTTTAAGTCTGGGGTCTGTCTTTTCTGAAAACAGGCCCTGGCCTTCGAACGGGAGGTCCTGGATGGTGTATTGGAGCTCCGGTGGAAGGCCAGAGACCTGAAGCCAGGAGATACGGCGCATCGTTACCCCCAAGGCGAGGGTGCGGGCAGCCGAGTCTGCAGCATCCAAAGAAGCTTGCAACGAGGTTCATGCAACCTTCTTGCCCTCGTCCAGAATGGCCGCAAATTCTTGGAGGGCCTCCTGTGGCAGCAGCTCTTTGAATTTGTCCGCTGCCACCCACGAGTTAAAAGCATATCTACTGAGCAGGGCTTGTTGATTTGAAACCCTGAGCTGAAGGGCCCCAGCCAAATAGACCTTACGGCCGAGGAGGTCCATACGCCTGGCCTCCTTGGATTTGGGGACTGGAGCTTCCTGTCCGTGGCGCTCCCTCTTGTTCACCGACTGCACCACCAGGGAACACGGTGTCGGGTGGACGTGGAGGTACTCGTAGCCCTTGGAGAGGGCCATGTACTTCCTCTCGACGCCCCTCGCCGTAGGGGGGATGGAGGCCGGTGACTGCCAGATTGTATTGGCGTTGGCCTGGATCGTCCTAATGAAGGGTAGGGCGACCCTGGTGGGAGCATCAGATGAGAGGATGGTGACGATAGGGTCATCGATCTCAGAGACCTCCTCGTCTTGCAGGCTCAGATTCTGAGCTACTCGCCTAAGGAGGTCTTGGTGCGCCCTGAGATCCAGCGGAGGAGGGCTACTGGAGGAGGTGCCAGCCACCGCTTCGTCGGGGGAGGAGGATGAGGAGACACCCGGCAAGAAAGTGTCCAGTGGGGGTCCCCCTCAGCCCTCGCCTCTGTCTCAGGAGCAAGAGCAGGGTCTTGCTGCTTCGATCCTTCCTCTCCATCCGGGGAGGGAGGGGCGCGAGACAACGAAGCCTCTGGCACCATGTGCTCCGCCGTTGCAGGCCTAGCAGGAATCTGTTGGGGGCCCTGGGCTTGATGGTATGCCCAGGGGGTCCAAAACCCCCACTGCTGCGGACCCTGGTCCTGTTGCGGAGGGTCCTGAAACAATGACGCCTGCCTGTCGGTGCCCAGCGCTGTCCGCTTGAGACAACACCGACGGCTGCCTAGAAGGCCATGGCGGGGCCGACCCCGGCTGATAAGGGTCTGCGCGGTTCGGCACCGGCCGCTGCTTCGCACCGGGACCGGGACCTGCCACCAGCTCGGTGCCGGGAGGTCGACTGGCGCGGTGAGTGATGGCGAGACTGGCTCCTAGAGTCACGGTGCCGGTATCGACGGCTGGAGTCAGACTGCGACCGTCTGGAGGTCGATCGGTGCCGCGAGTGCGACTGGTACCGCAGCGGGGAGCGGTGCCGGGACTGCGAGCGGCGGCGGGATCTCGAGCGACCGTGGCGTCGGGACCTGGATCGCGAGCGCGAGTCCCAAGACGGTGCCGTCATCATGGGCTTGCCCCTAGATGCTACCCGCACCGGAGGTACCGGGGGTGGCGGCTGAGTAGACTCAGTTAGGGCGATAAGGTCCCGTGCCGAGGCGAAGGTCTCCGGAGTGGATGGGACCAATAGCTCAACCCCAGATCTTATGGGGGAGCTTGGCGGCACCGGACTCGACGGACCCACCGGGCCCAGAGTCGACAGTGCCGGTAGCGCCGCGGCCGATGTCGATGCCGGGCGCTCCATTTGGGTCTGCCTGGCTGGAGTAGCAGACGTTGACGGTCTCGCCTCTGCACCCGGTGCCGGGGAAGGTCGGTGCCGGGGAGTCTTCCCGGTGCCGGTGCGATCCGGTGCCGGCGCTGAGATCACGGCCTGTGAAGCTGCCGGGTCAAGTGCTGCCTCCATTAGGAGAGTCCTGAGTCTCTGGTCCCTCTCCTTCTTTGTCCTGGGCTTAAAAGCCTTGCAAATGCGGCACTTGTCCAACCTGTGCGATTCCCCCAGGCACTTCAGACACTCGTCATGGGGGTCGCTGGTTGGCATAGGCTTTTTACAGGCCGCACACTGCTTAAAGCCCGGCGAACCAGGCATGAGCCCGGTGCCGGGTGCCGGGAAAGGCTACAGCCCAGACCGGCGAACAACTATATACAATACTATTTACACTACAACTAATTAACTAACTATACTTAACGACCTAACTAACAACTGTAATAATAACGGTAGTTAACAAGGAGAGCTAGGGACGTGGAGGACAGCTATGCCACGCTCCACAGTTCCAACGACCGACACGGCGGTAAGAAGGAACTGAGGAGCGGGTGGGCCGGCAGGGGTATATATCGAGCGCCATGGCGGTGCCACTCTAGGGGGCAACCTGCCAGCCCACTGGAGTTGCTAGGGTAAAAAGTTTCCGACGAGCATGCACGCGCGGCACGCACACCTAACTGGAATGGATGTGAGCAATCACTCGAAGAAGAACCCCAGTGTAGGGCATGAAAGGCTGTTCACCAGCCAGAGCCCTTGGGGAGATTTGGGGTGTGCGTGGGGGTCATCTCTGGTAAGCTTATTCACGTGTTGATTCTTTTGTTGTTCTTAATGTTTTCTCTGTAGTGCTTTTATCTTAAGAATAAATGTGTTTGCTTAGAAAGAGCTGCATGGTAACTTAGCTGTGGCAATTACACTGCTTACTCTCTCTGAGGAGAAAAATGAAGTAGGCCAGCTTAGGCAGTCTGACTTACTGGGCAATTCACAGTCTTGACAGGTTGCTGTGCAGCCTGAACATACCCGATCAGAAGGGAGAGAGACGCGGGTCTCCCAAGAGAGGCAAAACTGGGGATCCAAGTGCCTAGAGTGGATTCCTCTCAAAGACCATGGAGTGGGAATACATCAGCAGTTGTCCTGAACTGCAGTACTGCCTATTTAGGAAAGGAAAATAAATCCTTGACAGAAGGACATTGGGCCTGATTAGACTCAGTGGAAAGGCTCCTACTGACAGAGATGGGAGTGGGCTCAGACCATCAAACCCCTGTGTGAGTCACGATGTTTTGCAAACACTTTATATTTTTCCAGTTCAAACCTTGTATTCCCTCTACTCTCTATCATATTACACACCACAGAACTGTCTCCCAATGGCCCTGTGCTCCACCTGGCTGCCTGTTGTATCCACCCATTGTTTCTCTTCTTATCAAAAGACTAAGCTCCTTGGGGCAAAGACCATCTTTTTATTCTGTGTTTGTACAACACCTAGAACAATGGGGTCCTGGTACAGGACTGGGTGCTACTACAGAGCTAGGTGCTACTGCAACAAAAATAACCACCTCTGAGACCGGGACTATCATTTGTGTGTGTGTACAGCACCTAACACTGTGGAATCCTGATCCTGACCAGAGCTTCTACGTGCAATTACAATACACATAACAATAAATAATAATAGCAACAACCTAAACACCTAGTTAGAGAGGATTTCAGCATTAAGGGTTTGTCTTCACTGTAGCGTAAAGGTAAAATTTTGAGTTTTTCCCCAGCTGGACTACTGTCCACAAATAAAAATCGCTAGCTCAGGTAAAGTGGTGCTTTACATTTGAGTTAGCTGGCCCATCCAGGGTGGTGGGTTGTGGCTTGAATGCTGCTGATACTTAAGCTAGTCATGCAGTACGGGGACAGAGCTACCCTGGGCCCAATAACGGAGTCTGTCATAAACAGATAGTTAAGGGTTAATGTCTCTTTTACCTGTAAAGGGTTAACAAACAGGGAACCAAACACATGACCAGGGGACCAATCAGGAGACAAGATACTTTCAAATCTCGGTGGAGGGAAGCCTTTGTTTATGTTTTTTGGGGTTTGCTTTGTTCTCTCTGGGTCCTGGAAGGGACTGGACGTGCAACCAGGTTTCTTGCCAATCTCCCTGCTACAGTCTTTTATATATTCAGAATAGTGAGTAATTTAGTAAGAAAGGCGGTTATAGTCTTTTGATTGTTTCTGTTTGAGCGTTGGCCTGCTAAACCCAGGGTTGTGAGTTCAATCCTTGAGGGGGCCAGTTGGGGATTGGCCCTGCTTTGAGCAGGCGGTTGGACTAGATGATCTCCTGAGGTCCCTTCCAACCCTAATAATCTATGATTTATAAAATTTATAAAATGTGTAGTTTGCTGGAAGTATTTTAAATTGTATCTTGCTGGGAGTTGGGGGGGCTTCTTTCTAGTTTCTATAAGCTGACAGACCCTGTAACTTTTTACCATTTAAATTGCAAAGATAAACTTTTACCATTTTTTCTTTCTTTTTATTAAAAGTTTTGCTTTTAAGACCTGTCTGATTTTTCCCCCTTGTTGAGGCTCAAGGGAATTGAGTCTGTACTTAACAGGGAGGGAGGGGAGAAGGGGGAATCCCTTTGTTTTAGATTCACGGAGCTTGAATCTGCTTTGCCCCTGGGTGAGGGAGAAAGGGGGGGGGAAGGGACATTCCTCCCTGTTTTAAGATTCAAAGAGTTTGAATCATGGTAATCTTCCAGGGTAACCCAGGGAGGGAAATCCTAGGAAAGGCAACGGTGAGGAAAGGGGTTGACTTTCCTTGTGTTAAGATCCAGGGGGTCTAGGTCCTGGGGGTCCCCAGGGAAGGTTTTGGGGGACCAGAGTGTATCAGGTACTGGAATTCCTGATTGGTGGAAGCTTATCAGATCTAAGCTGGTAATTAAGCTTAGGGGAATTCATGCTAGTACCCATATTTTGGACGCTAAAGTTCAGAATTGGGAATTATATTATGACATGGTGAGCAGCGTTGGGATAAGAATCCAAAAGTCAGAAAGATTATTATTTTTCTTTTTTCTCTGGTAGCTGCTTATAAGCAGAGAAAAAGGGGTTTTTAAAAGCAAGTTTGCAGGGTTTTTTTTCTCTCTTCCTTCTGAGTACACTGAAGGCAGAGAGATTAAGGTTTAACAAGAGTCTTTTGTTAAACAAAGCAGGCTTAAGTGAGCAGCAACAGACTCCAGCAGAACATATTTGCAAATGAAAAGTTTTATATTCCTTTTTACCTTACCGTGAGTAGCTAGGGGAAAAAGTAGAAAGACTCTGTGGCTTAGCAACAGAGAAAGCAGCAGAGGAACAGCAGTTCAGGCAGTAAAACACCAGAGGGCGCCCCAACACAAAAAAGCAGGAAACATGACTTCCAAGGCAAAACCGGCTGCAGAGGGACATATCAAAAAAGCAGACCACAGGCGAGACATGGAAAAAAACTACAAGAGATGGAGCTGAGAGAAAGAGAAAGAGAGGCTGCCTACAGGAGAGAGTTGGAACTCCTGAGGGAAGCCCACCGGCAGGCCCTGGAATTAGAAAAGGCTAAGCAACAGAACCCAGCCAATTCTAACAACACTTCTCCAATTATGGTTCCACATCCCAAAAAATTTCCCACCTACAAGGCAGGTGATGACACTGAGGTCTTCTTAGAAAATTTTGAAAGAGCCTGCCTTGGGTACAACATCTGAAGACCAGTATATGATAGAGCTGAGGCCACTGCTCAGTGGACCTTTAGCAGAGGTGGCGGCTGAGATGCCTAAGGAGAACATGAACGATTATAAACTTTTTCAAACCAAGGCCAGATACAGAATGAGGATAACACCTGAACATGCCCGTTGGCAGTTCAGAACCCTAAAATGGAACCCAGATGTGTCATTCCCCCGACACGCCTACCATATTGCAAAGAATTATGAGGCCTGGATATCAGGAACAAAGGTTAACAATATGGACGAGCTGCACCTCCTGATACAAATGGAGCAGTTCTTAGATGGTGTTCCTGAGGAAATAGAGAGGTACATCCGAGATGGAAAACCCAAAATGGTAACCGAGATGGGGGAGATTGGAGCCAAATGGATGGAAGTGGCAGAAAAGAAAACACCTACTGTCAAGGGGAGCGACTACCCCAGGGGGCACACTGACAATAAACCCTATAACCGAGGGCAGCACAAGACCCCACCTACTACCCAAGGAAAGCCACAGACGCCCTATTCTCCCACCTCACCAGTCTCCAGTAACCCACCTCGGCCCAGTGACCAGTCAGCTGGGCGATGCTTTAAATGTAATGAACTGGGACATATAAAGGCCAACTGTCCAAAGAACCCCAACCGAGAGCAGTTCATTACACCACCCTCACACCAAAGATCCCCAGGCCCAGATGCCTCTCAAATACCCTCGGAGCGAAGGGAAATTTTGAGAGTGGGCGGAAAGAAGGTTATAGCGTGGAGAGACACGGGGGCACAAGTTTCAGCTATCCACCAATCCTTAGTGGACCCCAAATTCATCAATACAAAGGCCCAAGTGACAATTTACTCCTTCATGTCACAAGCTGTAGACTTGCCTACAGCTGAACTGTCTGTCCAGTAAAACGCTGGTCAGGAATGTGGACTTTTGCAGTCTATGACAATTATTCCATCCCCATGCTACTAGGGGAAGATTTGGCCAACCAGGTAAAGCGGGCCAAGAGGGTGGGAATGGTTACACACGGCCAAACCAGGCAAGCTTCCTGACCCAACCCTGTTCCTGAGCCATCCACAGAGGCCCCGTCTGTGTTACCAGAGACCCAGACCGAGGTAGTGGACCCGAATCCCCTACCAACGACTGAAACAGCCACAGTGCCTCCAGTCCCAGACCAGGAACTGGAAAAGCAACCAGCACCAGAACCGTTGCCAGCACTGACACCAGCGCTTGCAAACCCGTCTTCAACCTCAACGCCAGAGGGCGCCAGCGAGCCTAAACTGGCCGAAGCAGCAGACAACCACATCCAAGAGGCTCAGCCAGAGACTAAAATACCACCTGGTGCACCAGCGGAGAGCGGTTCACCCGCAACAAAAACAACCCCATCACCTACATCGCTTCCCAAGGGACCAAGCCCAAGTCCACAGTCTAAGGAAGAACTGGTGTCTCCAGCTTCAAGGGAACAGTTCCAGACTGAGCAGGAAGCAGATGACAGCCTTCAGAAAGCTTGGGCGGCGGCACAGAGCACCCCACCGCCTCTCAGCTCTTCTAATCGATCCCAGTTTGTGTAGAACAAGGACTTTTATACAAGGAGACTCTTTCTGGTGGACACCAGGAAGACTGGCATCTGCAAAAACAGTTGGTGGTTCCAACTAAGTACCGGGAAAAGCTCTTAAGCTTAGCCCATGATCATCCCAGTGGCCATAGTGGGGTGAACAGAACCAAAGACCGGTTGGGGAAGTCCTTCCACTGGGAGGGGATGGGCAAGGACGTTGCCAAGTATGTCCGGTCTTGTGAGGTGTGCCAAAAAGTGGGGAAACCCCAAGACGAGGTCAAGGCCCCTCTACAGCCACTCCCCATAATTGAGGTCCCATTTCAGCGAGTAGCTGTGGATATTCTGGGTCCTTTCCCAAAAAAGACACCCAGAGGAAAGCAGTACGTACTGACTTTCGTGGACTTTGCTACCCGATGGCCGGAAGCAGTAGCTCTAGGCAACACCAGGGCTAAAGCTGTGTGCCTGGCCCTAACAGACATTTTTACCAGGGTAGGTTGGCCCTCCGACATCCTTACAGATTCAGGATCTAATTTCCTGGCAGGAACCATGAAAGAACTGTGGGAAACTCATGGGGCCATGATACGTAAATTCGTCAATCAACACTCCAGTGACTGGGACCTAGTGTTGCAGCAGTTGCTTTTTGCCTACAGAGCTGTACCACATCCCAGTTTAGGGTTTTCACCGTTTGAGCTTGTGTATGGCCACAAGGTTAAGGGGCCATTACAGTTGGTGAAGCAGCAATGGGAGGGGTTTACGCCTCCTCCAGGAACTAACATTCTAGACTTTGTAAGCAACCTACAAAACACCCTCCGACACTCTTTAGCCATTGCTAAAGAAAACCTAAAGGATGCTCAAAAAGAACAAAAGGCCTGGTATGACAAACAGACCAGAGAGCGTTCCTTCAAAGTAGGAGACCAGGTTATGGTCTTGAAGGCACAACAAGCCCATAAGATGGAAGCATCATGGGAAGGGCCATTCACGGTCCAAAAGCGCCTGGGAGCTGTTAACTACCTCATAGCATTTCCCAATTCCTCCCTAAAGCCCAGAGTGTACCATGTTAATTCTCTCAAGCCCTTTTATTCTAGAGACATACAGGTTTGTCAGTTTGCAGCCCAGGGAAGAGATGACGCTGAGTGGCCTGAAGGTGTCTACTACAAAGAAAAAACTGATGATGGCGTGGAAGAGGTGAACCTCTCCACCACCCTGGAATGTCTGCAGCGGCAACAAATCAAGGAGCTGTGCACTAGCTTCGCCCCATTGTTCTCAGCCACCCCAGGACGGACTGAACGAGCATACCACTCCTGTCATAAACAGATAAGAAAAGTTAATAGCACAGAAGTACTTTATATCTCTTTGACTATAAAGGGTTAACAAGTTCAGTAAGCCTGGCTGTCACCTGACCAGAGGACCAATCAGGAGACAGGATACTTTCAAATCTTGAGGGAGGGAAGTTTCTGTGTGTGCTGTTAGAATTTGGTTGTTGTTCACTCTGGTGGCTCAGAGGGATCAGATGTGCAACCAGGTTTCTCTCCAATCTCCCTGATATAGTTTCTTATAGATCCAGAATAGTGAGTACGAGGTAGATAAAGTGAGTTAGGTTTATGTTTGTTTTCTTTATTTGCAAATGTGCATTTGGCTGAAAGGAGTTCAAATTGGTATTTTGCTGTAAAGATTTTAATTTGTACCTGTATACTTAGGCTGGGAGAGTATTCCCAGTATCTATAGCTGAAAGACCCTGTACCTATTACATTTTAAATTTACAAAGATAACTTTTACTGTTTTTTCTTTCTTTAATTAAAAGCTTTTCTTGTTTAAGAACCTGATTGTTTTTTTATTCTGGTGAGACCCCAGGGGACTGGGTCTGGATTCACCAGGGAATTGGTGGGGAGAAAGGAGGGAAGGGGGAGAGAGAGGCTAAATTCTCTCTGTGTTAGGATTACTGTCTCTCTCAGGGAGAATCTGGAAGGGGAAGAGAGAAGGAGGGGGGAAGGTGCATTGTCCTCTCTGTTTTGTGATTCAAGGAGTTTGAATCACACAGTGATCTTCCAGGGTAACCCAGGGAGGGGAAGCCTGGGAGAGGCAACGGGTGAGGGAAAGGGTTTACTTTCCTTGTGTTAAGATCCAGAGGGTCTGGGTCTTGGGGATCCCCGGGCAAGGTTTTGTGGGGACCAGAGTGTACCAGGCACTGGAATTCTTGGTTGGTGGCAGCTGGTAATTGAGCTTAGAGGAATTCATGCTGGTACCCCATCTCTTGGACGCTAAGGTTCAGAGTGGGGAATTGTACCATGACAACTCCATTGACACAGGTAATGCTCACCCAATTAGAACCCCACCCTACCGAGTGTCTCCTCACACCCAGGCTGCAATAGAACGGGAGATCCAGAACATGCTACAGATGGGTATAATACGCTCATCTACCAGTGCATGGGCATCTCCAGTGGTTCTGGTACCCAAACCAGATGGGGAAATACGCTTTGCGTGGACTACCATAAGCTAAATGCGGTAACTCGTCCAGACAACTATCCAATGCCACGCCCCGATGAGCTATTGGAAAAGTTGGGATGTGCCCAGTTCATATCTACAACAGACTTAACCAAGGGGTTCTGGCAAGTACCGCTAGACGAACCTGCCAAGGAAAGGTCAGCATTCGTCACCCATGCGGGGGTGTATGAATTTAATGTGCTTCCTTTCGGGCTGCAAAATGCACCCGCCACCTTCCAAAGGCTGGTAGATGGTCTACTAGCAGGATTGGGAGAATATGCAGTTGCCTACCTCGATGATGTGGCCATTTTTTCAGACTCCTGGCCCGAACACCTAGAACACCTGGAAAAAGTCTTTGAGCGCATCAGGCAGGCAGGACTAACTGTTAAGGCCAAAAAGTGTCAAATAGGCCAAAACAGAGTGTCTTACCTAGGACACCAGATGGGTCGAGGAACCATAAACCACCTGCAGGTCAAGGTGGAGGCTATCCAAAAGTGGCCTGTCCCAAAGTCCAAGAAACAGGTCCAATCCTTCTTAGGCTTGGCTGGGTATTATAGGTGATTTGTACCACACTACAGCCAAATCGCTGCCCCACTGACCGACCTGACCAAAAAGACCCCACCAAATGCAGTTAAGTGGACTGATAAGTGTCAAAAAGCCTTTACCCAACTTAAGACAATGCTCATGTCTGACCCTGTGCTCAGGGCCCCGGATTTTGACAAACCATTCCTAGTAACCACAGATGCATCTGAGCGTGGTATAGGAGCAGTTCTCATGCAGGAAGGACTGGATCACAACTTCCATCCTGTCGTGTTTCTCAGCAAGAAACTGTCTGAGAGGGAAAGTCACTGGTCAGTCAGTGAAAAGGAATGCTACGCCATTGTGTACGCCCTGGAAAAGCTACGCCCATACATTTGGGGACGGCGGTTCCAGCTACAAACCGACCATGCTGCGCTAAAGTGGCTTCATACTGCCAAGGGGAACAACAAAAAACTGCTTCGATGGAGTTTAGCTCTCCAAGATTTTGATTTTGAAATTCAACACATTTCAGGAGCTTCAACGAAGTAGCTGATGCACTCTCTCGTGAAAGTTTCCCAGAATCCACTGGTTAAAATTTGTCCTTCAAATGTAGAAAGTCTTGTAGTTGACATACTTAGTAGTATATGTAAAGGTGCATGTGTTGTATTAATCTGTTTATTCTAAAGTTCTAGGAAGAAATCACTGCCAGTGAGGTTCCCCACTGTCTGCAATTTGGGGGCCATGTCATAAACAGATAGTTAAGGGTTAATGTCTCTTTTACCTGTAAAAGTTTAACAAACAGGGAACCAAACACATGACCAGGGGACAAGATACTTTCAAATCTCGGTGGAGGGAAGCCTTTGTTTGTGTTTTTTGGGTTTTGCTTTGTTCTCTCTGGGTCCTGGAAGGGACTGGACATGCAACCAGGTTTCTTGCCAATCTCCCTGCTACAGTCTCTTATATATTCAGAATAGTGAGTAATTTAGTAAGAAAGGCGGTTATAGTCTTTTGATTGTTTCTGTATTTGCAAATGTGTAGTTTTCTGGAAGTATTTTAAATTGTATCTTGCTGGGGGGAGGCTTCTTTCTAGTTTCTATAAGCTGACAGACCCTGTAACTTTTTACCATCTAAATTGCAGAGATAAACTTTTACCGTTTTTTCTTTCTTTTTATTAAAAGTTTTGCTTTTAAGACCTGTCTGATTTTTCCCCCTTGTTGAGGCTCAAGGGAATTGAGTCTGTACTTAACAGGGAGGGAGGGGAGAAGGGGGAATCCCTTTGTTTTAGATTCACGGAGCTTGAATCTGTTTTGCCCCTGGGTGAGGGAGAAAGGGGGGGGGAAGGGACATTCCTCCCTGTTTTAAGATTCAAGGAGTTTGGATCACGCTAATCTTCCAGGGTAACCCAGGGAAGGAAATTCTAGGAAAGGCAACGGTGAGAAAAGGGGTTGACTTTCCTTGTGTTAAGATCCAGGGGGTCTGGGTCTTGGGGGGTCCCCAGGGAAAGTTTTTGGGGGACCAGAGTGTATCAGGCACTGGAATTCCTGATTGGTGGCAGCTTATCAGATCTAAGCTGGTAATTAAGCTTAGGGGAATTCATGCTAGTACCCATTTTTGGACGCTAAAGTTCAGAATTGGGAATTATATTATGACAGAGTCACTCCTGATTTATATTGGTGTGAGAGAAAGAAGAAACAGATCTAATGGGTGAAACTGAAAGTAGAATCTATGTGGCATTTAGATTATGTGCACTAAGGGAGTGGGAAATTGAGGGCTAAATCCTAAACTGATGTAAACTGGCCGAAGAGCCATTGACTTCTATGCATACCAGCTGAGAATCTAGCCCTGAATGGAGAGCGGTGTGTGTGTGTGAGAGTGTATGGGTGTGTGTGAAATCTAACTGAACCACTCAGAAAATGTTCCCTTCCAGCTGATTGCACCAGCTGTCTGGTTCTTCCAGACACCATCATCAATTCATTGTCACTGCCCAGCACATGCACCCGACTGCTGGTATATCTAAATTGTTATTGATGGCAGGTGTAGGAAAGGGCCACTTCTGCAGAACTCAGACATTTATTATCATGAGTCAATTCTAAACCAGAGTGGGTGGGGGTGAGAAGAAAGAAAAGGAGGCCCTTCAGAGGAGAAAGAAGTAAACTAGCAGAGATGAAATAAAAATATCTGCTACATGGAGCAGCCTCTAACATGCTGGAAAATGGTTACATGAATGTTGGCTGCAAAGTACAGGTGTGAGCAAGCGTCTTCCCAAGGGCCAGAAACTTCCACATGTTTAAGTAGGTCAGGGGCATGAGAATTTCACTGATTACTGATAAAATATTCCCCAACTGGCCAACAGCACCAACTATCCTTCTGTGTCTGTGTGCACAACTCACTGACTATCTATTGACAGATAGTTCGGTTTCAGACCCCGAGCAGGAATGTCTATACGGCTATTTCAGCTGACTCAGGCTCTGCAACTCTCTGCCTTGGGGCTTTGTTTGCTGTGTAGACATGCCCTTAGAGATCTGATGGTATAGTAGCCCCAGTGTGATAGGGTGTCCCCCCTCCACATGCTGGGAAAAGGTTACTATGAGCCTGAGAAGCCAATTAAACTGCCTGCAAGCTGCTGGGTGGGCCAGGCCTAATTAGAAATAAAGGCCAGCTGGGGGAGTGCAGGATTTATTTCCATAAAAAGAGCTGGATGAGCCCAGTTGGGGAAGGGGACAAGACAGAGTTCCTACTTCCTGGAAAGACAGCTGAGAAGTAGACCGCACAGCAGACAGGCTACTCCAGGGGTGAGCTAGAAGCTTGACTGAAGACAAAGCACCTTCAAGGCACTTGCAATACCTCCCAGCTTGGTATCATTCGCAAACATAAGTATACTCTCTATGCCATTATCTAAACCATTGATGAAGATACTGAACAGAACCGGACCCAGAACTGATCTCTGCGGGGCCCCACTCAATACGCCCTTTCAGCTTAACTGTGAACCACTGGCTATTGCTATCTGGGAATGGTTTTCCAACCAATTATAGAATCATAGAACTGGAAGGGACCTTGAGAGGTCATCTAGTCCAGTCCCCTGCACTCATGGCAGGACTAAGTATTGTCTAGACCATTCCTGACAGGTGTTTGTCTAACTTGCTCTTAAATATCTCCAGTGATGGAGCTTCCACAACCTCCCTAGGCATTTTATTCCAGTGCTTAACCATCCTGACAGGAAGTTTTTCCTAATGTCCAACCTAAACCTCTCTTGCTGCAATTTAAGTCCATTGCTTCTTCTCCTATCCTCACAGGTTAAGAAGAACAAATTTTCTCCCTCCTCCTTGTAACAACCTTCTATGTACTGCCAGTAACACAGACTGCCATCAGCCCACATCAGAAAAACAACATAGAGGACATATAACTCATATAGAGAGCTTTTCATCAGTAGAAGCATTATCCCATTTTAGAGCTGGGGAAACTGAGAAAGAGGTGACATGACTTAGCCAAAGTCTCCCAGCAAGCCAGGGGCAGAACACAGAATAGAACCCAGGTCTCCTCCATCTTAGTCCAGTGTTCTGTCCACTTAATCTTCCAGATATTCAACAACCAGAATATTTAAAGTGAGGTTCAGCTAAGCAAAAAGTGGCACCTTCGTACTTGTCAGCTCTGCTCTGTCTGTTTGGACTGACACATGCTTAGTTTACTGACAAGTATAGGGTTTTACTCCAGCTTCCCTTGAAGATCCCACACAGCTCTAGGATGAGCTGGATTCTATTTTGCCTCTTGCATTATCAATATAATTGTTAACTAACTAAGTTCTAACCAGAGAGTCAAATTCTTCCATCACTTATATCTGTGCAACACCAGCAAGGCAATGGACTAGAAACAAAGGATATGCCATACCAAATCAGAACGGTGCTCCATCCTGCTTCCCACAGAGCCTTTACAAGAAAGTGCACAACTTCCCTTTATGGACAATTCTGAAATGAGCTGCCATAGAAGAAGTTTCTTCTGACCCAAGGCAGTCAGTTGTTGGCTTAGGCCATGAAGCATGAAGGTTTATGTTATACATTTCTGTCTTTTTCTTCTCTCTTGGGGCTGAAATCTTTTAGTGTCTCTTTTAGAAAGTCATCCAGTTCTGATTTAAAGCCTTCAAGCAATGGATAATCCGCATCACTAGGTAAATTATTCCAAAGGTTGATTACCCTAACTCTTAAGAATTTGCACCTTATTTCTAATGTGTTTTGCGTTTTTGGTATTTTTGTTTTTCTTTCCCCCTTCTTAATCTTCCAGCCATTGGATCTTGTTAGGTCTTTGTCCGATAGAGTAAAAAGTCCTTCAGAATCCAAAACCTTTTCCCTGGGTAAACAGACTGGGATTAAGTTGCCTCTTGACCTTCTCTTTGAATAAAATGAGCTCCTTAAAGCTGATTATAAGGCATTTATTTCAGACTTCAAATCATTCTGGTAGCTCTTCTCTGAATTCTCTCCAGTTCTTAAAAACATACATAATGATGCAGCAGAAGAAAATAACTCAGATCTTGACAAGAAAAGAAAAATCCTTCGACTCTGAAACAAACACACTCGATTGAAAGGTAACAGAAACAACCAATCATGGAACATCATTTTTCCATTTTTAGAACCACTTTCCAGAACAAAACTTCACTAAAAAGGCTTAATTGGCTTGTTAGAATCAAGTGCTGTGGAGATTACTTTCTTCTGTATAATTCTGGTTCTTACTTATGTTATGGTCAAGTCACAGTTGGCTCAATTCTACAAATTCCAGAGTTGTTTAGATCCTTCATCAGAGATGCTAGAAATGTTATCGGAAACCATTAAAGGACCTATATTTGCCTTTGTTCAAAATCTTGTCTAGGGCAATGCACAGAGACTCAGTACATAAAGGTAAGAGAGACAAGCTGAATAATCTTTATTTGCTAGAGCTTTGAAGTAAAACTGTTAAAAGCCTTTACATGATTTAGGAGGTTAAGTCCCATTTTCAAGAGATTTAGCTTCTGAAATCACTTAAGTACTTTTGAAAATTTTACTCATTCCTTTACTTTAAAGCCCCCTAGTAGCCACACAACACAGTAGCTTCTGTGCAGTCAACTGACACCATGCATATGATTGCAATCACCTTCTACTGTCGGTGGCCAAGTGAACCTGCATAATCTCAGATGTGATCTCAGTTGCAACTGCTGGGACTGGAAATATGTTAGTGCAGTATGTTGAGTGTTGAATAAATACCCACTAGGATGCGTCTGTCCCTTCAGTATACTCTCTTGGGAACTGTAATTTTCAAGCTGAATCTTTCCATGCATGATTAATACACGTACCTGGAGTTAAAGGAAGAGTGCTAATTCTATCCACTCTAGTCCGCATTTTGCCTCAAGATATCTCTTCTCTGGCTAAGTGGGTTTTCTGCAGTATTTGCTAGTTGACATTTTAGAGAATTTTTTAAAAGCACTTTACTCTTTTAGTTGTCTCAGTGAGCCTTCTGGATTGTACATGTGATTCACAAGTACAAATTACTTTGATAACAGATTTAAACAAAGCAAGCCCCACAACTATCTGTCCTGTAAACAGAGAAATAAGGAATCTAGGGAAATAGGAACTCCAGCAGGATAAACGTAAACTTATGTGAGGCAACTGTTTTTTTGATAAATATGGTAATAGTTATACTCCATTAGACAGATACCAAATAGAAGCAGGAATTAGTAACTTTATTATATTATTATTATTTCAATAAGAGGACCCACCTCATTGTGCTAGGTGCCATAGAAACGCAACGAGAGACAGCCCCTACCTCAAAGAACTTACAATATAAGAGCTTGTCTACATGATGCTGCACTGCGTTCCAGAGGGGTGTGAACTGCAGAGCACTGTAACATGTTTTGCTGAACTAAAGGGTACCTACTGCACATTAGCATATTTGAAACAAGTCTTAACACACACGAGGTAGCTTTTAGTTTGTACCAGCAGGGTCCACACAGGGCAGTTCCAGGCGCAACCCGTTACAGTGCTCCACAATTCACACCTTGGTATAGCATATAACAACACTGCATATGCTAGCCCTAAGTAGACAAAACAGACAAAGAGTAGGGGAAAGAGAGCATTAATCCATCCTCCCACCCCCTTTTAAGGATGGAGAACAAAGGCACAGAGAAACTAAGCATGTGGACAAGGGAGATCCAGTGGCTATAGTGTATTTAAGTTTTCAGAAAGCCTTTGACAAAGTCCCTCACCACAGGCTCTTAAACAAAGTAAGCTGTCATGGGATAAGAAGAAAGGTTCTCTCATGGATCAGTAACCGGTTAAAAGATAAGAAACAAAGGGTCGGAATAAATGGTCAGTCTTCAGAATGTGAGAGGTTAGTAGTGGTGTCCCCCAGAGGTCTGTACTGGGCCTAGTCCTATTCAACATATTCATAAATGATCTGTGCTGTCTTCACTGTTGTTGTTACCTTCACTAGCTGGATACAAACTACTTTGGATAGGGATAGCCCATGCACAGCTTTTGCTCTGTAGACATACCCTACACAGCACCTGGAGCCCAGGTTAATAGAAGACTAGGGTGCTTTCAGCCCACCTTTGTTGCTATGTGCCCCTTTGCCCCCCCGACTCTGGTAGTTCCAGGGACAGGAGATACCACAGGTGCAATTTAGAAAGTGCTGTCTAATTTATAGAAGCCTCTGTCCTATGGATGGCAGCAATGCTCAGAATCAACACAGCATTGCATGCTGCAGCCCTAACTTTGACATGCTCTCACCACCAACATGTCCTCTGTGCCAGGGCTTGTAAGAGGGCTCTGAGATAGCAACCATGCGGCTGTCTCGCCCACTTTCTGCGCTGGGGCATTCCTCCCCCAGCCAGAACTGGGGCTTACAGAGCCCTTTTATGCTGCTCCAGCATAAAGGGACCAAACTTTGATAAGAATCTCACCCAGTGATTCCATGGAAGAATCACCAATGCCCGAATCCCATGTCTGTCCTTTTCAAACAAAGGAATTGCCAGCCTGCATCAGACACTAGGTCTATCTACAAAAAGAAAAGGAGTACCTGTGGCACCTTAGAGATTAACAAATCTATCAAATAGGTCTATCTAGTCTGACATCCCATCTCTGAAGGAGGTGGGGAGGAAAGGAGGCAAAGATGAAGCCCAAGGGCTTCAGCCCCAGGCAGAGGGCCTGTAACCTGAGTCCCAACATGCAGGACTGAAACCCTCAGGCTGTCGTGACCCACTTTGGAGTCCCAACCCACTTTGGCATCCCAAGCCACAGTTTGAGAACCGCTACTCTACGGGAAGCTTCTTTTTAATGTCACTGGTTGACTGAGCCCTCACAGTTCAGCCACTTTTTGTTTCTTACAAAGTGTTTTTTTTCTTAATGTTTTGTGTGAATCAATGTTTTGCATGAATAGTGTGTGTGCCTCCGTTTCCCCTGTGAACTGTATTACACAGATACCCAGATGGTGGGGCAAGAGTGTGTGATTTTTGCTGAGAACCCAGTGGGCAGGTGAGGCTGCTTCTAGCGACCTGCATGTAGAGAATAGCCAAAACATTCCATAACCTGGCAACTGATGCCCAGAGGTCTCTCACCAGGAGCCAACAGGCTGCGACAAATTGGAACAAGGAGAAGGGTGGAGAGCAGATGACTCTCTTGCCCAGGAAACCAGACAAAGGATGGAGGAGGGACAACCAGCGTGTCTGAAGCTGGGCTGCTGGAAGCTGGTCAGCCTCCTGGTTTGGGACTCAGTGGGGGAAGGCCAGGGCCCTGGGCTCTGGAAACTCACTCCCCACCCTGATGGATGTTTATGCTAACAAGCTCTGTTCTACGCCGTGTTCCTGTCGACTAATAAACTCTTCTGTTTTACAACGCTGGCTGAGAGTCAGTGCTGACCACGAAGTTAGGGTGCATGGTCCCTTTGGGGGCATGTAAGGTTTCCCGAGCCGGCCAGTCCAGGTGGCTCACAGTTTGACAGGGGGGCTGAATGCTCTGAGGTCAGACCCAGGAAATGCTGAAGCAGAGGAGACTTTTTTCCTTGGTGAGTGCATGCCCAGAGCAGAGATACACTACGCTGTAGTCCTGGCTAGCTTCATTCAGAGCAGTTCCAGAGCACAGAGACTGTTACTCCATGACGCACATGTAGAGAGAAGTTAGATAAACATATAAATATTTCTGCTGGCAGGTTGCAATTTAACACTGTTTTATTGCTTAAAATTCAGAACACTATCACACAGTATCTCAAAGTGAGAGAGAAAATAGGCTGCTCCATCAGGTGACAAGGCACAACTCAACCCTCCCACCCCACCCCACACACACTTGCTTTAAGTGGCTGTTTCCATATGGACTCTGATCACATGCATTGCTACACAACTCCCTAGCCTACAAGAGGGACCAGGAACCCCCTGCCATGCACACACACACTCAAAGTGCTAGCTTGCAGTTCCAACACAGCTGTCAATACACTACACCATATCTATCTATCTATCTATCTCTATTTGTCCTCTGTAATGTAATGGTGAATGTTTTCATTCAGTTCTCCAGTTCAGGCAGAGGATTATCTGGATTATAAATATCATCCTATTGAGACAGGGCCCTGGATAAGACCCTTTCACTGTAGGTCACTATATAAAATTTTATAGGTGGCATGGCCATCACAGCAAATGGGTGGTGGAACATAAGAAAGGATGCTTCTCTGAGCTTTGCGATGGCAGTGGGTGTACCCTTACCCTTGTGAATACTTATACTTTACTGTTGTTACCAGTTCATATTTCTACAGCACTTTCTGTATAATAGACTCTTGCAAGTGCCTTTTTAATTTTTGCTGTAAGTAGGATTTTCTGATGCACTGAACACTAGCTTGCGAAAGAAATATGTTTGAAATTCAGAGATATGTCGGCTGATTGCCAGGAAAAGCATTCCAGGGGGAAGACCTGCGCAGTTCAATGGCTACAAACATAAAGCTATTTACCGACTTTAATCAGCAGGCATGTGATTCCCACTGGCTTAAATAAGAGTCACGCAAGCAGACGGAGGGTATTATATACACTCTGAGCACGAAGAATGAGTCAGAACGATATTATTCCAGTCATGATGATGGAAATCCTTTTACAAAATAGTCCAGGTTATAAATAATATAGTTTTATCAAATCATTAATTCAAAATGCGGCTGGCAAGATCATTTTCTTATATCACTGCTTTGACCATGTCACCCCTGTGTTTGCAACCCTGCACTGTTCATTTTGTTACCTCATCCTTCTACCTGGCCCTACCTTGCTTGTCTGTTTTACCCACCTCTCCTGACTGATTCCTAGGCATAAGGAGTGCCTTCTATGTCTGTACAGCACTTAGACAATGGGGGTCTCAGATTATGGAAGCATCTGAGACCCCCAATCTGAACCTTCCCCTAGGAGGTCACTTAGGGCAGGAACAAGACTCCATCATCCCTGTCTATCCTGGACTGTTCTTTGCATGTCCCCTATGTTGTTGAGTCTTACGTTTTCCTCTCTGAGTAGTGCTCAGTGGAGGGATTCTTTCAGCAGCCCCTTCTGCATGTTCCTTCAGATGCCCAATAGCACACCTGCCATGGTAGATGCTCTGGCTTCATTCTTAACACGTCCCAGATATTTTCATCTTTTCAAGATAACTTTAGAGATTGAGAACTCTGAGAAATCTTGGCATTTGTTACAAATTCATCCCATTTAATACCTTGCATTTTTCAAAGGCACTTCGATGTTTTCCCTTACCTCTTGGTTTCCAGCTTTCACATCCATTTGTTAAGATAGAAGTAACATTTGAATTGAAGATTTATAGCTTGCTCTTTGAGCTGTAGACTTTCAATAACCAAATCTCATTTAAGAGGGTGAGCACAGCTGCCACCTTGCCAATTAACGACATTATTTTCTTGTGGACATCCCCACTGACTTGCACCTTACTGCCAAGGTATGCAAGCTGGTCCTTCACTTGTATTCCTTTGCCTTCTGAATTAATGTTACCATAATATTAATTCTACTACCACTAACAGAGTTGGTGCAATATCATTCTCCATGCTAAGCATTGTAAGTATAGGAAATAGTTTAAATACTTTGATGCCATAAAGAGTTTAACAGAAACCAGTATACAAACTTAAATTTCCATCAGAGACTTCTCCAATCAAGCACCTAGTACATTCTACTTAGTGGAATGTACTAACACTCTATAGCAATTCTGATCTTAACATGGCATACGCACTGTAATTGACAGGAGCCTGAAAAATGGGATAGCAATGCTCTAGGACAGTGTTTCCCAAACTTGGGATGCCGCTTGTGTAGGGAAATGCCCAGGCCAATGGGAGCTGCTGGAAGCAGCGTGGGCCGAGGGATGTACTGGCTGCCGCTTCCAGCAGCTCCCATTGGCCTGGAGAAGCAAATCGCAGCCAGTGGGAGCCGCAATCGGCCAGACCTGCGGACGCGGCAGGTAAACAAACTGCCCCGACAAGGGCTTTCACTACACAAGCGGCATCCCAAGTTTGGGAAACACTGCTCCAGGTCATCTGGAGATCACCAAGTATTAGGAATGAACATTCCAGACTGCCTCTTTCACCTGACAGATGCAGACACTGGATCAGCCGAGTAGCCAAAACATGCTAAGTACATCAGAATTGGCTTCTTTCAGCAGACACGCCCGGTGTATTTGCTGACTCATAATGAGGGTGCTTAAAACTGTTGCTGTTTATCCCCCAGGGCCTCATTACTTGGAATATTCAAGCCTTAAACCACCTGCCTTTGGACATCCTCCACAGAAATGAAATCAGATTCATTTCCCATCCTGACAAATTGCCATTAAAAGCTGCTTTATCTGAAAATGGGCTTGATAATTAGTATCTTTGATTGCACAGGGAGAACTGTTGGATGTGTTAGAATACATTTTAAATGCAGGCTTTCATGTTCCGTGTAAGGCAGGGGAACCGAGATTCCCAGTGCGCCCATGTAACCACAGTTACCGTTAAAATATTCATGACTTTCCCAGCCCACCTGGTGCTAAAAAAAAAAAAGCGAGTCATATCTTCAGCACCTGTATTTCTTTCCTTGTCAGGGGGAAAGACGGTCGTATTAAGCCCTAGGATTGGTACATAGGAGATTTGGGTTAAATATTATTAGTTGTAAATATTTATATTATGATAGTACATAAGGCCTCAACTGGGGTTGGGCTGCATTGCACTAGGCACCATACAAATAAAGAAAAGAGACAGTCCCTGCCTTGTAGGGCTTGCAATCTAGAGGAAGAGGAAAAATGATCTGCTTAAGACCCAGGATTGAGAGACAGCACTAAGAAGTGATGTATGATGCAAGAGAGATAGATAATGTAAGAGAGATAGGAAATCCATGGTAGGGTCAGGAACAGAACCTATGTTATCTTGAGCAAATCTCTTTGTGACTCAGTTCCCCATCTGTAAAATGGGAATGTGTGTACTTCCTACCACAGCCCCCAAATTCAGCAAGAAACACAATGCCTAGTTTTCATGACATGAATAGTTCTATTGATGTTAATGGGACATTAACATCAGAAGAGCCATGTGCTAAAGTACTTGCCTGAATCTGGCCTTCCCAGGAGTGTTGTGAGGATAAAACTGAAATGAAATATTTTTTTTCACCCAAACTGGAAAATTGTGTTTTAATGAATTGACTTGAAACATTGTGTTTTGAATCTGTTCAAAAACCACAAAACTACATTTCCCTGGCACATTGCCTGATAAGAGTTGTAGTTCAGGCCCCATTGTCTCTTGCGGGCCAGACTTCCTGAGGAACTAAACCTCCCACAATCCAATGCAGACCCAGCTGAGCAGGCTGCACAGCATGCTGCATTGCTGGAGAAGTAGGCCTCCAAGGAGTTTAGCTTAGGGCCCTCAAACTACAACTCCTGTAAAGCAAGAGAAATGCAGTTTAACCTTCGTATTGGGCCCAAAATCATACTATTATTTCCATATTGGAATCTTAGAGACCCCCCTAGTCTATCGGTTGGAAAAAAGCACATGGGGTGAATTTAAGGCTGAATTTATTTGGAACCAGTGAATTATATAAAACTGTGAACAAGTTAAAAGTTTCCTAGATTCACACTACACAGTACTTGTGTTGGAGTCTAACTGACCCCAGGAACAAACACACTTTTAAAAAAGCTACACATTATACAGGTGTGTGTAACTGACCTCATGTTTAGACAATGAAAATAGATAGTAACAGCAATAATATAAGTAATAACATAAAAGGCACAAAACATAGCAAAGTAGCAGTAAATGGGCTACTACTTTGACCAAATGGAGCAAAGAGGTGAGATACGTTCTGAACATACTTTTTTGTTTTTGTTTTTGTTTTGTTTTTTAAAAAACAACATTTGACACATTGCTGATGTGATTTTCTATTTCGTTCTCTGCAACAGATGTAACATCTTTCCCCATTTCTTATGCTCTGGGTCACTACCCAGCATGCTAGATGCTGCTACCCTATAAGCCTGAGATAAGGTTGCAACGTTTCTTTACTGCACCTGTGGTTTCACCATTTCTATACCCTGGTCCCTTTTTCTTCTTCAAAGAAACACAATTTTCTGAACAATTGTGATGAGATAGGAGGTAAAGGTTATCTGGGGGTCTCACAGACACACAAAACCCTTTTGATGCATTGTGGGGAGGATTGAAACAATGATAAAAAGAGTTCTGAAATAGTCATACGATCATATCATAACTGCTGCCTCAAAATAAAAAATCTGATGCTGGAATACCTGTATAATTAATTTGGGGTCTAACTGACCCCATTACCTTCCAAATGACTTTTTTCACTACACTGAAACCACAGCATATATGCAGACACAACAGATGCTAACAAGTTGTCCTCATTATAGTTTGAGAATACTGAAGGAAAGAAGAAAGTTCAAGACCTGAAGAAGAGCTTTGTTTAAGATCAAAAACTTGTATCTCACCAACAAAAGTTGGTCCAATAAAAAGCTATTACCTCACCCACCTTGTGTCTTTAATATTCTTAAATGAACACAGCTACAACAACCACCACCCCCAGGCCTCAGGGGAGCAGGCTGGGATAGCGCAGTGGTTTGCGCATTGGCCTGCTAAACCCAGGGTTGTGAGTTCAATCCTTGAGGGGGCTATTTAGGGAACTGGGGTAAAGCTCTGTCTGGGGAATGGTTCTGGTTTAAGCAGGGGGTTGGACTAGATGGCCTCCTGAGGTCCCTTCTAACCCTGATATTCTATGATTCTTTATGCAGTGTTCACAGAAAAGGCAGTGATTTGCCTATCAAGTTTTAAATTTGTGTACATGTTTGGACCAAGAAACCCGCAATACCCTGGAAGTGTAGTACTTTCATTTTCACCACTGATTAATACTGAGTGGTCTAACTGACACCATTACATATACAGTGACATTTTTTGCCACACAAAAACCACAACAGGTAGGATAACACCAATGGGGAAAGATTAACCCCATCCTAGTTTGAGAATATTTAATGTATGAAAAGGCACAATTTTGGCATGAAAATGTATATTTACATGTGTGCGCGCATTGGGGTCAGATAGACCTCAAAATATTAGGAAGGTTATGTTGATCTGACTCAGAAAGAAACCTTTCGGACAGTTCAACAAAGCAGAATGAAATCTTTTGATTTCGGGAATATCTAAATGTTTTGTTTTGCTCAAAAAAGTTGAAATGAAACAAACAATAAATTGCTAAATGGAACTGCTTTAAAATTTCTGTTGCATGAAAAATGTCAACATTCCAAAGTTCAAATGTTGGCGTTTCCCACCGGTAGGAAACTCTGAATTTTACTCAGGTCTAAGATAAAACAGACAAATGACAGAAGAAAGTAAGGATTGTTATCCTCATATTACAACTGGGGAACTAAGGCACAAAGAGATTTTGTGACTTGCCCAAGGTCACACAGGAACTGTGTAAGAGAGCCACAGACTGAACCCAGATCTTCCATGTCCCAGTCCAGTGTCTTAACCATAAGAACAACCTTCCTCTCAGTTTGTCTCTTATTAACCTCTAAAATATGTGTTCCAAATAAGCAGCCACTGTAGCTGCAGCCATCTGAGATACAAAGGTCTTTTAAGCTACAAAGGTCTTTTAAGCTCTAGCAGGGTCACCAACTCATAATGAAACACATTAATTAAAATAGACAGTTGAATGGTGGAAACTGCTTGAGTAAAATCAAGACAACCACACAACAGGTAAGGTAGGCATTTAACTAACCTCTAGTCAGTGCAGTGTAATTGCTCCTCTGATTTCCTCTTCTCTACCCCTTCAAGTCATCACACACAAATGTTGGTGCCTGTGATCTTTAAGATAGCAGACTATAACTGCCAATCAGTTTTTGCCAATTTTTAGAATAGACAACACATTCTGCTGTAGTAACACCAGTGGGAGCGGGGTGGGGGATTAAGTTATAATGCACTGCAGGATAAATGCAATATTTGATAAGTGACTATTTTGACAATATTGTTCGCTTTGTGGATCAAAATCAGAAGTAAACTTCCCATCCTGTTGCACTAACATTGGACCTGATTTCGACTCTGCATCACATGGACACATGGACAGACAGTGGAGTTACACCACTGTAAATCACAAGTGCATGAGAGCAGAATTGGGCCTGAGGTGTCAAAGGTACTGTGCACCCTTGGCACCCACTGAAGACAATGGGAGCTGACCAGTCAGTGCCTTTAAACGTTCCTGGGGCTGAGAGGGGAATTAATGACTTCTAGTGAGAGACTTGAGAAGGTCAAACTATGTAATGTATCCAAGACAGTGTTAAGAAGGGACTTTCCTATGGTTTATAAGTATCTACATGATGAACACATGTCTGATGATAGAAACCTCTTGAATCTAGCCAGGAAAAAAAAAAGGTGCAAAATGAGAGCCAATGGTTGGAAGCTGAAGACAGACAAATTCAGACCAGAAATAAGGTGCAATTTTTTTTTAAAGTATTCCAGTCCACTATTGGAACAACTTACCTAGACAGGTGGGAATTCTCCATCACTTAAAGTCTTTAAATGGAGATTGGCTAGCTTTCTAAAAAAGATACTGTAGTTCAAACAGAAGTTGTGGGCAGAAGGCAGAAATTATTGCTTGAGGTTCTGTGCTATACAGGTCAGATTAGATTGTCATAATGGTGCCATATGGTGGTAGAATCTATGAGTAACTAAGATCTAAAGGCTACGGAAGCCTGGATGAATGACATTAGGGAGGCTTGCTGCATGGATCCCAGAAGGACAGCACCAACATTAATGGCTACAGGAAAATAAAAAAATTATTAAAGCCCATGAAAACAATATTCCATGCCAGTTGGGAAAACATGAGACATTATAAAATGCCAATCTTGCAGGCTCCTCTGCGTGGGTGGAGATTTGTGACCTGGTAGTGCCTCAATGACTTCCACCCGCATAGATCATCATGCAGGATAGGGTGGAAGTCATTGAGGCACTACCAGGGGGAGAAATCAACAGCAGTGTCTTTTGACATTTACTTTAACATGCTCCTAAAACAAACGTCTTTACAAAGCATAGGGAAGGAGAATGAACCCTGTCCCATTGTAGTCAATTTCCAATGGCTGGCAGAAGGATGTTTTTATAGCAACAGGCATATTATATGTTTAATATTTCGCTTGGTTTCTAGGTGCCATTTATTCTCCAAGATCCCAGCTGCTCTCTCTCTCTCTCTCTCTCTCTCTCACACACACACACACACACACACACACACACACACACACACACACACACACACACACACACACACACACACACTCACTCTAGTGGTACTGAAGGATGGCCTATAGAAGGTCAAATAATGGGCCATGACAATGCAATTATGTTCCCTACTATAAAGGTCATTCTTACTCATCATACTAATTATCTTGACAGGACAGCATTTCCAGCTACTGATTTCAATGCAAAAATTTCTCTCACATCTTGGCCTTTCTGGTTTTCATGTAGTATTTCCCTTTACTGCTTTATTAATGTATGTTTCTTGATATAAAATATTTGCAACTCAAAGTTGGCTTGGTAAAAAGTTAACTTGGAGATCAAGGGCTAGTTTTTCCACGTGTGCTCAGAACCTACCATTGCAGTAGCTCCCATTGTAACGTTTAGGGGCAGGTTTTTAAGGGTCCGGTGTATGGAACCCTTTGGGAAATCCGACCATTTATATCCAGGAAATTAGGGGATGAAGATTTTCAAAGCAGCCTAAGGGAGTTAACATCCCAACTCCTATTGAATTTCAGTGGGATTTGGGCAACTAATTCTCATAACTTCTTGTGTCTGTTTTCTGTTTGTTTTTTAAATCTCAGCCTAAATGACTTTGTCAAGGTCACAAAGTGAGTGTGTGACAGAACTGGACTAGAACCTAGACTCTTCTGCAGCTTAATGACACAATCGCAAGACCATTCTTTTCTCTCTAGCTTGTCTCTCTCTGTTCTCAGCTCCCAGTACAATGTCCCTCAATATATTTCTTAATAGTTCAGTTTCTTCCTAGTACTACAATGCTCCTCATATTTTGTCCCAAGTTGCAAAGTTTAAGCCTGGATCTGAACTCCTTCCCAGGTTGGTTTGGCTCATTATGTCTACACTACCAGCCGGATTGACGGGCAGCAACTTGAGCCAGTGGGGATCGATTTATCACGTCTAGTCTGGACATGATAAATCGACCCCCGAGCGCTCTCCTGTCGACTCCTGTACTCCAGCTTGGTGAGAGGTGAAGGCGGAATCAATGGGGGAGTGGTAGCAGTCAACTCACCACAGTGAAGACACCACGCTAAGTCGATCTAAATACATTGACTTCAGCTATGTTATTCACGTAGTTGAAGTTGCATAACTTAGATCGATACCCCCTCCTAGTGTAGACCAGGAGAAATACAGAGTAGCCATGGCATTTGGACCAGTAGCTGAACCTCTCAAAGCGGGTTTTGGTTCAGGCCTATCAGTATTCCAACTGGTTCAAGATTTACTGAGATCCATTTTCTCTAGCCCAAGAAATTCCTTTCTTACAGGCAAAAGAAATTCAGCTTAAGGAGTGGGCAATTGCCACATTGAATGGGGGAGGGGAAGGCGAATAGTACATTTCACTAACACTGTCTTACGTTTTTAATTAATTTCCTGACACGATGGGATGGAAACATTCATAATTGCAGTTGACCTTTAAGACTGAAGAAGAAACCAGGCTAAGAGGGAAGATTGTGTTGCAGATGGCTGTGAATAAAAGAGATAATTAATTGGAGAAAGTAGATTACTCATGTTACATGCTTTAATTATGTAAAGAATGTATGGTATAAAGGCATTAAATAAATTATGTGAAAGTAATTTAGAAATAGGATGGGCGAAAGGGGAAAAAAATGAATGAGATTTTTAAATGAGCTGGAGAAGTGCCTAAAACTCCTATGCTGTGAAATCTCTTTGCACGATGGGTCTTGACTTAGAAAATAGAACATGTTGTGTGCATTCAGGAGTCTCTGTGCAAACTAGATGGGCCACATCATCAACTTATGTAAATCACGTAGCTCCATTGAAGTCAATGGGTCAGCTCACCCAGCTGATCATCCAGTTGAGGATCTGTCCTAATGTATCCAGAATTGGTGTATCAGTGGAGGGAACTGGGTGAACGAAAGGTTCTCAGTTGTCTCTGTGCCAAGATTAGATTAGAGAGCCTGGAACCTTCTTGATAAGCAGGATGACAGGATAATCTATGGTGTGCCCAAGTAAACAGGGAAAGAACCTTTTCTGAGGAGATAAAATTACCCCAGAACTGCCAAGCAGCCTGAAGCAGGTTGTATATCACACCACTCAGTCAGCAAGAGCACTGTGCATCCTGCTTGCATTTCAACATGTTCCTGCTGTCCTGTGGCTCCATAAACCTGTATCCTGGCAGCACTGCCTGTAGGGACCCTGAATAACACCTGTTGTGAATAGCAGCCACGATGCTCAAACAAACAGCTATGCACAATGCTGCCAACCCGACCCAGTGCAAGTGCAGAGAGATGATTAAGCCACAGATTATAGCCTATTACAGAATATCTCTGAGAGAAACCTTGTGTTTCTTTGCTGCATACTCTGTCATTCCCTGCACAGCAGGATATGCATAAACATTCAAGAACTTTAACTCAGATACCAGAACTCTCAGGATCTGGTCCCTTTACCCCACTCTGTCAGTGCAAGGGTAATTTGCACCAACTTTAAAGCCAGGGTGGTGTAAAAAAATAGAAAACCAGTTCTAGGCTCAAAGTCTTCTCTTCAAAACCTTGCCTTTTATCCCTTTGCTGCCACTGGGTTCATTCAGTATTGGGAGCTCCTGTAAGCCTGCTTGTGTTGCTTGCCTCTTTTTCAGGTATTAAATTCTGATAAATATTTCTCTTCTCTGCAAACTCAAATAGGGCTCTCTATTTTCAGTCTTTGCTTTATTCCTGTAGTTGAGTGGCAGTGGCTGCTGAATTAGCTGCACTCATGGGTGGATTCATTAGTCACAAAGGAAGGACTCCCCTCACCCCCTAACTAACCCAGGAATCAAATGTTATGTTTATGACATTTGTAATGCACAATGGGCCTCATTTTCAGAGGAGCTGAACATCTATAGCTCCCACTAAGTTCAAATGAAGCTTTGGGAGTTGAAGCCTTCCAGAAAATCAGGCCCGGTATTTCCAATTCATCTTCAGCTTCACTTCTGACATAGGACTCGATCCACAGAAGGTATGTAGGCTCTTAACTTTCATTGATTTCAACAGACATTAAGAGCCCAAATGCTTTTGTTGATCTGGCCCATAGACCTTTTCATCCTCATTCTCCCTATTATGCCAGTGGCTCTGCTCCCAGCCTATTGTGCAGCTGGAATGCTGAATGAACTGCCCTGAGCCAGTGGCCATGTCTTTAGTTTGGCTGTCAGGAGACCTGGGTGCTGTTTTCAGCTGTGACCAACGGAGCGACCTTGGACAAGTTGCTTCACCTCTCTGTAAAACAGTGACAGTGACATTGACCTTCCTTTGTAAAGTATTTTGAGGTGTACAGATGAAAAGTATCGTTACCCCTTTTGAGTCAAGTAGCTAGCTAAAAATCTGGGTTCTTGCAGGTTGTTCCAGTTAGGAGGAGAAAATGATGATGAAGTCAGGTGGTTCTTTGCGGCAATGGTTTTTATTTACAAAGAATATACTAAGTCCTATTTCTGTGAACACAGCAGGAATCAAACAAGTCCCCTTTCTAGTCAGCGCTCGCCCAAAAGCTCTCTCTCTTGGCTTTTCTCAGGCCCACTTCCCAAGTTCTTGCTCTGACTGTGTCCTTGGCTTCTTTTTCACAGACTGAAAATAATCTTCACAAAACAATAGCCAGCAAAACCTCTCCAGCTACATGTACCTTGGTGTTGGGTGGTGATATGTGCGTGGAGTGGAGGCTGCTATATCAATTCCCTGGTTCCACTCCCTGGTTTCACTGTTTCTTACAACTGTCTTAAATGAAAGTTGGCAGTTACCCCCAACCGCTAACAGTATTCTTCCGTACTAAAAAGAATTACTGTGTCAACAGCTAGTCTCTGACATGCAATAACTACTTCCTCTCTCTGTATTGGTGGATGGTGAATACGAAATTCATTTCAGAAAGAGACTCAGATTTTGTGGGCAGTAGAAAGGGAAGTAGGAGGATGCCCATATCCTGAGTAGGTAATATCAGGTCAGCCGTCCTCACATACAGGAACAGAGTGGGCACAAAAATCACTCATCTTCCTCTCAAAACATCTTGTGTGCTGCTCTGAACTATGGGATCCATCAAACTGACTAGCCCTTGAGTTCAATGGGAAAGGTCAATGATTTGTTTACAGCCTTCCTAGCACTGTAACAAGCAGGCTTCTTTGTGAGAGGAAGAAAAAAGTTACATGTGTGGGTCCATATAAATCATCCTAACTGAACATACTGGCCAGCTTTATGCTATACATCATGGACAGTGCTTTCCCGAAAGCAGCACCTGCTCTCCTTACCAGAAAAAAAGCCCATAGGAACCCTAATCCTATCTCAAAGTACCCTACCCATGGGAACCTTTACTCATAGGAACCCTAACCCTATCTCGAAGTACCCTATCCATAGGAAACCATAGGTGCTCCTTTTTTTAAAAAGTGCTGTGGTTGTGATCGCATAAATGTGTCATATCTGAGATTGTTTGAAAAGTAATCTTTATAAGAATGCTGCACATTTTTTCAAAGTCACTGAGAAACACACTGGTGAAATGACCATAAATTCCAAAAGGGAAAGAGGACAATATTCCATCTCTCCCTACACAGAGAACCACAGAGAAAGAAAAGGAATTGGGGAGAGAGGAAAATGAAGGGTTATCAGAGACTCCAGAGAAATGAGGCCAATCACAATAGTGCATATTATTAGAGCTGGGTTAAGTTTTTCCACACACAGCTTCTCCCCTGTCCTGGCAAAAAATACAGATTTGGCAACATCAGAATGTTTTGTTTTGACATTTTCAAAATCACACGTTTCAGTTTTTCAGTTTTTAGTGACTATTTAAAAATGTCCTTTAGTTTCAGTAAAAAAAACATACATACATACATAAAAAAGGTCAAAATCAAAACAAAACACTGTGATTTTCTGCACATGAAACATTTCACTTGACTTATTTAAAAAAAAAAAACAACCCTTTTTGAAATTGCTAATGAACCAGAAAAGCTGTTATAATACAGAGCAGGTTTTCGAAAAAAAGAGCTCAGCTCTCAGTTGGTCACCAAAATAAATGGCCAGGCTTGAGCAGGTTCAAAATTTGGTCATAAAGTGT
Organism: Gopherus evgoodei; assembly: GCF_007399415.2. NCBI lineage: Eukaryota > Metazoa > Chordata > Testudines > Testudinidae > Gopherus > Gopherus evgoodei. Next base: position 155,178,309 of record NC_044323.1, on the reverse strand, counting down.
CACAAAGGGAGTTACCAGATGCTGAACTCTTAGGAAAATCTGGCCCTTACTTAGGTGCCTAAATCTGAACTAACTGCTTTTAAAAACCTGCCCTCAGCTGTGAGGGCTGAGCCCATCAAAGTTTGACCCTAGGCTCTTTTCACAATCTGTTCTCCTGTGACAATTTTGGCAGTTACAAAGATACAAAACAGAGCATAAAACTATCTTAAGGGGTTAGAGTGATAAAAACAGTCTGAGGAGACTAGCTGGGCAAATGTCTTGGCTGAGATCTGCTTTGTAAAGGCAGACACAAAGCCAAGGATAGTTTGGAGCAGTGTTGCATTCTATCTGAACAACTGAAGTTCAAGGGGTGAGGACTTCACAAAAAGGTCTGAACCCATCTTTAATTAGCAGCTAACTAGGGTTGTATTTTTCCCCAGATACAGAATAACCCACATGCCATCAGTGAAAAAAAATAAGTTCTGATGAAAAAACAAACAGGTAAGACCAAAGGGAAAGTCTCCCGGAGAGAACACAGAGCATTGGTCTTGATTATGACAATCTGCACTAAACCCAACACCAAATGACTACCTGTCTTTCAAAGTGCAGCACATAGAAAACAAAGGCACAGCTAATTAAAAAAGAACCACAGGGCACCCCCACTGTCTCCAGCTCTCAAAATTGTATCTCATGCTATTTAGTGGTTTTCTTAAAGATTCAATCATCACTGAGAATTTTTTTTTAAGTTACTAGAAAGTTTCATGAGTGAGGAGAAATGCTTGAAAACATTCACGGATGCTCTGATATCGAAGTCAAATACCACCCAGCCCCCACAAAAAACTCATGGATTTTTGGGGGCTTGACTCATGATTTCTAAATGCTGGGGACCAGTTATTCCGATCTATCTTTGGTACATATGTGGCCGCCGATCACTGCAGTATCTGACCACCACATAATCTTTAACATATTTGTCTTCACAAACAACACCTGCAAGAAGGAGGGAAACGCTGTTATTCCAGTTTTTACAGATGAGGCGCATAGAAGCTCAGGGTTTGATTACAGAGACTTGGTGCACCACCAGCTGGGATGGGAATATACAGTGCACTAAGTGTCCATGCTGACCCTGCTATTCCATGCTAAAAATTCCTTAGTGAGCTTTGATGTACTGCTACAGGGTTCAAAAAGGAACTAGATAAGTTCATGGAGGATAAATGCAATGGCTATTAGCCAGGATGGGCAGGGATGGTGTCCCTTGCCTCTGTTTGCCAGAAGCTGGGAATGGGTGATAGGCAATGGATCACTTGATGATTACCTGTTCTATTCATTCCTCCTGGAGCACCTGGCATTGGCCACTGTCAGAAGACAGGATACTGGGCTAGATGGACCTTTGGTCTAATCCAGTATGGCCATTCTTATGAGCAGGGGATTTTCCACTGCAATGATACATGTCAGGAGACAAACCCAATTTGGATTAGCGTGGGTTTTTCACACAAAAGGAATTCCAAAAATAGGAACTCAAGGAAATACTGGTCTTGCCTGCAAATTTTGTAGCCAAATCCCTGACCACCACCCAGGCCTCCAGCATAATCTTTCTCAAAACCAATCTTCTGCCCATTATCGCAGCCCTGACACACAGAGCAGTTAGAGTTAATCCTGCCACAGAAGCATTTACATTTTATACTTTGCTATAAAAAAAAAGGGAAAGGGAAAGGGGAAAGGAAAACAAAACCCAGATTTCTCATTTCCTATTCCCATCATTGTAGCTCTGGCAATTTCCATAGAATGCTAAATATAAAAGGCTCTAGGGACAGTGAATACGATACAGGGAACTGATTAGCTAGCTCTTGTACCTTCATTTCTGATCTAAAAATTGGTGTTTAAAATAAAATGTGGGACAAATTAGTAATCAACCAATCCTCAATGTATTTATAGGGATTGCTCCATCTCCCATTATACTCAACAGGAGTCTTGTCATTGACTTCAGAGAGTTATATCAGACTGGCTATTCCTTCCATCCAATCCACCCAAGTGCTTTACAAGTATTAATTTAAAAAGGCTTAGAACATCATTGTGAGGTAAGTATCACTGGTCATTTTACAGCCAGGAAAGCTGCGTCAAAGACAGGGTAGGTGACTTGCCCAAAGACACACAGCGAATTAGTGCAAGAACCAGAAAAAAATATAAAAAGCACTCAGGAGTCCAGTCTCCAGTTCCATGCTGGAAAAACTGGACCCTACTTCCTGCCTTAAAACTAAGTGTCTGCGAACGTTGCTAAAGAAGGAAAGAAAGAAAAACCAACCCAACAGCTCATTGCCTACATTATGGAGATGAAGTCCTTACTGTATGAATATTTGAGTCCAGAAAAGTTATACAGTCAAAGGTGGGGAATTGGATGGGGCTGATAGTAAGAAACACAAACAATGGGGCTGTTTTTCCATTACACCGAGGTCCCTTTATGCCATTCAGACACCCCTGAAGTGAGCAAAAATACTCCCCAGACTGATGTAACAGCCTAGTTGGCCCTGATCCCAGTTCCTGGGGAGTATGGAGCAAACTGGGTGTGTATTGGGGATGTGACCATAAATAACTCTACACTCTGCTATCCTTTGCTTCCCCAAAGGCTCTTGGGAAGCAGAGTGTAAGTCGGAACAACCCTGAGGCTGCTCTGATTTACATCATGTGACATCAAGTCCTTCTATGGCTCCAGTAAACAGTAAACAGAGAGTTGTCTCAAAGCCAACTTTGATCCCTACTCCAACTCTTCTTCAAGCACAGGTATGGAATGGCTGACAATCAGGCCCAACATGGCCAATCATTCAGTGACTGCCAATATGTCATGCTTTCAATCAGTAGCCAGGCCCTATTCAATAAAGCCTGCCCTTTAAAAGAACCAAACATCTCCCAACACTAGAGGATTGGGCAGTTTCCTCAGAATAGAATCACATTCTCTCATGCACGGTAGACTTAGACTCATGTGGTGGGGAGGAGGAAGCCAAATCCTTTGGTTTTCAGTCACTTACCCTACCAGTGTTATTCACCATGTTGTTTACCCTGTACACCCCCCTCTCAAAAGGCAGAAGGCAATTTGATACACGACAGAGACTGTTCAAAGTTATCCATCCTCAAGTCTCTTTCCTAATCCACTGAGGGCGGGGGAGAAAATAGCTCAAATTTACTTGTCTTCAGGCATCCAGCAACATCACCAACATGATATTTCTTAATCCGAGTTTATTTTCCAGGTCATCAATTCAACTTCTCAACTTCTTACTGTTTTGAGTATTCTCTGTTAAAATAACAGGTCAATCAATGATGATCACTACAGATTCGATTTTCATTTCAAGCTTCCTGTAATTTTAAGGTGAAATTCTGATTCCTCACCTCTTCCAAGTCCCCTGTTTTAAATACAACTGTTCCAGCTATTATACTACTTTGAACGGTTTTTATTTCATCTTTGCAGGTTTGGTTGGTAGAGTTTAGTATAAACAAACAAGCGTGTTTTGCAAGTCAAATCTGTGCTTCCGGGCATTGCACTTTGCATTAACAAGTTATCAACAGGCAGGAAAAAAAAATGTTACAAAATAATTGCTTTTTAAAGCAAAAGAACTTTGATTCAATGACACAATATGGGAGTGGAGGGAGAGAGAGAGGGAAGGCGAGTGGCATTTTTAACTACAATACGCATTGACCTAGCTCTGCTCCCCTGGAAATTTAAACACTGACTTCAACGGGAGCAGAGATAGGGCAAGGTTGAGCACTGTTTCATTAGCCAAGAGTGAAGCTGAAAGGAGGTTAAGCTGAATTTTATCAAACCTGTACACTACTCTGTTCATTTGGCTCACTTGCTTCTAATCTAACACCCCACATTTCCTGCTTTTTCTGATGTCACCTCAGTAACAGTCCCTTCAGGGAGTTCCTCTGACTCCAATTCCACTGACTATGATACAAGCACTTTTGAAAACTCAACTCAAGCGACATCTATATTGGAGTAATATCCAGCTTGAGTGATCACACTAAAAACAGCAGTGTAGCCATGGCAGCGAGATGGACTAGCCACTCCAAGAACATACACAGGGTTTCAGATGAGATGGTATTCAGAGTGGTTAGCCCATCCTGCCACCCATGCAGCAGCAACTATGCTGTTGTTTCTAGCATTCTTGCTCTTAAAATCTAGCATCTGTACGTCTATCCTCCAGCTCCAGTGCAGATGTACCCTCAGAAAGACTCTTGGCCAAGCTATATGACCAGAGTTTCAAAAGAGTTCAGAGCTAGATTTACAAGCACTCACCATCTCTCAGTTGGAAGCAGATTTTCCATACATGAGCTCAGCTCTCCTTAACACACCTAAACAAGGAGTGGATTTTCCAAGGAAATATTGCCAACCCAATGCATTCAAAAATTGTGAGTCTGGCACCCCCCAAAAGATCACAATACTATTTAAAAATATCTTTGCTTTTTAAAGCCAAATAATAATTTGGGGTTCTTTTTATTTACCTCCTAGCTTCTGTGCCTTTAGGGTGCACTTAAATCATGTTCCCAGGCTTTTCTCTGTAGCAACAAGGGCTAGAAACATACTAGCCTTTTAAAATTTATAGCTCAGATTTGCAGGTAATCACAGGACTCCAGGAGCTGACTCCCTCCTCCTTTTCTCTCCCCTCTGTGCTCGCCTCCTTTTCCAGTTTATGTACATCTTTTCCTATTTTAGTATTATAACTCCAATCCTAATATGTGTTTATTATCTAGTGTTGCAGCTTTGATGAGTCATAATATTGCTTAATTCTATTGGTGAAGCATGACGTGTTTGGGACCATATACAATTTAAAAGTCATTTGCCTTTTTGTACTTTTCATCGTTTCTTTCTAAAAATAGAAAAGTTCATAAAGAAAGAAAGAAAAAAGAAAATCCTCAAGCGCAAGGATTTACAACACTGCAGCAGCTTCCAGCGTGGATAAAACTTTCAAAAGTGACTAGGTTATTTAGCTGCTTTTGAAAATACGACCCATTTCTGCTTACAGACAAATTTTCAAAAGAGATGTGCAGCCAACAAAGTTGAGCTCTTTTGAAAACCTGGCCACTTCTTTTGATGCTTAGTTGGGAGCGGAGCTCTTCTGAAATTCCATCCCATAGAAAATAGCTCAGGTTTATATACCAAAAACATCCACTTTCACATCCTCACAAGCAGGATCTCAAGTCATAACCAGCCAACCTAATCAATGAAACAAAATCTAGAAGCATCACACTGACAAAACACAATTGTCATTGGCTGGTAAGTAATCCTGATGGCAGAATAAGGATAGGTAACTCTTTTGTAATAGGCCATTCATATCTATAGCCCTTAGACATATTTGCACTGGCACAATAATTTCAACTTCCTCCCACATACCGTAAATCATATGATACCAAAATATCCACATTGTCAGTTACAGTTTGCAGCCCTTGTCCTATCCATATTCTCTCCTGCATTGTCAACCTCTACTGTTATGTCAGTATCAGACTGTAAGTGCCTTGGTGCAGAGAAGCATCTTCTCATTTATTGGGTAAAGAATCACACCCCCATATCGTGAGACACTGTTCTGACCTGATACAGTGCAGGGCCACACAGGGAGGGGGGGCAAGTGGGGCAATTTGCCCCAGGCCCCGGCTCCCGCAGGGCCCCCACAAGAGTTTTTCACTTGCTCTGGGGGCCCTGGAAAACTCTCATGGGGCCCGGACCCCCAGAGCTTCTTCCGCTCTGGGTCTTCAGCGGTAATTCGGCGGCAGGGGGTCCTTCAGCTCTGGGATCCACTGCCGAAGTGCCCCAAAGACCCGTGGCGGGGGCCCCTTCTGCCCTGGGACCTGCTGCCTAAGTGCCGGGTCTTCAGCAATTCGAAGATCCCAGGCCCCCTGAATCCTCTGGGCAGCCCTGACACAGTGTCACCTTGCACTTCATGCTGGTTTATATTACTACACAATTACTATTATTTATGATTTGTTTTTAGGTAGTGTGTGGGCACACTAGTCAAGGTGTGTTTGCTTTTGTAGGCATCATAGCAAAGGAGAGTTTTAAGGAGGACCATGAAATAACTTTGCAGATGGTTACAAGGAGTTTCTTCCATACTGCCCATGATGCTTAGGAGGAAGCATGAATTTGCCTTTGGAGCATCTAGCATGCTGTACCTGTAAGCAAGTGATCAGTCACCTGATGGGAGCATTCTGTTTAGTTGAGAATGAGTTGCTGGAAGTTTCTTCCACAAGCCATCTGAATATAGCCTGCTAAATTAGGGAGAATACATCCAGAAAACTGTCTCTCAATAAAGAATTCCTAAATGTGTGAGCTCCTGATCTTTCTAAAGAATCCCAGAAACTACCATCCACTTTAGGGTAATATACTTGCATGAAACCACCCAAACTAATAAATTCAATCAACTTCTGGGTGTGCAAGGCTAATGGTGGAATTTTGTCTTGTTTACCCTGTAACAGATACGGCAGTTTCCTGCAGTATCCTTGAAAAACCTCATTGAATTAAGTTTAAGTAGCTTTGGAGTCCATTGTATTATAAATACAAAGAGTGTGTATTATTGGGTAATTGTATGTAAATTCTATAGAGAGGAGATGTCACCAAAGTAAACCCTGGGGAATGTTATGAGCTGCTAAAGACTGTTTGAACCAATGTGCCAGACAAGAATGGATGAGAAAAATCTCTAGGGGGAGGTGTATGCAGCTGTACCTTTTCTGCTTATGCAAGAACTGAGCCTTTTGAAGCTTTGCCCTGAAGAGAGTTCTCGGTCTGCTGATTATCTGTTTCCAGGGTCCAACATCAAAGGCCCTGACAGAATAAAGGAGTGACTCTCAAATTCGTGGGGCTATTTGTTCTGACCTTACGGCTGTTATGAATTTCTGACCACAGACAACCTCCTACCAGAGTCATTGTTGGAGTTGGGGGTGATATCTGATACGTTTATTAGAATGCATGTATCCTGTTTTATTTTTTCAAGGATGTTTTCCCTGTAAGGCTTTCATCTTACAAATAAACATGCTTTCTTAGGTAACTTTTAACTGCTGGTAATTATGTGGTTTATAGCCACTGAGGACAAAGTAAAGCAGGCCCATTGAGGCAGTCTGAGTTGCTGTGGAACTCAGAGTTTAGGCAGGGAACTCTGCAATCTGGAAAAAACCCTGGTCAGGAGGGAAGACGACACAGGTCTCCACCCAAAAGGGTGACTGCTGAGGAGCTGGGAGCCTAGTATGGGTGTCTTTGCTAGAGCACAAAGCGGGAATTCAGGTGCAGTTGCTTTGAACTCTGATACAGTTTCTTATATACGCAGATTTACATGAGCACTGTGGCTCTGGAAGAACTTGAAGGATTGTAAGTCCTGGATGAAACCACATTGCTTTATGAGAGCTAGGATTTAGATAGTCAAGTTACTATATTTGACAGAGCATTCCATCACTTTTATTTACCAAGAGATAACTCGAGACTACACAATAGCCTTTGCAAGACAGGTTGAATGGAAGCTGTGATGATAAAACACAGTTCTAAAACTAAAATCAAGTTAAGGTAATTATTTAATTGGTTACATACCCTTTAGAATTTGATGGATTTATATCTTGTCCACTGAGTTGTTGCTTCCCTTTATTCTGGGAGAGAGAGAGATAGAGATAAATTGCACTAGGAAGAACCTGGATTTCTTCCAAAACAGCATTGGGCATACACGAAGTCCACGTATTTACTAGTGACCTGCTACCACATTGTTTCAGATTCATTACCAGTAAGAGTTAACATTCCATTAGTCATTTCTTAGGGGACAGGATCTTTAATTATACAAGAAGCGTCCAACCTTAGTGCTAAAAATATTTTGTGGATGACATATTCAATGACATTTATGCAATAAATCAGAAAAATGCTTTACATTTCCCCATTGCTATGAGCTTGGAAGAATGAATGCTTCAGAAATATCAGCTACATCATCATCATGAGTAGTGGTGAGGGCCATAGTGTGCTAAGTGCTGTACACACACAACAAAAAGATTATCTCTGCCCCCAAAGAATTTACAATCTAGGCCTAACCTATACATTATTTTTGTGTGCATATATATATATTGGTTAAACATGTTATACCAGGATAACCAGTAATGTGGATGTAATTATAGTCAAACAAAGCTGGTATAAAGTTTGTGGTCTGTAGGGCCCCAGAATTTCTGATTTGTGAAAAATTCCTCAGATTTGAATTTGGTTATTTTTTTTCTTTGAATTGGAATAAAATGAAAGAATTTCAAAATTTTCCATGAAACAGTTATTGAAAATATTTTGTTTCAATTACAACATTTTTTACCCATGTGTATCATTTTTTATTCTCTTGTGAAAGGGTGTCAGCCCCACACTGGCCAGTAAGTGGTTAATTCAGCCCTGGAGAGTCTGCGCAGAAAGCATCCAATAGAGGAGGGGCTTCAAGGAGCAGCCAATCAGAGCCAGGCAGGCCCATATAAGAAGAGTTGCAGGGCAGAGCAGCTAAAGTAGCTGCCTCAGGCTTGAGGAGGGAGGAGCAGGCTCCTAGCAGGAGGAAGGAGTGCCAGCACCTTGGTCAAAGCAGTGCTGTCAGCAGGGATCATGGGAGCTAAAGGGAGCTCTTGGCTAGCTGCCAAGTCTGGCAGGCCAAAGCCCTGAGGCAAGGGTGAAGAAGGTTCTGGGGGCTGTGGGGAAGTGGCACAGGGATATGAACTGAAGAGTCTGAGGGGATGCAGCAAGACGCAGCCATCTACAGGGTCCCTGGGCTGGAATCTAGAGTAGTGGGTGGGCCCGGGTCCCCTCTATCCCCACTGAGGAAGTGACTGGACTGAGGGACTGTGATACTGTCACAGAGTGTGGAACAGCCGGAGGGCCTTGTCATTAAGAGATGCTGCAGTCCTAGGAGTGACATGGTCCTGGGAGCAGAAGAGATGATGGGTGGAACACCACCAGAGCAAGGTGCACTGGCTACCAGAGCTAATTCCCGTACTGGCCATGAGGAGGCGTTGGAGTGGTGAGTCCCACCCTATCTCACCTCTAAAAGAAATTTCAAAACAAAAAGACACTTAATAGGAAAAATCAAAATAAGCTATTCTGAAAATGTTGCATATGGAATTTTCTGCACTGTAATACTAGTATAGCTTATTTCCCTTGCCATATGGGAATAAACTATACCAGTATAAGCACATTTATACTGACATAACTGCATCTACACTAGGAGGGTGTATGGTTTAAACTATACCCGTATAGCTCCTGTGGCCCAACTTATATGTATAGATAAAACCATCAAGATGGTTACCACTTGTGTTTATCGTGGAATGATGGATATTGTGGACTGCAGCAAGTAAACACCTCTAACAAAAGACTAGCAAAGCCAGTTCCCTAATGGACTATGTGAACTCTGCAGCTGTTCCCCGTTGTGTACTTAGGGGATGCTTTTTTTGGAGCAGGATTTTATTCTGAAAAGGGTGTAGCTGGGGTGAGGAGGGAGAGAGGGTCTTGACAAAAGCCATTCTTTTCCAGACTCCAATTCAGCAAAGTAATGAAACATGGCATATGCCTAATTTTAAGCATGTGAGTAGTCACTGGGCCCATTCATATGTTTCAAGTCAGACATGTGCTTAAATATTTTGCCTCAGAGACTAAGGTCTGGCAGGATTCCCTAAAAAGAAACAATCTATATTCACAGGGGGCCCTTACTCATGCTGGCAAACATATACTCACACAAATATTCCCAATGGATCTACTTGCCAGAGTGACATCTTAGCAGGGTAAAAACTCCACAAGCTGCCCTTGAGCTAGAGGTGTCATAAACAGATAGCTAAGGGTTAATGTCTCTTTCACCTGAAGCACCTGACCAGAGGACCAATCAGGAAACCGGATTTTTTCAACTTTGGGTGGAGGGAAGTTTGTGTCTGAGTCTTTGTTTTCTGGCTGCCTGCTGTCTCTGAGCTTTGGAGAAGTAGTTTCTATTTTCTAATCTTTTGTTTCTAAGTGTAAGGACAAAGAGATCAGATAGTAAGTTATATGGTTTCTTTTCTTTGGTATTTGCATGAATATAAGTGCTGGAGTGCTTTGATTTGTATTCTTTTTGAATAAGGCTGTTTATTCAATATTCTTTTAAGCAATTGACCCTGTATTTCGTCACCTTAATACAGAGAGACCATTTGTATGTATTTTTCTTTCTTTTTATATAAAGCTTTCTTTTAAGACCTGTTGGAGTTTTTCTTTACTTCAGGGAAATTGAGTCTGTACTCACCAGGGAATTGGTGGGAGGAAGAAATCAGGGGAGATCTGTGTGTGTGTTGAATTGGCTAGCCTGATTTTGCATTTCCTCTGGGTGAAGAGGAAAGTGCTTTTTGTTTCCAGGACTGGGAACGGAGAGGGGGAGTCACTCTGTTTGGATTCACAGAGCTTGTGTCTGTGTATCTCTCCAGGAGCACCTGGAGGGGGGAAGGGAAAAAGGATTATTTCCCTTTGTTGTGAGACTCCAGGGATTTGGGTCTTGGGGTCCCCAGGTAAGGTTTTTCAGGGGGACGAGAGTGCCCCAAAACACTCTAATTTTTTGGGTGGTGGCAGCAAGTACCAGGTCCAAGCTGGTAACTAAGCTTGGAGGTTTTCATGCTAACCCCCATATTTTGGACGCTAAGGTCCAAATCTGGGACTAAAGTTAGGACAAGAGGTAAACAGGTTGAAAGACTACTTCCAATTCTTGACATAAATTGTGATTGATATGTCAGGAATGGGGATGTTAAGCAAACACGTTTCATTACTGTCCAGTTCAAAACAACTGTACACTAGCAGGTGTCTTCCTTTTATCCAATTCTTTCCTTCACGGGCTTAATGATATTGCACAGACACAGCAACATGATAATTCACATTTTGCAGGTGGAATTACACCTGCATGAATATTGCTGAGCTAAAATGTTGACAGGATTTTGACAAACGTGGACTGATTCCAAACATCTCAGGGATATTAACATGGGGAAAGCATGACATGGGTGTAGAGAGAATGTCATACAAATTAGTAAATCTCCTTTACGAAAGAGAATGAGAGAGGAGAAACAATAAGGGAAAATTTAGGACCCAATATTTAGAGCTGCTGAACAATTATAGTTCCCACTTAACTTCCAGTGCAGGTGAGAGTGCTCAACATTTCTGAAAATAACTTTTACTTTAGGAGCGACTGATTTTTCAAGTGGCATTTGATGAAATCCAGGACTCTTTGTCTTAGGAAGTTGTAATTAAATCAGCAGGTACCCCCTGTAATGATGTTTATTTGCAATATATTATTCAACCAGTAGATGTCTGTGTGGTAAAGAATTCCAGATAGGATTTGGTTCATGATAAATAAAAGGGACAAAGCTGGAGTACAGGCTGTGTAGAAGCCTGTTTGTGGAAGTAGCTTCAATTATTTTCTTAAACAAGCATTTCATATTTAGGGAGCGCTGTAATTGCCTATGGCACTGTACCCCACACACTCTGCCAACTGTACAATATTCAGTGCCTGTGGGAATTCTCACTAATGTTGAAAGCTCTGCATTCCCTGCACTGGATTAACAGCCAAGAATCTTACATCCTGATCTTCCAGGGTGCTGAGCCCTTAAAGCTTTCATTGAATTCAATGTGAGTCATGGTTGCTCAGCACCTTTGGTAAACAGGCTCCCACTCTGGTGGCCTTGTCCATGATACAGCATAAAGCTGGTCAAAATTTTTTCAGTGGAATGGTTTTGCATTAAAAAATACAGTTTCATCAAAATCAAAGTTTTTGAAAGACTGTCACTATTTTGCTAGAAATTATTAATGGGAAAAGTCAACACTTTTCATTTCAATAGCGTCAAAATATTTTGTTTAGTTAGTATCAATGCTTTTCACGTAGTTACTGTTGAAACTTTGTTAATTTAATTGAGATTTTTATATTATACTAAAATAGTCCTTGCACATTATATTTAGAATCAATGATTTAATATTGTGCATCTATAATGTATATTTAATATTTGAAAACAATATAGACACTTAAACAAAATTAACCAGAATACTGTCAGAACAAATGTTTAGTGGTCCTAAATCAACATTTCTCAGATTTTTCAGTTTATAAGAAATTCCAGCTCTCTCTTCTGAATTGGAACTTTTTTTTCTTTTTTTTTTAAATGTTGGAAGTTTCTGGACTGAAATTCTAGTTCCCAACCAGCCCTAATACAGTATAAACATCTTGCGGAAGTTAATGTGACAGCCAGATTTTAAAGAATGATCAGTGATTTGGGACACCTAACTCGATACACTTTACAACAGCCTGATTTCCAGAGGGCACATACACAACACTTACTTAAAATCAGGTGTTGCATCTTGGGGACTGAAAATCACTTTTGAAAATGTTGCCTGAAATATAAGATGCAGGTGATTGCAGTAGTGCATTTAGGTGCTTTGTTATGGTGAATGTTGTACTTTGTGCTGGCCTTCTACATTGGCAATTAGAATTCATCCCTGTGCAGAGAGACCAGGCACAAGCACTAACATGATGCAGAACCATGTGCCTGGTCTCTCCACAGAGGAATGACTTTCACCCATAACACTACATGGTGTGAACTTCCTTTTCACAAAAAGCAAAACATAACATCCTATGGAATATGCAAATGATTGTTGTAAACTATATTGCACTGCAAGTAATATATTTAGGAGAGCTATTGCAAGTGGATTGGATTTACAATCAGTCCTGCACTTGAGTCTACTTAAAATATCACAATAACAGCTCTATTTTATTAACTTTTTCCTCCCTTTGCCCAGGATTTTTGTTGTGTGAACCAATCTTGCAGCATTTCCCTAGCAAAATAACCAAGCCACAGGATCAGCTGCTCAGCTGGTGTAAATCAGCATAGCTCCATTGATTTCAATGGAGCTGTACAGATTTATACCAGCTGAGGGATCTGACTCCTATTATAGCAGCAAATAATAATAATTCTACTGCTGAGATGAAAGAAAAAAATCTGCAAAACAAGTTTTAAGGCATACTCAATGTATTGCATCTTTGGATCCTCTCTGAGTAAGCGTTCCAAATAGTTCTCTTTTAGATGAAGGAAGTAATGTAAATTACCTTACCTGTTCTAATGTTGGGATGCAGGTCACCGAACTTTTTAACATATTAAATGAATGGGCAGTCATCCAACTAATAAAGCAGTCGCCCTGATGTGCCCACGCCTGATATTTGTTTTGTAATGGCTAGACTTGCCAAAAAGAGAAAACCTTGCAAGACCAAAAAAGATTTGTTTCCCTAATCTCCCGCTTCATAATAGCGCTCCTAATACCACTCCACTGTGGCAGGTGACATAGGCACCGACTCTGTGGGTGCTCCAGGGCTGGAGCATCCAAGGAAAAAAATAGTGGGTGCTCAGCACCTACCAACCACAGCAGCCAAACAGCTGTTTGGCGGCTCAGAGAGGGGTTTGGGAGAGGGCAGAGAGCACCGGGCAAACGGGGGCCTCACGGAGGTGGGCAGGCAGGGGTGGGAAGAGGTGGAGTGAGGGCGAGGCCTCAGGGGAGGGGGTGGAATGGGGCCTCAGGGCAGAGCACCCCAGGGAAAAATAAAACTCAGCACCTATGGCAGGTGAAATATAACAAGGTTAGAAATGTAGTGAGCAGGAGGTGTTAGAAGAAAATCCAGTATGAAACTTGTGAGAAGAGAAAAGTTACCCAAGAATATGAGGCGGGGCTGGGACAGAAACTTTGGTGGAAGCTTTGACCAATCCAAAATTCAACATCCTAACATATTTTAGCAGTGTGGTATGGTGGAGAGCATGCTGGACTGGGACTCAGGAGACTCTGGTCTGTTCTCAGCTCTTCCAGAGAACTGCTCCATAACCTCATTACTGTTTCCCTTCCCACCGTTTGTCTGCTTTTACATCTGCATTGCAAGCTCTTTGAGGAAGGATCTGCCTCTTCTGGTATTTCCAGCCTCAAGTCTTCCAAATCGTGAGGCAGCATCCCCACAATCATGCGACTAAATATCATGAGGCATTTTTAAAATAAATTTTGGGTTCTTTTTCTCTGTCTGCAGGTTTTGGGGCCTTCATAATGAACTTGGGTCAAACTGTTAGGATTGAAATTTTCATTAAAAAAGGAAGATCCTTATGCAAAACCTTTTGATTCCAGCAGCTGTGAATTTAGAAAAAAGACCATCACCACAGGACTCGCAATAAAATTGTGAGCATTGGCAACGTTGCTCTTACTATGGGTATAAGTAAACATAGCATAGGGTAGGTCCATCAATGGCTGTTAGCCAGGACAGGCAGGGACAGTAGGTCTCAGCTGAGACCAGGGCCTCATTATGAACATAAGAACAGCCATACTAGGTCCGACCAAGTATCCGTCTAGCCCAGTATCTTGTCTTCCAACAGTGGCTAATGCCAGGTGCTTCAGAGGGAATGAACAGAACAGGTAATCATCAAATGATACATCACCTGTTGCCCAGTCTCAGTCTCCAGCAAACAGATGCTAGGGACATCTGAATGCTACCATACTAGAAAAAACAATGCTAAATTTGCTAGAACACAATGGGCCAGATCCCTGTGCTGCACAAAGACACAGAGTTGAAGGCCAGAAGGAACCACCAGATCATCTATGCTGACCTCCTGTATATGACAGGCCACCAGCCCTACCCAGAACCTGCACACGAAACCCAGCACCCGAAGATGCCTACGTCAACATGACCAGTTGCAACAGAAACCTCTAGGCTCATAGAGTTGGTGTAGCAGCTTCTATTCCCCTATTGATGACATAGTGGGATGGGCCAGAAAAATAAGCAGAGTGGCGGGGAAGGGACATAGCCAAAGCTTCGTTTCCCTTCACATGCAGTCCATGCTGTAAGGACTCCTTGAGGACACTGGTAACTGCTGTAATGGTTGGCATTATTCCAGGCATCAGTTTTACTTGATCAATAAGGGAAAAGAGAAACTTGTCCTGCCACATGACTGTTTATGGCCAGTCATGAGCCAGGATTTTTCTCCAGCATATAAAAATGCCATTTACCTATTCCACATACCCCATGGATGTTGCAACGCCTCGTTTCTTTATATTAATAAAAATGCTGAGATACTTGGATGAAAGGGTGCTAATATATTCTTAAGTGTGAAGAAGTGTTGTTATAAATTGCTGGCATCTGTTACTACTGACCATGAGAGATCAACAGCTACTAACTGAAGTGAGGACTCATTTATACACTGGAAGACAGAGACAAAACAAGGTAGTACAAGAGATTTAAGAATAAACAGGACAATTAGTCAAACAAAATGAGGCTTAACTTTAGCAGCACCCTCATGATAAGTCACTATTTAATCAACTGCTCTGTCCATTATCAATAATGATACTCTACACACTGACAGTATCTGATTATTCATAATGAGAAACTAGCAAAACTGCTAAGAATGAAGCAAGTTGTGTTAGCTGATGGGTAGATGTTTGCTTACTTCATTCTTTATACTTCAGCCAATTTCTCATCATGGAAGTCACTGCTGTGGCATTGTACAGTGATAAGTCACATTGTAAACAGGCTTTGTTAAGTAACCCATACCAAATATTTGGGCCAGAAGTTCAGCTGGTATAAATCGCACAGCTCTGTTTACTTCAACAGAGCTAAGCAGATTTCAAACAGCTGAGTATTTGGCCCCGTATTTTACAGAATCTCTCTAAAGCAAAAAGATGTTACTTAGCATAAAAGTATCCCACTGTGAGAAACTTTAAGTATTATTTGAGGCAAGCTGAGAAGTTAAACCCATCAGCCTAGATGAGACAGAGAAGGGATTGTAGAAATTTTTCCCCCGTCTACATTGAGAGCTTGTGCTGGAGAACATCGTTTGACACTTTCAAGAAAGGATGCCTCCCTGATGAGATAATGGGAATGTCTACCATACTGCTGGCTCTATAAAAATAATTATTGAATAATAATAATAGTCCACTCACTAGTCATGAATGGAAAACTGGACTCTTCCTCTCCCCACTTTTGCCTCTTTTTTTTAAAAAAAAAACTAAACAAGAATCAAAGTTTCAGGGTCAGAAATGTGCCTGAATTTGTTGACCTTTCAGGCACATGTTGCAAGACCATCTGTATGAGCTAGGATTAGTAGAGGGCTGAAGGGGATGAGGGCAGGACTGGTGACAGTGTATGGTGGGAAGGCAAACATTTTAAGTACAGCTGGTGAAAATTTATCCAGATTTTTTTCCCCCATCTAAAATAGTGCACGTGGGAAAACTTTCTTTGAAACTTTTGGATCTGATAATTTTTCGGTTGGACAAAATAAGTCAAATTATTTTTTGAAATATTTGCAAAAAATAAATCACCAAATAAGATTGTACCTTTTTTTAGGTTTTCAAAGATTTTTGGGGTGTTGATTTGCCGCTCTAAGTTTTGATTGGGTACAGGTTGTCATGTGATTTTTCCTGCTGCTTTGATTGGATGAGTATACAAATAAATACTTGACACTCACTACAGTTGTGTCGCATGAAGGAAACTCTTTGTAGTTTGGAAAGAGTCTGGTTTTCAACCCCCTTCTAATTTGAAAACTTCAAAATGGAAAATTTTCAAATATATGTACAATATTTTCAGCTGCCTAATTTTAAGCCTTATTGGTTTGCTCATTAGGTGAGGTGTTGCAGGGCAGGAAAAGGAGCTGCATTGCTGCCTCAGACTATTTGTGGTTTGTAACTTCAATGATATGGAGTTTCCTGACACCCTTTTTCCAGTGTTCTGCTATGGCTACCCTGTGGTGCCCCCTGCTGAGTCAGTGTAGCACTGCTTGTACTCCCTGCCTCAGTTTCCCTTCTCAGGAAGACAATAATTCCTCTGCAGGCACTCTTGATGCTTGATTCCTTCTAAATGCTACTTCTGACTAGCACCTCTTTCCTCTCTCCTCATTTCTCCTGAGGATCTGTATCAGATCACCCCAAACTCCTTAAAGCTTATTATCAAAGCTTGTGCAAAAGGGGCCATAACAAAAAGTCCCAAATAAAGGGTTCCTCTGAAACCTGTCCTCCATTCTGTTCACAGTGCCCTCAGGGTTTTCACTCAGTCTTTAAGTCTCTCCTCATGGCAGCAGCCCCAGCTCTCCTCTTGGAACTGGGTGATTCAATCCATTATTATCCCTCTTCTTGCCAGGAGTCCCCAGCTCTCCTCCTGGATTCTGGATTGCAATTTGTCTGACATAGCTGGTCTCACTAGTTCTTAGCTCTCTGATAACTCGGAGCCTTGCAGGATTCTTTTTACTCATTTCAGTATCTGCAGAGATCTGCCCTGCTATGAAGGAAGAGGCAAGCATTTACGCTGACCCCTTTTCCCCACTCATTCCTTGCTGACTGGGTGAAAGGAGAGCCCTGCCCTACCCTCTCTGCAAGACTCCAGGTCTCAGGCCCTTGAAGATGCACTCATCAGATTCCTTCTAAATGCTACTTCTTCCTGGCACCCCTTTCCTTTCTCCCCATTTCTTCTGAAGCTCTGTATCAGATCACCCCAAACTCTTAAAGGGCCATGCCTTACGATGGTGAGAACTGACTAGTAGGCAGTACTGTAGGGGGCAGACTACACCACCACCCCTACCCACAGCAACATTGGGTAGAATTCTGCCTTTTAATGAGCGGCCATATCAGTCTCACATGTATATGGCTGCAGAACTCCAGAGTGTTTATTGTCAGTACAGTGATTTGTTTGTGCAGGCCGCTGTAAATCACATTCCTTTGTGTTTTATTTCTTTCCTGTGCTTTTCTTTGTCTGTTAAAATGTTCTTCCCCCCAGTGGAAATCAATCCTTTAAAAAAAAGAAAACACAACAACAACAACAACTCTGCTGCAGTCTCTTGTTGTTCACATTGTGAAAGCAGAGGCTATCAAATGCTTTTCTCCAGCCAAGTCTCTCATGGACAGAAAACCTATGAAATTATTAGCACCCTGGCCATTGATGTTCGGTTAGGCACTGGACTCCACGTAACTCTTGCTTGTTAGAAATGCCTAAGTGGCTGTTTATAGTTATGCTAGATGCTGTTGATAATCTGCTTCTTATGTGTCATGAAATTCTCCATTGATTCCTTGAGGACATGAACCTGCCTAAACTTCACTTTATGCCTTTTCCCCTCTATATTTGACATACCTGTAGCAAGCCTTGGAGCATTTGTCCTCTCAGTCCCCTTCAGGTCTGTGCACACCACCTCAGTGTGTCACCTCTGAGTTCTCCTCTCCTCCAAAGGCCACCAACCTACAATAGCTCCTTTATCTTATCTGTTTAGAATCATAGAATATTGGGGTTGGAAGGGACCTCAGGAGGTCATCTAGCCCAACCCCTGCTCAAAGCAGGACCAATCCCCAACTAAATCATCCCAGCCAGGGCTTTGTCAAGCCTGACCTTAAAAACCTCTAAGGAGAGGCCCCCCACCTCCCTAGGTAACCCACTCTAGTGCTTCACCATCCTCCTAGTGAAAAAGTATTTCCTAATATCCAACCTAAACCTCCCCCACTGCAACTTGAGACCATTACTCCTTGTTCTGTCATCTGGTACCACTGAGAACAGTCTAGATCCATCCTCTTTGGAACCCCCTTTCAGGTAGTTGAAAGCAGCTATCAAACCCCCTCTCATTCTTCTCTTCTGCAGACTAAACAATCCCAGTTCCCTCAGCCTCTCCTCATAAGACATGTGCTCCAGCCCCCTAATCATTTTTGTTGCCCTCCCCTGGACTCTTTCCAATTTTTCCACATCCTTCTTGTAGTGTGGGGCCCAAAACTGAACACAGTACTCCAGATGAGGCCTTACCAATGTTGAATAGGAGGGTATGGTCATGTCCCTTGATCTGCTGGCAATGCCCCTACTTATACAGCCCAAAATGCGGTTAGCCTTCTTGGCAACAAGGGCACACTGTTGACTCATATCCGGCTTCTCGTCCACTGAAACCCCTAGGTTCTTTTCTGCAGAAGTGCTGCCTAGCCATTCGGTCCCTACTCTGTAACAGTGAATGGGATTCTTCCATCCTAAGTGCAGGACTCTGCACTTGTCCTGGTTGAACCTCATCAGATTTATTTTGGCCCAATCCTCTAATTTTTCTAGGTCCCTCTGTATCCTATCCCTACCTTCCAGCATATCTACCACTCCTCCCAGTTTACAGTCATCTGCAAACTTGCTGAGAGTGCAGTCCATGCCATCCTTTAGATCATTAATGAAGATATTGAACAAAACCAGCCCCAGGACCAACCCTTGGGGCACTCCGCTTGAAACCAGCTGCCAACTAGACATGGAGCCATTGATCACTACCTGTTCAGCCCGACAATCTAGCCAGCTTTCTATCCACCTTATAGTCCATTCATCCAGCCCATACTACTTTAACTTGCTGGCAAGAATACTGTGGGAGACCATATCAAAAGCTTTGCTGAAGTCAACAAATAACACATCCACTGCTTCCCCTCATCCACAGACCGAGATATCTCCTCATAGAAGGCAATTAGGTTAGTCAGGCATGACTTGCGCTTGGTAAATCCATGCTGACTGTTCCTGATCACTTTCCTCTCCTCCAAGTGCTTCAGAATTGATTCCTTGAGGACCTGCTCCATGATTTTTCCAGGGACTGAGGTGAGGCTGACTGTCCTGTAGTTTCCCAGATCCTCCTCCTTCCCTTTTTCAAAGATGAGCACTACATTAGCCTTTTTCCAGTCATCTGGGACCTCCCTTGATCGCCATGAGTTTTCAAAGATAATGGCTAATGGCTCTGCAATCACATCCGCCAACTCCCTTAGCACCCTCAGATACCATGCATCTGGCCCCATGGACTTGTGCTCATCCAGTTTTTCTAAATAGTCCGAACCACTTCTTTCTCCACAAAGGGCTGGTCACCTCTTCCTCATAATGTGCTGCCCAGTGCAGTAGTCCGGGAGCTGACCTTTTTCGTGAAGACAGAGGCAAAAAAAGCATTGAGTACATTAGTTTTTTCCACAACCTCTGTCACTAGGTTGCCTCCTTTATTCAGTAAGGGGCCCACACTTTCCTTGACTTTCTTCTTGTTGCTAACATACCTGAAGAAACCCTTCTTGTTACTCTTAACATCTCTAGCTAGCTGCAATTCCAAGTGTGATTTGGCCTTCCTGATTTCACTCCTGCATGCCTGAGCAATATTTTATACTCCTCCCTGGTCATTTGTCCCATCTTCCACTTCTTGTAAGCTTCTATTTTGCATTTAAGATCAGCAAGGATATCACTGTTAAGCCAAGCTGGTCGCCAGATAGCTAAGGGTTAATGTTCTTTTACCTGTAAAGGGTTAACAAAGGGAACCAAACACCTGACCAGAGGACCAATCAGAAAACAAGATTTTTCAAATGTCAAGGGAGGGAAGTTTTAGGGTGGGTGTTCTTTGTCTTGGTTCGGTGGCCCTCTCAGCTCTGAGAGTGATCTCTCTTTCTCCAGGCTTTCTATTCTTCTGTTTCCAAGTTGTAAGTACAAAGATATACAGAAAATAGGTTTGTATTGGTTTTTTTTGTATTTACATATGTGTAGTTTGCTGGAATGTTTTAAATTGTATTTCTTTTTTGAATAAGGCTGTTTATTCATTTTTTCTTTTAGGCCATTGACCCTGTATAATGTCACCTTGATACAGAGACCATTTTTGTGTCTTTTTCTTTCTTTTTATATACAGCTTTCTTTTAAGACCTGTTTGAGTTGGGTTTTTTTTACTGGTTAAGGCTAAGGAACGAAGGGAGGGAGGAAATCTCTTTGTGTTAGATTTACTAAGCCTGAATTTGCATAACCTCTGGGTGAGGGGAGAGAGAGATTTGATTTCTTGGTGCTTGTGTTTCAAGGACTTGAAGCAGGGAATCTCCTAGAGTACCTAGGGCAGGGAAACCTGGGAGGAGGTAAAGAGGGGGAAGGGAAGTGGGTTAGTTCCCTTTGTGGTGAGATTCAGGGCATCTGAGTCTTGGGGTTCCCCAGGGAAGGTTTTGGGGAGACCAGAGTGAGCCAGACACTGGAATTTTCTGGCTGGTGGCAGCGATATCAGATCCAAGCTGGTAATTAAGTTTGGAGGTTTCATGCTAGCTTCTCATGTTCTGAACTCTAAGGTTCAGATCTGAGTAGGAAGTTATGACATCCTCCCCGGTCATTTGTCCTATCTTCCACTTCTTGTAAGCTTCTATTTTGCATTTAAGATCAGCAAGGATATCACTGTTAAGCCAAGCTGGTCGCCTGCCGTAGTTACTATTCTTTCTACACATCAGGATGGTTTATTCCTGAAAACTCAGTAAGGATTCTTTAAAATATAGCCAGCTCTCCTGGACTCCTTTCCCCCTCATGTTATTCTTCCAGGGGATCCTGTCCATTTGTTCCCTGAGAGAGTCAAAGTCTGCTTTTCTCAAGTCCAGGGTCCATATTCTGCTTCTCTCTTTTCTTCCTTGTGTCAGGATCCTGAACTCAACCATTTCATGGTCACTGCCTCCCAGGTTCCCATCCACTTTTGCTTCCCCTACTAATTCTTCCCGGTTTGTGAGCAGCAGGTCAAGAAGAGCTCTGTCCCTAGTTGGTTCCTCCATCACTTGCCCCAGGAAATTGTCCCCCTATACTTTCCAAAAACTTCCTGGATTGTCTGTGCATCACTGTATTGCTCTCCCGGCAGATATCAGGGTGATTGAAGTCCCCCATGAGAACCAGAGCCTGCGATCTAGTAACTTCTGCTAGTTGCCGGAAGAAAACCTTGTCTACCTCATCCCCTTGGTCTGGTGGTCTGTAGCAGACTCTCACCATGACTTCACCCTTGTTGCTCACATTTCTAAACTTAATCAAGAGACTCTCAGGTTTTTCATATTGGAACTCTGAGCAGTCATACTGCTCTCGTACATACAATGCAACTCCCCCACCTTTTCTGCCCTGCCTGTCCTTCCTGAACAGTTTATATCCATCCATGACTGTACTCCAATCATGTGAGTTATTCCACAAAGTCTCTGTTATTCCAATCACATCATAGTTCCTTGATTGTGCCAGGACTTCCAGTTCTCCCTGCTTGTTTCCCAGGCTTCTTGCATTTGTGTATAGGCACTTAAGATAACTCGCTGATTGTCCCACTTTAACTCAATTCTGCCAAACATCTCTTTAATAGCCTTTCACAAGGACACTGGCCTTGGTTAGGCTGGTGATCCCCTGTGACAGAGCCTAGCGTAACCTTTGTCTACTATTTGTCCTGCCAGCCTTCATTCATCTGTATGTACACACTTGGAGCCTGATCCAAAGGCCCTGAACTTCATGAGAGCCTTTCTATGGCTGTATTGCCCAATTTCACACTAGTCCAGCACTATTTCATGGTTTTCATAAAGCTTCATTCCTGGATTCATATGAACACCTGAGAATCTCAGCTTCCATTTAAAAAAAAAGATTCTGGCTCTCATAGTTGTGGAGAGAAACTTGAAAACATAACCTGAGTGCAACAAAGTCTAAGAAACCAAAGGCAAATAAAACGAACTTTAAATGTAATTATTTTTTTCAGAAATGTCATTCTTTTAAAGCCAATTTTCTGATGTTTGGCGTGCCTGACTCATGTTTGGTGAACACTCAGGGCTAACAATTGACTTCAGTCAGGTTAGGCCCAGCTCACGTATTAATGAAATCCTAGATTGTGGTCTCTTTGGTGCCGAGATTGTCTTTGAGTTCCTTGATTGCACAGAGCACCTAATACAGTTGGGCATTCTGGCATCCTTGGACATCCAAACAATAGAAAAAGGGTGACCAGACAGCAAATGTGAAAAATCAGGATGGAGTGGGGGGTAATAGGAGGCTATATAAGAAAAAGACCTAAAAATCGGGACTGTCCCTATAAAATTGGGACATCTGGTCACCCTAAATAGAAATAATAGCTAACAATAAACACGTAGTTGTTGTTTTTGTTTGTTTGTTTTTTAAAAGAATGACGAAAGGGGAGCAAAACTTTTCAAATATAGTCTTCCACGCTATTCCCATATTAAATTCCTCAGCGTTTGACTTTGCATTCAGGGTTTCTGATTATTCCAGAGTTGCATTTCTTTGGGGCAGGACGGGCACATATAGAGAGAGGAGCTAAGGCCTTTATATTAAATGTTCTGCTCAATCATAACTTTGATTTACACTCTTGAAAAACCACTCATTTACACGTATAGGCCTAACTTATGTGCTTTTTGCACCAATGCTGTGGCATCTTACTTAACCTGGGCAGAACAATCATACTGGGAAGACATTTCTGAATTAGTCAGAATACTAACATTTGCTTTAATAGACTTAATTAGCATGACACAATTAAAGATGAACTGCAGAATAACAAATCAGTACTTCATTTTCAAGTGCTTAATGACAATCTCTCTTGTTAATATATTAAATAGCACTTTGTGGGGGAGGGGATCTGTTAAAAAAACAACAACATTGAGTTTGATAAGAAAGATACTTCACACCAGGTCCCTTACAAAATAATGAAAGAAACAGAAAATCTCCAATCTGCAGGCGGTGTTCCTTTAATGAAAAGATAGGGCCAGACTCTGATATCAGAAACATTGCTGGATCGTGGTGTAACTCTTCTGATTTTAGGAGAAATTCTTCTGATTTATACTGGAGTCAGGGGGATCAGAATTAGACTCAGACATTAGTGGCCAGAACTGGAAAAGAGCTTTGCATGCAGCAGCTCTGACTCAGAACGACGGGAAGCGAGAGGTTGTTTTTAAAGCCTGCCCCCACAGTTGTGAGTGACTTCAATCTGATAACCCACATGCATAAGTAGTACAGGATTGCAGCCTAAGGAGCAAATCCTATTCTAGGCACCACGCCCACTGCACAAATCATGCCAAACTGACACAATTTCCTCCTTTGACCAGGTTGCTGGCCTAGTGGATGGGGAGAAGCAGTAGACATGATGACAAGGCTTTTGAGACAGTTCCACATGATATTCTCATAAACAAACTAGGGAAATGTGATTGATGTGAAATTACTATAAAGTGAGTGTACAAACGGGTTCAAAGATCATACTCAAAGAGTAGTTATCAATGGTTCACTGTCAAATTTGGGGGACATATCTAGTGGAGTTCCTCAGGGCCTCTCCTGGATCTGGTACTATTCAATATTTTAATTAATGACTTGGATAACAGACTGGAGCGTATGCTCATAAAATCTGCAGTTGTCACCAAGCTGGCAGGGGTTGCTAGCACTTTGGAGGACAGGATAAGAATTCAAAACAAATTTGGCAGATTGAGGAATTGGTCTTTAATCAACAAGAACAAATTCAGTGCAAAAATACTCCAGTTACGAAAGAAAAAATAAAAATGCACAACTGCAAAAAAAATACTAGCTAGGTGGTAGTACTGAAGAAAAGGATCTGGGGCTTCTAGTGGATCACAAATTGAATACAAGTCAAAAACTGATGAAGTCATAAAAAAGATGATATCGTTCAGAGTGTATTAACTGGAGTGTCATATGTAAGACACAGGCGACAATTGTCCTGCTCTACTCAGCACCAGTCAGGCTCCATCTGGAGTACTGTTCCAATTCTGGTGGGCACAATTTAAAAAGGCTGTGGACAAACTGAAGAGCATCTCCAGAGGAGAGCAACAAAAAATAATAAAAGGCTTAGAAAATATGACCTATGAGGAAAGGTTAAGAAAACTAGGTATGTGTAATCTAGAGACAAGGAGATTGAGGAGAGTCTTGATAACAGTATTCAAATATGTTAAAGGCTGTTTTTAAAAAAAGGACAAAGAAAAATTGTTCTCCATGTCCACTAAAAGTAGGACAAGTAGCAATGGGCTTCATCAGCGGCAAGGGTCAATTTTAGGGGAAAACTTTCTAACTAGAAGGGTAGCTAAACTCTGGAATAGACTTCCAAGGTAATTTGGAGGTTTTTAAGAGCAGATTAGACAAATGTGTCGGAGTTGGCATAGATATATTTGATACAGCCTCAGCAGAGGGGAATGGATTAGATGAAACTCTCGAGGTCCCTTCCAGCCCTACATTTCTATATACTATGTAAATGTTTTTGCTCAAAATACACACAGCAACAAGAATTTATTTTTAAAGCAAATTTCCCACACAGTTATTGTTACAGGGACATTGGGAGGGTCAATGGAGACTGTCCAAATGCCTGTTCATATTCTTTCCCCCCTCCTTCTAGTTTTTGTTACTAACTTATTGTAGAAAAATACAGTTGCTGAAACATCTCATTACATGGGATGAGTCCGTCAAACAATTTTCTTGTCAGTAAGTGCTTTGTAAATGCATTTAATGGGCAGCACTGTAATGCTAACAGGGAAAAAAAAAAGGAAAATTGTCTCAACCCTTCCCCCCCTAAAAATAACCTAGCACCAAACTAGTTATTTACGTACTTAAAAGAGTCTATATAATAGCAGCTATTGCAAAAATGCTATCTACGGAGGGAGTATCTATTCCCTAAGAAAAGACCAAGGGGAAGAAAGCTGTTGCTAATACTATTTTGTTTGTGGACTTCCCACTACTTACGTTGTCTCACCACAGTGTTACTTTCCTCACTGGCCAACAAGATCAACTTACACCTTATAATCCAATTTCTCTTCTTCTATGATGCTGCCGGTAAAGAAGATTGGGATTTAGGTCATTATGTTTCTGGTAACAGAAGAGCAACATCAGCAAGCAATCCATTATTACCCCATATCTCAAAGTGCAGTAAGGTTAAAAATTATTTTCCCCAGGACCTTTTTTTCAATCCTGTGAGATTCCCATTGGCTTCAATAGGCATTAACTGGACCAAGCCTTCAGAAAGCAGTTAACCTCATGCTAGCATTTTAAATTGCCCTTGATTGGTAGGGATAAGGTTTTTGAGCGTCTAGGGATTTGAAGGGGCGGCATGTTTAGTAGCATTGTCTGATTCATGGGCATTCTGATCTGAGCTAGAAATTATCTGAAAGTAGGCATTCCTGTGAGATTTCCTGCACATCCATTCCTGATCCCACCTGGAATTGCTGCTGCAAGAATATATTGTCTCATGGTGCATCAGCAACTCTGCTTCTAGACCCAGTTAGACACTGGATAAGACTAATAATAACAGCCAGCTCTTTTAACCAGAAGGTCTCAAAGCACTTCACAAAGATCATTATCATTATCCCCACTTTACAGTCGTGGAAACAGAGGTACATCAAGGTTAAATGACTTGCCCTCAATCACAGAGCAGGCCAGGGGCAGATCTGAAAATAGAATACAGTTCTCCTGAGTCCCAGTCCAGTATTCTATATGTAACCCACACACCTCCCGGGTGTGGTGCTCTGTCCCATCTAGTGGCACCGAGACCACTTAGAGTGAGATTAATGAGTCTCTGCTACAGACTGATCGAATAGCCATGACTTTTATTTCACGCAGGAGAGGCTCATGCATTTAGCTCCAGAGGTTCCAAGTTCGATTCCGCCCGCCGACAACAGGGGTCTGGTCTTTGTTACATATGCACTAGGCCACCCTGCCACACAGATACATAAATAAATAAAGCGTAGCTTTAAGAATGGACAAAGATTCAAGTTCTCAGAAGACATCATCTGAATCCTTAGTGGTCACCCAAATAAAGTTGGCCAAAATCACTGTCACCCAAGTATTCAGGACCAAACTATGCCCTCCTACTTCTGGAAAACATTTAAGCACCTAATTAACTTTAACTCCCACTGAAGTCAATGGCACTTAAGCACTTTCCCAAAGAGGGACGCTTTCCCGAAAATCAGTGTTGTGATGGAAGATTCTGGATTATTGGCCTGACCATGTCAAAGACTGAGACCCTAACCAAACCATAGATGGACCTTTTGTTTTTACCATGGTTACCATTATTAATGACCTATTGTGGTAACATCCAGGAGCCCATATCATGGATAAAGGCCCCATTGTGCTAGGTGTTATACAAACAGTGGCCACGTCTATACTACCCACCAGATGGGCAGATAGTAATCAATCTATCAGGGATCAATTTATCGTGTCTCATCTAGATGCGATAAATCGATCCCCAAATCAATGCCCGTACTCCACTATGGCAGGAGGAGTAAGCGGAGTCGACGAGGGAGCCGCGGCAGTCGACTTGCTGCCGTGAGGAGGGCCAGGTAAGTCGAACTAAGATACTTTGACCTCAGCTATGCAAATAGCATAGCTGAAGTTGCCTATCTTAGATCGATCCTCCCCACTTAGTGTAGACCAGCCCCCTGCCTCCAAAGAGTCTACAATCTAAGTACCATCTTTGTTGTTCTTCCTCCTCAGCCTGTTACAGAGAATTATCACGTTCCATCATTTTTCTCTAAGTAGTCACTGAATGTGTGTGCAGGGGGAGGTTTTGTTTAAAACTTTAACATAAATATGTCTCACTCTATTATCTGCCGGTGAAAGAAAGACAGAAAGACATAAGGAGATAATCTCTTCCCCAATGAGTTTTTCAATCCTATTTTGAAATGTTTAAGCATCTAAAGATTTCTGTGGCTTGCAGCAGTTCGTTTCCTTTTCATCTTGACGAGGACTAAAAAGTCCATTATTTGCATGGCTCAGCACCATGGTCTCGGCCCAGAACAAACACTGTCAAAGGCAGGACTGCACTTCATTGGCCTATTTATTATCGTCATAAGCCAACTCTCTCTCTCTCACACACACCCCGTCATTGTTTTTTCTTCTTTGGGGAGAGACTGCCCTGCTACGTAACCCTTTTCCTAGATCCTGGGGAGATGTGGGAAATGTGCCAGCTGCACTGTAATATAGCACTATAATCAATTCTGGGGTTTCACTTCATCGCCTTTGAGTTCAGTGAGATTCATATAAAAATGCCCTTGCATGCTAAACCACTATGCCAACTCAAATTACCTGAATCTAAACCCATGCCTGTTCTGAATTATCTTTTCTTTCCAGTAACAGTACTAAGTGGCTGAATTGCCTGGACATTAAAGTGATAGAGCTTTAGATTTAACAAGTTACATTTAAATTAAACAGGCCTACCACTCTGCCCTCTTTTGCCTTTTCAAGGACCATCATGCAACTATGGATCTTACTATCATTTAAGGTTTGTTGGAGCTGGAAAAATCCATAGATCAAAGCACAAATATTTTAAACAATTGAGACAGGTCCTGGATCCCCAAAGTGAGTCTCTGAGCCCTTCTAATATTCATAGTTGATTATTTAATTATTTAAGAAAGGAAGTTGCTAATAAATCCACACACAGGTCTGGCAGAAGTAAAAAAAAGCCATTTCCTTCCAGCTTTGTCTTTTCCTGCCCCAATTTCATTTATTTATTTTAATTGGCATGTCAATACGATAGCAAGGCTGGTCTTGTGGTTAAAACACTGGTCCAGGATTATGGTGATTTGGTTTCAATTTTCAGCTCTGCCAGAGACTTCCTGTTCAACCTTTGACAAATTACTTGATCTCTCCATGCCTCAGTTTCCTTGACTGTGCTGCATATTTAAATGGTAAGCTCTTTGAGGCAGGGACAGTTTTTATTAAAGCCATGTCTACACTGCAGACTTCTACCAGGGGTGTAAAAAGGTGTGATACCCGACCAACACAGCTCTGCCAGCAGCAGCTTCTAGTGTGGACACAACTATAGCAGCAAAGCCGTACTTTTACCAGTATAGCTTGTTTTGCTCCGGGAGGTGGTTTTATCATATGGTGCAAATTGCAGTTTTGCCAGCATAGCTGCATCTGTCCAAGAAGCACTTTGCCTGTGGAGTATAGGAGTATTCCTATCCCCGTAAAGTGCTCTTGCTGTAGACATGGCCTATGTCTGACTACCTAGTACAACGGGATGCAGATCAAAGCTAGGGACTGTAGGTGCTACTGCAAAATACTACAGAATAATAACCCCACCACCGACATACATCAGTGCTGCATTGCCGGCTACCTTGTTTAAGAAACCTTGGTGATAAACATGTCCTATTACAGTGCAAAAAGTAGTTCCCCAATCTCAGATCTCTAGTTTCCTCAAGTACTGTATACTCTGCCTTTTAACAATGTCTTCAGAACAGAGTAGCCATGTTGACACAAATCAAATAGACTTGATGCTAAGTGACCTGTGTCAATCCAACTGTAAATTACACAACAGCAGGGGCCATTCGGATGACGTCATCTCAAATCAAATCCCCCAGTCAACCTATTTTCCATATTCTCTTAGCTTGTTCCGCTGTTGTGTTGTCTTGACATCATGCTGTTGTATGCAATCCAAAAACCTCTTTAAGCTGTTTTCAGGTACTGTATTCTTATGTTAAACATGAACACAGATATAAGTGAGAGCTCCAGAAAGGCCTCATGATCCATCAAGGCTTACCTTTATTAACCCTCAGAAATGCTGTACAGATCAGCCTAAGTGCCTTCTAGTTTAAATAATGTAGTTTTTGGCAGTATATTTAGGATCTCTCTATTTCCATAAAATTTGTGTCAGCCCCCTCTCAAACACTGTTTTACCTCTATTGCTCTTTTTGCCTATGAGCTTTGTTTAAAGAACTCTTTGTATGAGGCAATTCTTCTTTGAGTGCTGTCCCTGTGCATGCTCCACTCTAGGTGACGGTGCGTCCTGGCGCTGTCGATCGGAGATTTTCGGTAGCAGTGCCTGGTTGGGGCCACGCACCCAGATGGTATCTCCCGTCTAGTTGGAATCTTCCTGAGTGCCTGCACCCCACACCCTCCTCAGTTCCTTCTCAATTGTCCTCGGCTGAAGACGAGACTCGGGGCAGTGCTACCTTCTCTTCCCTGATCTCTATAGGAAACAGTAACAAAGAACATAGAAATAATTATTAATTACTTCCCAGTTGTTTCCCTTCCTTTAGTATAGTTACATAGTTAGTTACTTAGTTGACAAAAGAAAAAAAAACAACCAACCCTCAGGCTTGTCTCTCATTGAGACACTCTCCTCGGCCATCTCTAACTCATAATGCCAGGAGCTTCAGGTTTCAAAAGATGCATCTCCTGTCAGGACTCCATGCCACGGTCAGATGGCCACTCTCATTGTGTCAAGTGCCTCCGGGACACCCATATCCCCGCGAAGTGCCTCCATTGTGCGAGCCTCAAGTCAAGAGCTCGTCGTGACAGGGATCTGCTCCTCAAGATCATTATGACGGAAAAATCCCTGCAGCCACTGTTGGAGACAGGAAAGGTAGAACTCGCTCCCACACGCTCCCCAGCCAGATCGGAACAAGTGGGGAGCGTTGCTTCACCCTCGCTAGAGTGGAGGCAAGAAGCTCAGCAGTCTCACAGATGAGACTCTAACAGGGGTAGGTGGTCTCCGGCGAGATCCCTACCCCCTGTGCTGACAACACGAAAGACAGCTGCTTCAGCCTCTTCTAACGCCTGAGCAACTGCTCTGACAGAACTTAGAGGCAGGGACCAGACCTCCCGTGCGGGGAAGGCACCTACTGACTCGGTCCCCTCAGCGCCGCAAACGACTGTGGCGTGGACAACTCACTCCTCTTCGGCACCGAGAGGGGCTTCAACACCAGCACCACGTTCCTCCTCGGCACTGGCACCGGCCGCTGTGCCGGCAGTGCATTCGGCACCGACACCCAAAACAGCTGCGGTACTCACAGCCTGGTCAGTTTCAGCGCCAAAAGCAGCCGCGGTCCCGCTAGCGAGCTCTGCCTCAGCAACAAAAATAGTTGCGGTGCCGAGAGCGTGATCAGCCTCGGCACTGAGAAGAGCGTCGGCACCCAGCCACTCTTCTGCCCGCGCACCAGCAGCAGACCCTCTGCAGGGCACCTCTAGGCTCAATACAGCAGGACACTCTCTGTCACTCTCTCCTACTAAAAAGCTAGAGCAGAGAGCAAGCGTAGCTCAACTAGGGAGCAGGAGCAACAGCTTCTCACTCAAAGTGACCTTTTAGTGCTGCCTGAGCCTCACTCTCCGCTCCTAGACACAGAGGACTCCTTTCTTGACCTGCCACTTTCTCCACCTGAACTGGCTTTCACCGACGGTGACCTTGAGCTACAGCAGCAAGCGGAGTTCTCGCCTCCTGCTTCTCCTCCACAGGCACATTTACCGCCTCAGGTTACAGCTCAAGCTCAGCAGCCTCAGTTTCCCTACGTTGCCCCCCTGTGGGCGATGCCTGGGTTCTCCTAACCCATGCCTTGGCCTCAGTGGTACCCGTGGCAGAATCTTCCTACCAATCATCTTCCTTCGGTGCCTCAATCTCCTGCTTCATCCACATCCAGGGTGCCTGAGCCCCCTCCTCAGCCTGGGAGCTATGCACCATATCCTGACCCGCCTAACCCTAACTCTCCATTAGCCTCAGATGAAGCCATCCTCCCTCCACTTCCACAGTCCGTGGACGACTGCAAACAATTTCAAGAACTTTTCAGGAGAGTTGCAATCAGTCAGGATATCCTCTTAGAAGAGGTTCAGGAGACTCAGCACAAACTCCTCAAAACCCTTCAACCATCTGCGCCCTCAAAAATCATACTCCCTATAAACGAAGCACTCATGGAGCCAGCTGACATTCTCTGGCAAACCCCAGCTTCTCTAGTACCAACTTGTAAGAAGATCAAACGTAAATACTACGTTCCTGCAAAGGACGCAGACTTCCTATTTTCTCATCCACCACCGAACTCTCTTGTCATCGATGCAGTTGCACAGCGGACCAAACAGTCACAATATCGACCTACCCCGCAAGACAAGGACCTTAGATGCCTTGATGTCCTGGGCCGCAAGGTTTATACATCCTCGACACTACAGTTCAAGATTGCAAACTATTCTGCTCTCCTTGCCAGCTACGATTTCAATAATTACAATAAGCTTTTTGAATTTGCCTCATACATCCCAGGGACAATTGATCTCCAGAATGGCCCTACAGGTGTCCTTAGACACAGCGGACACAGCAGCCCGTACCACTGCAACTGCTGTGGTTATGCGCAGATCCTCATGGCTCTCTGCATCAGGCATTCCTAAAGAGCTCCAGACCAAAGTGGAGGATCTCCCCTTTGATAAGGACAAACTCTTTTCGAAAAAAACTGAAACTCCTCCTCACCATGAAAGATTCGAGAGCGACACTGCGCACCCTGGGCATTCACCCATTTCTTCCCAGGAGACGATACCAACCCTACCAAAGACCACGCACACATCAGTACTATCACCCTCAATCCAGACCATACGACACAACTAGGAATCGTACTAGACCTCCCAAACACAGACAAAATCAAAATCAAGCCACCACCTTCCATCCACCGGGCAATAAACAACAGTTTTGAAGCTTTGGTCGAGGGTCTGCAAGACCACCTCCTGATTCCACCACTTACTTGTCCATTTGGGCACCGCCTCCAGTATTTCCAACATGCTTGGCAGTGAGTGGATTACACAGGACCACTGGGTCCTCGAAAAAGTTCAGACCGGTTACTCCATCCCGTTCATATCCTACCCTCCTACCCTTTCCCCTTCCTCGTCCTTCTTCAGGGACCCCTCTCACGAGCAGTTACTTCGCACAGAAGTGGCACACCTTCTGCAACTAGGCACAGTGGAATCTGTGCCAACGCAACCTCAAGGGACATGGTTCTACTCCCATTACTTTCTAACGCAGAAGAAAACCGGGGGATGGAGGCCTATACTAGACCTATGCCGACTCAACAAATTTGTGAGGACACAAAGATTCAAGATGGTCACACTGGGCACAATAATACCTGCACTGGATCAAGAGGACTGGTTCACAGCCCTCAACCTACAAGATGCTTACTTCCATATATCAATACATCCAGCTCACAGATGCTTCCTCCTATTCACAATCGGTCAGGATCATTTTCAATACAGAGTTCTCCCTTTCGGACTCTCCACAGCTCCAAGAGTTTTTTCCAAGACCCTAGCCATGGTTGTGGCTCACCTCTGCAAACACAGGGTCACACTTTTCCCCTACCTGGACAATTGCCTCATTGGGGTGACTCCTATGGCGAGACACTTCAAGCCACGTGCTTCGCCATCTCCTTTTTTCACAGCCTAGGCCTCCAAATAAACATCCAAAAATCTACCCTGATACCTGTGCAACAGATCAAATTCATTGGAGCTCATCTCGACTCAACCCAGAGCAGGGCCTCGCTCCCATACAACAGATTCCTCGCTATCATGCAGCTCATATGTACGCTATCTATTCGTCCCAGGACGCAAGCAAGAATCTGCCTACAGCTCCTTGGTCACATGGCAGCTACCACCTTTGTGGTTCAACATGCCAGGCTACATATGAGATGCCTCCAGGGCTGGCTAAATTCCAGTTTCAAACCCAGCAGACATCCCTTAGGGATTCTGCTAACTCCTCCACCCCATGTTGTAATTTCCCTACAATGGTGGACAAGTCCAGAAAACCTCTGCACAGGGGTTTCCTTCCAGCAAAGATCCCCAACGCTCGTGCTCACCACGGACGCCTCCCTAATTGGTTGGGGAGCACTTCTAGGGGAACACAGGGCACAAGGCCGATGGTCTGCATCAGAGACACATCTACACATAAATCTCTTAGAGCTCAGAGCAGTGAGGAAAGCATGCCTTCACTTTCTTCCCCTCATAAAGAACAAATACCTGTGAGTCTTAACAGACAACATAGCATGTATGTATTACATAAACAGACAAGGGGGAGCCCGATCACATTCTCTCTGCATGGAAGCCATTCGACTATGGAATTGGTGCATACGACATCGAATACAGATCATCGCTTCCGACCTACCAGGCTGTCACAACACTACTGCGGACACACTCAGCAGACACTTCTCGACAGAACACGAATGGGAACTGCATCCCGCAGTACTCCAACAGCTTTTCTCCCACTGGGGCACGCCGTCAATAGATCTTTTCGCCACAACCCAAAACCGAAAATGTCCCGTTTTGCTCCAGGGCGCGACTCGGGACTGCATCCTTAGGGGATGCATTCCTCATCCCATGGGACAACTACCTCCTCTACGCCTTCCCACCTATCCCTCTACTACACAAGGTTCTTCAGAAGATCGTGGACGACAAGGCCCAGGTCATCCTTATTGCCCCGGCTTCGCCAAGACAGACGTGGTACCCCTACCTTCTCCGCATGTCCTCCTGTCACCCATGGGCTCTCCCCAACAGACCAGACCTCCTTTACCAGGACAAAGGACAAGTCCTTCACCCCCAGCTCCAAAAGCTCCACCTCACAGCCTGGTTCCTTCATGGTTCCAAACCCATGAACTAGCCTGTTCCGAGCAGGTCCAATATGTCCTCTTGCACAGTTGGAGAGACTCCACTTGTAAAACCTACCTTCAGAAGTGGAGACGTTTCGCTCTTTGATGCTCGCATAAACATTTAGCACCCAGTAATGTGACCCTCCCTAACATTCTAGACTACCTCCTGAAACTAAAACAGGACGGACTCTCGCTCAGCTCCATCAAAGTGCACCTGGCGGCGCTTACCACCTTGCATGACCTATTGGATGGGTACTCACTCTTTACACACCCCACCATTAAACGCTTTATCTCTGGCCTGCAAAATCTCTACCCTGAGATTCATCCAACAGCACCTGCATGGAATCTTCACCTCGTTCTTCATGCCCTCGTGAAACCTCCATTTGAGCCATTGGCTACCTCCATATGTCCATGAAGGTGGCT
This sequence comes from Gopherus evgoodei, assembly GCF_007399415.2. Classification (NCBI taxonomy): domain Eukaryota; kingdom Metazoa; phylum Chordata; order Testudines; family Testudinidae; genus Gopherus; species Gopherus evgoodei. Next base: position 155,143,817 of record NC_044323.1, on the reverse strand, counting down.
TTCCTAGTCACCATGACATCAGCAGGGAGAGCTGGTGAAATGAGTGAAATGGCCCACCCTCCCTACACAATCTTCTCCAAAGATAAAGTCACTTTGAGACCACATCCTAAATTTCTTCCTAAGGTGGTGTCGGCCTTCCACCTCAACCAACCTATACACTTACCCACTTTCTATCCCAAACCTCACAAAACTCCGCAGGACGCAACCCTGCATACTCTCGACGTGAGGAGAGCAATTGCCTTTTATTTAGAACAGACTAAACCATTTCACAAGTCTCCACGACTCTTTGTTTCCATTGCCGAAAGATCAAAGGCCACAGCTATCTCTAAACAACGTCTATCCAAGTGGATCTCTGAGTGCATCAGATCCTGTTACCGTGCGAAGAATCTTCAACCCCCTGACAACATTAGAACTCATTCCACTAGAGCCATGTCGGCATCCATTGCCTTCTTACACAATGTTCCCATTCCTGATATCTGCAAGGCGGCTACATGGTCATCTGAACACACGTTTGCAAAACACTATGCTCTCACGCAAGACACCACGGCAGATGCAATAGTAGGCCATACAGTACTATCTTCAGTACTCCCTGCCACATCTCCAAAGTCCCACCAACCATAGTGGGTACTGCTACACATTCACCTAGAGTGGAGCACCCACAGGGACAGCACTCGAAGAAGAAGAGAAAGTTACTCACCTTGCAATAACTGAGGTTCTTCGAGATGTGTGTCCCTGTGGGTGCTCCACTACCCGCCCTCCTCCCCTCTATTTTGGAGTACTAGTATGATGCTCCACGGTAGAGAAGGAACTGAGGAGAGTGTGGGGCGCACGCACTCAAGAAGATTCCAACTAGACGGGAGATACTATCTGGGTGCGTGCGCCCCAACCAGGCACTGCTACTGAAAATCTCCGATCGACAGCGCCGGGACGCACCATCACCTAGAGTGGAGCACCCACTGGGACACACATCTCGAAGAACCTCAGTTACTGCAAGGTAACTTTCTCTTTTGCCTGAATTGTTTATAATTTAATCCTTTTTTCCCTTGAGTACTTATCCCTTCATGTTTATGAATAAGTAACTGTCACGAAGAAATTACTGGCATCAGTCAGCATCTTCCATTTTCACCCTTCCATCTTCCAGCTCCCTTACTCTTTCAGATCTTTCCTTAACAGTCTCCTTCTTCAAATCATTTTCATTCTATAGTTCCTCTACTTACCATGAAATAAATCAGTGGAGTAGAAGTACATAAACAAATATACACCCATTTTGACCAGGGCCACTTCTGTTCAAAACGTGAGTGCCTAAACCTAGGCACATTAAGCCACATTTCGGGCTTGTCGGACAGGAAGTAACTGTCCCAATCTACACAGCATTAGTGAAGCCTCGACTGGAATATTATCTCCAGTTTTGGCACCACAACTTTAGGAAAGATACAGATAAATTGAAGGGACCAGAGGAGAGCAACAAAAATGAGAAAAGACTTTGAAAATCTGACCTATCAGAAAAGGCTTAAAAAATGGCCATGTTTAGTCTTGAGACAAGAAGATGATTGAGGGGAGACTTGATAACAGTCTTCAGATATGTTAAGTGCTGTTATAAAAAGGACAGTGACCAATTGTTGCCCGTGTCCACTGAAGGTTGGACAAGAAATAATGGTCTTAATCTACAGCAAGGAAGATTGAGGTTAGATATTAGGGGGGAAAAATCGAATTATAAAGATAGTTGACTACTGGAATAGGTTACTAAGGGACATCCAGTCACTGGAGGTTTTTAAAAAACAGGTTAGACAAATATCATAGGGATCTGAGATTCTTCTTCAGGTCCTTGTAAATTCAAAAGCTTGTCTCTCTCACCAACAGAAGTTGGACCAATAAAAGATATTACCTCACCCACTTTGTGTCTCTGATATCCTGGGACCAACCCAGCTACAGCAACACCACATACAACATAATTCCATGTATCTCAGTGGATCTACAGTACATAGATTTACACAGTTGAGTCTCAGCCCTATAATCAATAATGTAAGGCCATGATGCTGCACAATGGAATTCTTGTTAACTGACTTGAATGGTGCAGGATTGGATCCTAATGAAAAGGAGTTGAAGCTGGAAACCTCAAACTTGGCATTTTTTAAAATCTCATGTTCAAACTAGAACTTAAATATTAAGCCAAGTTTGTAAGAAGAAACAGTTCAGTAGTTTTAAATGTTATAGTTTCAATTTGCCAGTTTTACACACAGACATTAGAAGAGTTCTGTATCTTTTTTGTAATGCATTTTCAGGACTCATTTACTAAGGGAGCCTGAAGACAATAGGCCATATTCACCACTGATGCAAGCCCAGCGCGTCAGTGGGAATTGTGTTTTGTTAGCGTCTTATAGAAGTTTCTCAGCACATTGCAGATTTTGCCTTTAAATTTCAGGAAAACAGCAGCAAATGAGAACTGACAATATATTACTTTGTTCTGACAATCACAACAGTAACTTACACCAGCTATTGAATATCTGCTTCCTGATAATCCCAAGAAAGGTGAATATACAGTGTGCAGTTTGTGAATTTCAGCACGTAAGAACTGACAACACCGATAAGCTCCCTAGAGGAAGAGCTGCCTGGAAGAACTATATATTATTTTGTTTTATTTTGACACTCCTGCACTCAGGATGATAGATCTGAACTTATATTAGAACTCATGTGCATGTGCAAAGATGTTTCTCTGTCATATACCAGAAGAAAGATAAAGAAAGCATCAAAGCAATTATGTTTCTAATTACACAAAGGCTATAAAATAAGATTCTTTATACAAATACACCCCTGTGATGCAATGAATGAACGGGGAATCATATGGGTCGGACAACGGAGGGGGATTTTCATATGCAATTTTTATACCATATATATGTTTTGTGATTGGACTCCTTGTTTTCACTTTGCAAATAATAAATAAGAAGTCAATGCAGCAATACATTATGTCACAAAGACTGGGATGCCATCCTCTTTTTATTAAAATATCTTACTGAAACAACCTTTCTCTTACCACTATGCAAGATGTAAGACAATGTAGATTCAGGCTCTAGGATTGTTCCTTCAGTAGCTAAAAGGAGTGGCCATATGGGCCGGATTCTGCTTTCACTCATCCCAGTGAGAATTAGGAGTGGTAACTCTGAGGAAATCAGCAGAGTCACCGCCTAAACTTGTGTAAGAGCAGAATTGTCTTCCTAATCCTCTCCACACTCATGTTAAGTCAGACCTCTCCTTAGCATCCCTGAATCATTATAATTCAATCAGTGTTCAATTTTAAGGGCAGAGAGCAGATAACCCCCAAACATTTCACCATATCTGACTATGTGATCTTATTCAACATTGGGCATTCAGCTGATGTCCCCATACACAATCTAATTAACCCCCATTAAAGGGCTTTTAAAACATGTTATTAGTTCAAAGCAAACTTCAGGAGTTTAAAGGGGACGCGTAGAATTCATTGCAAGAGTTGGTTCAACTGAACACCTGCAGGACACACTAAGCATAAATAACAATACGGAGTACTTATATTGGACTTTAAATCTTCAAAGCGCTGTACGAACATTTATTAGATAAACAACCATTATTTTTTTTCTTAAAGCAATCTCCCTTGTCATAGTTTTACATTGGAAAAATATAAATCTCATTTGAATGTAAAGCCAACAGACTTACCACTTTGAGGTGTGCTTCTCACAAGCTAAGCAGGCCTATGCTTATTCAGTACATGGCTGGGCAACTGGCAGGTGCTTCAGGGAAGTTGGATTGGTGATTCAGCAAGTGATGCTTTTCCCTCTGATTCAGCACAGAGTTGCTGGGCTTCTGTGCTCTTTTGCATAACATGCAAGGTGAAGGTTCTTACCAGTCCCAGTCATGAAAGACCCATAGCTCGACTTTTGTTTTAATGTGTTCCACTGTGTAGGGAGCTATGTCATGAAACAACTAACAAGACTGAAGTCTGCTTTTAGGGGGGAGAGCTTTGCAGGCCTCCTCTTTTTAGAGCTAGAAACTCACTCAGTGGTCCTTCTCTGTCGTATGAGCATAGGCCTAATCCTGCTGGAATAACAAAGAGTCCATCTCATAACCTCAAACACAGCACTGTGACCTTCTCTTATGTCTCTTTTCCCACTGTATGCATCCTCTCCACATATTTGCAAGGTGGCACGGTGTCTCCACATGGCCAAATCTTCCTGGTTACGGAGGCCGTGAGCTCTGTGTCGAGGTAAAAGGTTAGTTTCATCTTCCGGCAACACAGCTGCTGGAAAACAAAGGCCAAGCATGAAGCTGGAGATGTTATTCTCACTGGTAGATAATGTCATTAAAATCATTCCCGCTTGTTTGCAAGGGGACGGCCATGCCAAACATGAGAGGTGGTGAAGCCAGAGACTTAAAATCTACTTGTCAGCCAAGCGGGGCCGGCTTTATGACCCACGAGGCCCAATTAGTATACTCGGTGGCAAGGCGTACGCTCTGAGTTTTCTGAGGCACCGAAGGAGCCCCCGCTGCTGAAATGCCACCAAAGACCCCTGGAGTGGGGCCTCCTTAGGCACGGGCGTGGGGCCCTCTTTGGCGCGGGGCCTGATTCCGGGGCATCGGGGGAAATTGGCTTAAAGCCAGCCCTGCAGCCAAGTTTCTAATTTTGTAGCTCAAAGGTAAAAAGAAGAGAGTCTTTTATAAGAAAATGCCTTGCCATGGCTCTTTTCAGCTACCTCTCACATGCATATGCTACTTCAAGGAGGAAAAAGTTCTTACTTCTGTAACATATTAACACAGAGTGTTAATACCATTTCTTCCTCTCAACTCACATTAAGTTTGTTAACACAGACAAAATACATCAAGGGACATCATAATTGCTAGCTAATAGCTCCCAGGAATGTGCTAGCTCCCTCACAAATTAGTTTATCAGGTTCCCTCCCTGAAGAGTAATGTGTGTGTCATGTCCCCTTTTAATGGCCACACACTAGATAACAATCAACTACTAGTGCCAGCTGGTGGAGTTCCTCCTTAAACTCAAGACGTAAAGGTCCGTGCTTTGGTGCAGAAGGTTCAAGACTCAAACTTGCAGATGACATAATTGAAAGTGAGGGGTCAGTATATTTGCAAATTAGTTGCACACACAATGCAACAATACACTGAGGGGTAGGAAAGACTGTGGACATACTAATAAAATTACACATGCATAACATGGATGGATCCAATCTTCTATATTAATTCTCTGCCACTTTGATATTGTATTTCTCCAGTGCATACTTCCCCATTGCAGTGTATCTCAGCCCACTACACAGGGCCATTCTCATAGGGTGAAATTCTTCCCTGTACAGAGGTCCAGCACAAGTGCCTATGTTCCACATAGGTCCTATTTTGAGAGCTTAAATGGTGCATAGAGCTTGTGCCAACACTCCACAAAGGGTTTTTGTCTGTGTTTTTCCCTTGCCTCTCTTTATAAAAACTAATAAATGACTTTAAAAGTGGCTAATTGCATTGTGCATTTAAACAATACCCCCTAAATCGCTCGCTCTGCCACCAAATAATGAAAGAAATAACCAGGCATTGTCAGCCCATGTCTACAGTTAGAGGCGGGCATATTACATAGTGTCTGGAGCCAAAGGAGTGCAGTGAAATTGATGGCCTTGTGTTGGTAGGAACTGAACACAAATTCAAAGCGGGGAGGAGGGGAGAAGAAGGCAAATAGGAGAGGAGAGTCTTCTGCCCAGCTATGGTTAGGTTTTTAACTTCAGTTTGCTTAATAAGTTAAGCAACATTGCCTCCCTCTAAAAAATGAATAAATCTCCAATCAGAATGCAGCTTCCTTCTGATGCTCCCAATGCAACTGACTCAAAGTTCCCTTTTGCTTTTCCCCCTCACCAACACAGGACCTGATTCAAAACCCACTGAAGTCAATGGAAAGACTCCCATCAACTTCACATGATCATTTAGTTGTATCACAGTAGTGCCAATTGAGATCAAGGTCCATTGTGCTAGGTGCTGTACAAACACAGAATAAGAGCGAGTTCCTGCTCCAAAGAGCTTACAGTCTGTCTAAACAATAGAAGGAAAGAGTGGGAGAAATGGGCATTAATATCCCCATTTTACAGAGGGGGAGATGGAGTCATGGAGAGATTAAGTGATTTGCTATCAGACAAGGAATTTGTGGCAAAGCTGGGAATTGAATACTGGTGTCTTAGTCAGAACTGTGTGAATAACCAAATTTTCAGTTCACTGACCATTCTGAAAAATCTGGTGGGAAAAAATTGGGTCAAACCACAAATAAATAGATAAAGGCAAAAAAAATAAAAATTGGCAAATCAAAAAGAAACACACTTTTAGGGTAGAATAAAATATTTTGTTTGACCCAGAATAAAAAGCTCAGAATCGAAATGAAAATTTCAAAGAGTTCTGAATTTGCTTATTTGGAGTTCTTTTTAAATAAAATTAAGGGAAATTTTGAAACAAAATGTTGTTTTGAAGTTAAAAATCAAAATATTTTGTTTCAAAAACGTCAAAACAAAATGCTTCATTTTTCAAAATTTGTTTGTTTTTCCAAAACTAACAATATGACAGGAATTGCAAAACAGTTTCGTGTTGCCAGAAGAAAGTTTCAGTCAGAAAATGTCACCTGGCATTTGTCCTAGTGTAGTGCATCCTTCTTCTCAAGCCCTTAAATTGGCTAAAGTATGTCTAGTTCTACACTGGAGACCCAGAGGGGAGGGATAGAGACTAGACACTCCTTCATTCATATACACCCGGCATCCATTATTCGAGGCTACCTTGATTTGTCTGCAAGTACCTGGGAACACATGGAAAGGGACAGCTAATACTGTCAGCACTGTTACCTGGCCTGGTCTATCATTTTGATAGTAAAAAAAAAAGTTTAAAAAATATCAAAACTATACCTTACATTCCGAAACAAAATTGTTTCTACCTGAAAAATGGATTTTTTTAATTCAGAAAAATGTCAAAATGAGATGTTTTGACAATTTCAAAATTTCTTCAATTTTTATTTCAAAACAAGAAATTTTCCCTTTCCCATGACATTTCAATTCCAATGAAAAATGTTCCATAAAAAAAGTTCCCTATTGTGCCTCTTTTGGTGTCTAACAACAAACAACAAAAAAGCCCTGCATTCTCAGGCAAAGTCCTCGGTGCTGCCTTTAATTACAGCTTGATTATTCTGCAGTGCAACCTTACAAGGCTAGTTTGGCAAACACTACAATTCCTTTCACTCATTCTAGTCTGATTTCTTGAAATTCTGTGATTTCTTCTCCACAAGAAAATAAATGCCACTCACTGCTCAGTCTTCATGAGTCATTCATTACCCCGATGACCCATTGAGGTACCACATATCCTTCACATTCCCACACAATGTTGAGCATCACTAGTTACTCACATTTCTCCCTTGTTTCCATCTCAGCAACATCCTTTTCAAGCACCAATGGAGTCACTCTCTATGCCTGGTGCAGTATTGACCCCACCCTTGGACTGGAATGGGGCACAATTGACCAGTTGCAAGATGCAGCTGACCATGGTCCCTGAGCAGCTACAGAAAGCAGCTTCTTCACCAGAGAGCAACGGGTCCTCTGCCTCATCTAGCTCCATCTCCTTCCATGCATCAAACTCTTTGATACTGGTACTTTATACCTCTCCAATGCTGCCCAGGGCTGAGCAGGAAATTCCCACCTCTTGAACTGAAATTTAAACTTTGAGAAATGCTGCAGTTCACTGTAGGCCAGATGAGGCCTTAGCAGAGCTTCACAGCAGCAAGTATACATTGTCTATACTAGTTCTAGAAATACCAGAGATGGGCCTGAATCAATCTCCCTTCTTCCCCACCTTGCCAATTCAAGCCCCAAAGAGCTTCCAGTTAGAAACTGAACCTGAATGTTTCAGATGGCTTGACCTCTGCTGGGGCCCAAACCACAGGCCCTGATTCAAAGCCCTCTGAACTTCAGAGCAGTTCACAGATGGAGATAAACTTTGCAGCTCAGGCCCAGCTCTGATAACTGAAATCCACCATTTTCAAAAGCACTCATTAACCCTGTGTACCATTATCTCAGGATGCTGATTTTAGTGCCAGAACCACCAGCTGAAGTTAGTAAGAGCTCCAGGTGCTCAGCCCCTCAAAAAAAAATCAGACTCTAGGTGCCTCAAAATTTAGTACCCAAATTAGTGGATATTTTAATTGTTTAGTGACCAGATGGCCCAAGCCAAGCTAATGGGAAGGCTCCTACTGAATTCAGTGGGAGATGGTCAGGTCCCAGTCTGTGGTTCTGATGTGTGATGCTCCTGGTTTCCTCTTGCTGGATGTGATAGTGACAGTGACACGGTGTTGTTTGCTGATAAAGGGCACAAAGAGCCACATTTTCCATTAAGATGGGCACTTCCCAGTGACTGGCATTGTCTATGCTGACCCATGGCTTTCCTTGGACAGCATGTGTCAATTGCCCTTTCCTCCTGTGCACACTTCAACTTGCACTGTGAGCATATAGCGCCATGCTATGCAAATACAGTATTGTATGTTGGCAGAAGTGGAGAAACCAACATAGAGTGGAAAAGGCAAAGGCTGAATGGTCTCAGAGACCAAAGTACCTTTCCATCCCTCAAGATGGACCTTCCAGGCCACCGATGACGTCCACTGATAGGGTTCTTTTCGTCAATGCTTTCTTGAAGATGTATCCAAGCAGCACTAATTAAGAATTGCTGTCAATCCATCTGCACAGCATGCCACACGAGAACAGCTTTATTCAGGGTATTCTGGCATGAAGTCCAAAGCACAGTTCAAATATTTAGATCTGTGGGCTAGCACTCCTTTCTTCTTCACATGCGCCTCTTTCCCTCTGACAGCAGTGCTAGCAAAACAAACACTAATGTTCTGACTCGATCTATCAGCTAAGAGTTTTTTAACCAGTTATTGTAGGTTGCAAACCTTTCCCCCAAAATCACTAGATTGAGGTTTAATCAGGGGAAATTGAGCAGTAGTTAATTTATGAGATGCATGTCTGGCTTTCTCTCACCTGCTCTGAAATTATCAGCACAGACAGTTTAGCCATTATTCTGGATCTTGGTCATCTACAACAACTGGAGTAGTGGATAAATAATTTGCTCAACACATGTTTTCTGAAGGCTCCCAAAGCTAAAGATCTGCAAGTTAGTGTTCCATATTCACATACTGGGGTGTGTGTGTGTGTGTGTGTGTGTGTGTGTGTGTGTGTGTGTGTGTGTGTGTGTGTGTGTGTGTGTGTAAAACCAGACAGCATAAAGTTCCTGTGGGGTAAAAATATGTGATTATGGCAAAAAAAGACAGTATCAATGCATAAGGAAGCTGACTTATAGGTTGCATGGGCAAACACGCTTCTGGCATTTCCTAACTATTCAGTATTTGACTTTGCAACCTTAAAAAATCTTTTTTTTATGTAGAGCTGTGAGTTGTCTGTGTGTTTTGTTTTTTTTGGAGGAGAGGAGGGGGCAAACACAGTAATATGTTGCTGAGATGAGCTGGGACATCTTACTAACGTTAGCCCTAGTCCTCCAGTGATCAGTGGTGGCTTGTATTAGCACATGCCCAGCTGGGGCATGGAAGACACTTCTACGTATACAATAATCCTCATGTAAAAAAAAAAATCCCATTTCAAAATAGTAGGGACACAAGCAAATATCAAAGCACAGATTCAAGAGTCCTAGCATACACTAGGGAGACAGCTCAATCTGAAGTGTCCTTTAGCTAGAGCCCAATATCTTTGATAGTTCACCATATTTGATCAAATAAACCTATTGATCCTTAGCATGAAAGTTCAGTACAGGCTATCAGTGCTGCAAGAGTAGTACAATAAAACCCTCAGTCTTTTTGATCTCTGCAAAAGCATTTCATCTTGACATTTATTAAATATATCAGATTGTTTAAAATGAGAATAGGAGTTTAAAACCTTACTGGAAAAGGAAAGCACACATTAAAAATTCAACTTTTACATCTGGTAACTTTCACTTTAGGTACTTTTCATTAACTGTATTGCACAGCCAGATATTATTATCCAATTCCATTTTGAGCAAGATGGTGAAACCTAAATAGATTTCTAAATATATATGCATAGCTTCATTCTTACAAGTGTTTTGTAAGAGGGTTTATCAGCCTCTGCACCTTCTCAATCCATCAGTGCTCAGGAACACCTTATGACCCCGGTTGTCTCACAATGGGAATCTGTTTGGGAACAAGGGTCTATGCTAAAAATTCTAGTGCAGCACTAGGGCCCAAATGGCAATGTACTTGACAAATAGGAAGGAAAGAAGGAAGGAAGGAAAAGAAAAATTTCAACAATATGATGTACTGCATGAGTCAGGGCCAAACTCTGATCTCAGCAATACCCTGCAGATCCAGAGTAAATGTACTGAATTCATCATCATTACCCTGGATATGTTCAAGTGTAACTGAGATCAGAAGCCGGATCCATACATCTACACGCACTCTCCATTAATCCATACACAGAGACACACATATACACATTTGTAAATGAAGTTAATTGTGATTTATGAAGACCATAGGCATCATACAATGGTAAAAAATAAAATCCTCAAGAGGAAACACCAGCCAAGTGTTTGACCCAGTCCCTCATTCTGAAAGATTCTAACTCAAAAAATGGAACCATCATCAACTCTCTGTCCATTCTTTTCTCAAGAACCCAGAGGAAAAATGGCAGGTTCTGCAGAGTGCCTGGAAACGTAACCAATCCTGGATCTGGTGGACAAGGCAGGGAGCAAGCTGAAGAGCCCAGTCCCTTGCACAAAATACGGACTTCCAACAGCCATCTCCATATAAATGTATGTTAATTGCGTTGGAAGGGACTCCATCTCAAGCACCTTCACTGATCTCCATGGAACACAGCCTATGGCAACATCATGTAGAATGTGGGAAACATTTTCAGATACAACTTTTTTTGCTGAAAAATGCAGAGCTGAGTTAACTATAACATTTTGCGAATTCATGTCAAATTTGTCAAAATGGTTTCAGTCAACCCCTCTCTCTTTCCAAATAAAAAATAAATTTATTTTGACATTTTCCAAATGATTTTTCATTTCATTTTGTACTTTAATTTGTAAAAAACCCTCAAAAATTAAACAAGATTTATTTTGGGTGTTGAAGAAAACATTTCATTCAACCCATTATTTATTTATTTATTTATTTATTTTACATTCATTTCTGGTTCTCTCTTAAATTCATAAAATCAAGTAGACTCAAAATTAATTATCCCTCCCCCACACATCCATATTGTTCAATTTGGTGGCTAAACTGGTTATTCACACAACTCTAGTAATGATTCCCAACTCCCATTCCCCATGGGTGATCAGCAAGGATTGACCTGTGGGACCATCAGTACTAAAAGCAAAGTTTCTAACTGCATACTCTGAAGGAGTAACTTCATTATGAAGCAGCTGTAGTAGACTCTTATCCTTCTCATGGAGCCAAGGTACTAAAGGAGAGCAAAGATCCATTTTCTCCTACTGAGTTACAAATCAGAGAGAAAAAGTGTACGTGCAGGGAACACAAACAGCTCAGCCAGGACATGTGCTTGTAACTATGGACTAAGAGCCATTGGACAAATTATATGCATTGCTTACCTTTCACATCCTCCCCTGCACTCTATCCACTAACCTCTCCTTGGTGAGACTACTCCTAATGTCCTCAGCCCTTGCTATCAAAGAGCGGTCCTTTTGCTTAAAAAGAACCAACTACAAAAGCATTTTTCTTCTTCCTCTTCCCTTCAAATATGGATCATGTGTAACCATGGATGATGATAAGGATAATAGTACACAGGCCTGAGGTTCAGTACTGGCAATATTTAGTCCTATAACACTGGCAGATGATGGTCCAATATCTCATGAAACCTAAAGGGCAGAAACACAGGGCCAACCTCTCAGCTGGAGCAAATCAATGTAGTCAGTGGAGCTATGCTAATTTATACCAACAGAGGGTCAGGCCTGTAAATCTACATCTTTTGAGAGAACTGGGATTTCAGAAACCTCTTTTGGTTTAATATCAGACCCACTCAAACACTGAGGGAGCATTGCCATTGCCTTGATTTAGAATCTGTAAAAAGAAAGAGGAAAAAATAGGATTAAAACTATGCAATGAGTGGAACAGAGATCTGAAGATACTATGAAAAAAGGCAAGGAAGAGGAAACTGACAAATAAATACAGTGAGATCTAATCTCTCTCTAATTTGCAATAGCAATCTCTCCTGAACCAAGATACCCCAGGCAGGATGTGGGTTAGCCCTGATGATTGCCTGATCCTCTGACCTGAGCAGCTCCATCTCCAACCCCAAACCTGGTGTGACCTCGTTGGGCTGCTCTAACTTAAAGACCATTGCCCTGTGGCGTAAGGGCCTGTTCACCCACTGGGAAATGCTGGAGTGCAGTGATGGTCTAGCCACTTCTCCTACACCCTCCCTACACAGAAGTCATGCTGAAAGGGGGACTGGCATAGGAGCTGGAGGAGTTTTTAGGGAGCCAATACCTGAGCTGTAAGCAGCACAAAGGAGACAAATTGTGGAAGAGAAGCTGGCCCGTTGACATCAAATCATGGTTATTTCTGATTCGCACTGATGTCAGCAAGAATAGAATTGAGTCCATTAGCTCTACCATATATCGTGTACCCACTTGTGGCAGCCTTGCTCAGGAGGAAGGGGCTGGTTCTATCCCTAATTTGTAGCACAGATTCCTTCTTAGCTAAAAGCCCACCGTATTACTAGTAGATTATCAAGTCACCTTTGGAAACAATTGGGTTTAAAATTACTTGGGCGGGGGAGGGAGTTCTCTATGATGTCAATCTGGTTTTCAACCCCCCAAGAAAAAAGCTGCAATTGAATGCACAAAACCTTGTACTTAAGGAGGCTCCCTGCACCATTAGGAAAAACATCTGAAGCTCAGGAAGGAAAAGTTAGTGAGTAACTTCAAGTGTATTTTTTTTCTTCTGGTCAGCATACTAGAAACCCTGCTGAAGGACAAACAGAGAGATCAGGCTGAGTGACTGAAAACAGCAGCACTCAGGGGAGAGAAGGCCAAGAAACAAGAGAGAAGAAAGATTTTTTTTTCTTTCTTTTAAACTAAATTTATAACTCTGTTGGAAAGAACAATCAAGAAGTTGCTTTCAAGACGAGAGAGCAGGGAATTGTGAGCACGGGGGCGGGGGGAGAGAAAGAGGCCAGAAGAATGTTTTAGGAAATGGTCAGTGAATTTGGTTCTTATGAAAGTTTCGCAGCAATGCAGAAATGTTCCCCTGTTCAGGGGGCTAGGGCAATGCCTATGTATCACTTAAGCCCCCACAGAGTTTAAGGGGAGTTTAAGCGGTAGAATTGGATACAGCCAGGCACAGGGCACGTGGAGGATTTTCTCTTAGGTGCAAAGCACTCTAGGATCATGAGTTCTGCACTGGGACCCCCCTTTTCCATGCTGAGTCCATTTGTGGATCCATTTCTCATCTAGCCAAGATCTAGCCAGAACTCTGCTCCCATTTAACAACATGGGAAGGGCAAGAGGATACTTCAATGTGATGCCTAGGTTGAGAATCACTGTTCTCGGGCATCTCCTACTCCTGCAGTGAAAGGGCCAGAGGCAGGAGTGGGAGGACAAATGTTCCAGCCAGGCTGCTGCTGCAAAGATTGTGTGGGGAAGAATTGGCAGGAGAAGAGTAAGAGGGTTCAGCAAAAGACAAATAAACTCGGCTGCCCCAAGTCCCTGGAGGAGCTGGATCTGCCCATGCCCTGATTGTCCTGGGAGGGGGATGTCATAAACAGATAGCTAAGGGTTAATGTCTCTTTCACCTGAAACACCTGACCAGAGAACCAATCAGGAAACTGGATTTTTTCAACTTTGGGTGGAGGGAAGTGTGTCTCTGAGTCTTTTGTCTGCCTGCCTGTTTCTCTGAGCTTTGGAGAAGTACTTTCTACTTTCTAGTCTTCTGTTTCTAAGAGTAAGGACAAAGAGATCAGATAGTAAGTTATATGGTTTCTTTTCTTTGGTATTTGCATGAATATAAGTGCTGGAATGCTTTGATTTGTATTCTTTTTGAATAAGGCTGTTTATTCAATATTCTTTTAAGCAATTGACCCTGTGTTGTATCATCTTAATACAGAGAGAACATTTGTATTTTTTCTTTCTTTTTTATATAAAGTTTTCTTTTAAGACCTGTTGGAGTTTTTCTTTACTTCAGGGAAATTAAGTCTGTACTCACCAGGGAATTGGTGGGAGGAAGAAATCAGGGGAAAGCTGTGTGTTGGATTGCTAGCCTGATTTTGCATTTCCTCTGGGTGAAGAGGAAAGTGCTTTTGTTCCAGGATTGGGAATGGAGAGGGGGACTTACTCTGCGTAGTTTCACAGAGCTTGTGTCTGTGTATCTCTCCAGGAGCACCTGGAGGGGGGAAGGGAATCAGGATTATCTCCCTTTGTTGTGAGACTCAAGGGATTTGGGTCTTGTGGTCCCCAGGGAAGGTTTTTCAGGGGGACCAGAGTGCCCCAAAACACTCTAATTTTTTGGGTGGTGGCAGCAGTACCAGGTCCAAGCTGGTAACTAAGCTTGGAGGTTTTCATGCTAACCCCCAAATTTTGGACGCTAAGGTCCAGAATCTGGGAATAAGGTTATGTCATGGTGGCAGTGGCGGGAGATAGACAGAATCCAGAAGCCAGTAGGAATATTATATTTTTCTTTTCTCTGCTAAGGGCTTTTTAGCAGAGAGAAACAGTTTGGTTTTAAAAGGGAACCAGAGAGAATTTTTTTTTTCTGCTCTCTAGCAGTTTGTGGTTTGCATATTAAGCGAGAAGACTGTTAAGGGTCTTTTGTCATGCAATAGCCCTCCCATTAGGAGGCAAATACCAGCACTTATATGCATGCAGATAAAGTGGTTTTTCTGGTTTCCCTTAATTGAACATTAGCTAGAGAGAGAAAAGGAAAAAAGCACTGTTGCTAGGCAGACTTCAGGAGGCAACAGAGAGCCTGCAGTTCAGAAGATAAACATCGGAGGGCACCCCAACACAAGAAAACAGGAACCATGACTTCTAAGGCAAGGATTGACGCCGAAGAACAAATCAAAGACGCTGAACACAGGCGACAGATGGAGATGAAAGAAAAGGAAGAAAGCCTCAAACTGGCAGCCTTCCAAAGAGAACAGGCAGCCCAAGAGGCAGCACACAAAAGAAAACTAGAAGAAGAAGAGGTGGCCCACCGCCGAGAAATGGAAAAGCACCAAAAAGAAATGGAAAAGCACCAAAAAGAAATGGAAAAACAACAAAAAGAGAATGAAGAGAAGGAAAAACAGAGAAAACATGAACTGGAGATGGCAAAAGCTGGGCTGCATGTGCCAGCCAACCCTAACAACCCGGCGCCAATTATTGCTCCCCAGCACAGGAAATTTCCCACCTACAAGGCAGGTGATGACACCGAGGCCTTCTTGGAAAATTTTGAAAGAGCCTGTCTTGGGTACAGCATCCCCGAAGACCAGTACATGGTAGAATTAAGGCCATACCTCAGTGGACCTTTAGCAGAGGTGGCAGCTGAAATGCCCAAGCCGCAAATGAATGACTATAAACTTTTTCAAACCAAGGCCAGATACAGGATGGGGATAACCCCAGATCATGCCCGTCGGCGCTTCAGAACCCAAAAATGGAAACCAGAGGTGTCATTTCCCAAACACGCCTACTACATTGCAAAAAACTATGAGGCCTGGTTAACAGGAAACAACATTCAAACCTTGGAAGAAGTGAACCTCCTCATACAAATGGAGCAGTTCTTGGATGGTGTTCCTGAAGACATCACACGGTACATACAAGATAGAAATCCCAAAACTATCGCTGAGGCGGGGGAGATTGGAGCCAAATGGATGGAACTGGCAGAAAGCAAAAAAGCTACTGTCAAGGGGAACGATTACCCCAGGGGGCACACAGACCATAAACCCTACAACCGAGGACAGCCAAAGACCCTACATACCACCCAAGTAAAGCCACAGATACCCTACTCTTCAACCTCACCAGTCTCCAGTAACTCACCTCGGCCCAGTGACCCATCAGATGGAAGATGCTTTAAGTGTAATGAACCGGGACATATCAAGGCCAACTGTCCCAAGAACACCATGCGAGTGCAATTCATTACACCACCATCACACCAAAGATCCCCAGGCCCGGATGCCTCTCAAATACCCTTGGAGCGAAGGGAAAATTTGAGAGTGGGCGGAAAGAAGGTTACTGCGTGGAGAGACACGGGGGCACAAGTGTCAGCTATCCACCAATCCTTCGTTGACCCCAAATTCATCAACCCAAAGGCCAAAGTTACAATTTACCCCTTCATGTCACAAGCTGTAGACTTGCCTACAGCTCAACTGCCTGTCCAGTACAAAGGCTGGTCAGGAATGTGGACTTTTGCAGTCTATGACAATTATCCTATCCCCATGCTACTGGGGGAAGACTTGGCCAACCAGGTGAGGCGGGCCAAGAGAGTGGGAATGGTTACCCGTAGCCAAACCAGGCAAGCTTCCAGACCCATTCCTGTTCCTGAGCCGTCCACAAAAGCCCCGTCTGTGTTACCAGAGACCCAGACAGAGGCAGTGGACCCGGATTCCATGCCTACCACTGAAACAGCCACAGCATCTCCAGTCCCAGGCCTGGAACTGGAACAGCAACCAGCACCAGCAAGTGCAACCACATCTTCAAACTCAACGCCAGAGGGCGCCAGCAAGCCAGAACTGGCAGAAGCAAAAGACAGCCATACCCAAAAGGCTCAGCCAGAGCCTGAAATACCCTCAGGTGCACCAGCGGAGAGCGGTTCACCAGCAACAGAAACAACCCCATCACCTACATCGCTTCCAGAGGGACCAAGCCCAAGTCCACAGTCTGAGGAAAAACTGGTGACCCCAGCCTCAAGGGAACAGTTCCAGGCTGAGCAGGAAGCAGATGACAGCCTTCAGAAAGCGTGGGCGGCGGCACGGAGCACCCCACCGCCTCTCAGCTCTTCTAATCGATCCCGGTTTGTTATAGACCAAGGACTTTTATACAAGGAAATTCTTTCTGGTGGACACCGGGAAGAATGGCAGCCGCAAAAACAGTTGGTGGTTCCAACTAAGTACCGGGAGAAGCTCTTAAGCTTAGCCCATGATCATCCCAGTGGCCATGCTGGGGTGAACAGAACCAAGGACCGGTTGGGGAAGTCCTTCCACTGGGAGGGGATGGGCAAGGATGTTGCCAAGTATGTCCGGTCTTGTGAGGTATGCCAAAGAGTAGGTAAGCCTCAAGACCAGGTCAAGGCCCCTCTCCAGCCACTCCCCATAATTGAGGTCCCATTTCAGCGAGTAGCTGTGGATATTCTGGGCCCTTTCCCAAAAAAGACGCCCAGAGGAAAGCAGTATGTACTGACTTTAGTGGACTTTGCTACCCGATGGCCAGAAGCAGTAGCTCTAGGCAACACCAGGGCTAACACTGTGTGCCTGGCCCTAACAGACATCTTTGCCAGGGTAGGTTGGCCCTCTGACATCCTTACAGATTCAGGGTCTAATTTCCTGGCAGGGACCATGGAAAAACTGTGGGAAACTCATGGGGTGAATCACTTGGTTGCCACCCCGTACCACCATCAAACCAATGGCCTGGTGGAAAGGTTCAATGGAACTTTGGGGGCCATGATAAGAAAATTCATCAACGAATTCTCCAATAATTGGGACCTAGTGTTGCAGCAGTTGCTGTTTGCCTACAGGGCTGTACCACATCCCAGTTTAGGGTTTTCACCATTTGAACTTGTGTATGGTCACGAGGTTAAGGGGCCATTACAGTTGGTGAAGCAGCAATGGGAGGGGTTTACGCCTTCTCCAGGAACTAACATTCTGGACTTTGTAAGCAACCTACAAAGCACCCTCCGACACTCTTTAGCCCTTGCTAGAGAGAACCTAAAGGATGCTCAAGAAGAGCAAAAGGCCTGGTATGACAGACATGCCAGAGAACGTTCCTTCAAGGTAGGAGACCAGGTTATGGTCTTAAAGGCGCAACAGGCCCATAAGATGGAAGCATCATGGGAAGGGCCATTCACGGTCCAAGAGCGCCTGGGAGCTGTAAACTACCTCATAGCATTTCCCAATTCCTCACTAAAGCCTAAAGTGTACCATGTTAATTCTCTCAAGCCTTTCTATTCCAGAGACTTACAGGTTTGTCAGTTTACAGTCCAGGGAGATGATGCTGAGTGGCCTGACGGTGTCTACTACGACGGGAAAAAAGACGGTGGCGTGGAAGAGGTGAACCTCTCAACCACCCTGGAACGTCTGCAGCGGCAACAAATCAAGGAGCTGTGCACTAGCTTCGCCCCATTGTTCTCAGCCACCCCAGGACGGACTGAATGGGCATACCACTCCATTGATACAGGTAATGCTCACCCAATCAGAACCCCACCCTACCGGGTGTCTCCTCATGCCCAAGCTGCTATAGAACGGGAGATCCAGAACATGCTACAGATGGGTATAATCCGCCCATCTACCAGTGCATGGGCATCTCCAGTGGTTCTGGTACCCAAACCAGATGGGGAAATACGCTTCTGCGTGGACTACCGTAAGCTAAATGCTGTAACTCGTCCGGACAACTATCCAGTGCCACGTACTGATGAGCTATTGGAAAAGTTGGGACGTGCCCAGTTCATCTCTACCGTAGACTTAACCAAGGGGTACTGGCAAGTACCGCTAGATGAACCTGCCAAGGAGAGGTCAGCATTCGTCACCCATACGGGGGTGTATGAATTCAATGTCCTTCCTTTCGGCCTTCGAAATGCACCCGCCACCTTCCAGAGGCTGGTAGACGGTCTACTAGCTGGACTGGGAGAATTTGCAGTTGCCTACCTCGATGATGTGGCCATTTTTTCAGACTCCTGGCCCGAACACCTACTCCACCTGGAAAAGGTCTTTGAGCGCATCAGGCAGGCAGGACTAACTGTTAAGGCCAAAAAGTGTCAAATAGGCCAAAACAGAGTAACTTACCTGGGGCACCAGGTGGGTCGAGGAACCATAAACCCCCTACAGGCCAAGGTGGATGCTATCCAAAAGTGGCCTGTCCCAAGGTCAAAGAAACAGGTCCAATCCTTTTTAGGCTTGGCCGGATACTACAGGCGATTTGTACCACACTACAGCCAAATCGCTGCCCCATTGACCGACCTAACCAAAAAGACCCAGCCAAATGCCGTTAAGTGGACTAATGAGTGTCAAAAAGCCTTTACCCAGCTTAAGGCAACGCTCATGTCTGACCCTGTACTCAGGGCCCCGGATTTTGACAAACCATTCCTAGTAACCACAGATGCATCTGAGCGTGGTATAGGAGCAGTGCTCATGCAGGAAGCAACAGATCACAACTTCCATCCTGTCGTGTTTCTCAGCAAGAAACTGTCTGAGAGGGAAAGTCACTGGTCAGTCAGTGAAAAGGAATGCTATGCCATTGTGTACGCCCTGGAAAAGCTACGCCCATATGTTTGGGGACGGCGGTTCCAACTACAAACTGACCATGCTGCACTAAAGTGGCTTCATACTGCCAAGGGGAACAACAAGAAACTTCTTCGTTGGAGTTTAGCTCTCCAAGATTTTGATTTTGAAATTCAACACATCACAGGAGCTTCTAACAAAGTTGCTGATGCACTCTCCCGTGACAGTTTCCCATAATCCAGTAGTTAAAAAGTGTTCTTAAAATGTAAAAGTCTGTTAGTTATATACTTAGTAGTATATGTAAAGGTG
Source organism: Gopherus evgoodei (assembly GCF_007399415.2). Classification (NCBI taxonomy): domain Eukaryota; kingdom Metazoa; phylum Chordata; order Testudines; family Testudinidae; genus Gopherus; species Gopherus evgoodei. Next base: position 155,124,075 of record NC_044323.1, on the reverse strand, counting down.
CATGTGTTGTATTAATCTGTTTATTTTCAAGTTCTAGAAGGAAATTGCCGCCAGTGAGCTTCCCCACTGTCTGCAATTTGGGGGGCGTGTCATAAACAGATAGCTAAGGGTTAATGTCTCTTTCACCTGAAACACCTGACCAGAGAACCAATCAGGAAACTGGATTTTTTCAACTTTGGGTGGAGGGAAGTGTGTCTCTGAGTCTTTTGTCTGCCTGCCTGTTTCTCTGAGCTTTGGAGAAGTACTTTCTACTTTCTAGTCTTCTGTTTCTAAGAGTAAGGACAAAGAGATCAGATAGTAAGTTATATGGTTTCTTTTCTTTGGTATTTGCATGAATATAAGTGCTGGAATGCTTTGATTTGTATTCTTTTTGAATAAGGCTGTTTATTCAATATTCTTTTAAGCAATTGACCCTGTGTTGTATCATCTTAATACAGAGAGAACATTTGTATTTTTTCTTTCTTTTTTATATAAAGTTTTCTTTTAAGACCTGTTGGAGTTTTTCTTTACTTCAGGGAAATTAAGTCTGTACTCACCAGGGAATTGGTGGGAGGAAGAAATCAGGGGAAAGCTGTGTGTTGGATTGCTAGCCTGATTTTGCATTTCCTCTGGGTGAAGAGGAAAGTGCTTTTGTTCCAGGATTGGGAACGGAGAGGGGGACTTACTCTGCGTAGTTTCACAGAGCTTGTGTCTGTGTATCTCTCCAGGAGCACCTGAAGGGGGGAAGGGAATCAGGATTATCTCCCTTTGTTGTGAGACTCAAGGGATTTGGGTCTTGTGGTCCCCAGGGAAGGTTTTTCAGGGGGACCAGAGTGCCCCAAAACACTCTAATTTTTTGGGTGGTGGCAGCAGTACCAGGTCCAAGCTGGTAACTAAGCTTGGAGGTTTTCATGCTAACCCCCAAATTTTGGACGCTAAGGTCCAGAATCTGGGAATAAGGTTATGTCAGGGGAGGAAAGGCAGCAAGTTATGAACTCCCCTCATCTCGCCAGAAGACAGCTATTGATAAAGAGGGCATCCAGAGTTCTTCCCTAGGGCTATCCAGCAGGAGCACTGCAAGCAGCCAGAAAAGTGGCAGTTTCAGAGATAGCCAGGCAAACATGCCATCTGTGTGGCCAAAGTTTCCAAGTGCTCTTCAAAGGTAGCCTTAAGGAGAATGCATTCTTACAGTTTAGCCTGGAGGTAACAAGGTCTGCAGAGTGGCACAGAAATTTCACAGGGAGCCCAAGTGAAGCAAACAAAACTAAAATAAACCCTCATGGTGGCTTCAAGTTAATTTTATTTATTTATGTATTACAGTGTTTTAAGAACAAAACTCTCTACAGCCCGGTCACACAGTTTTAATCCTCCTACTCCCATATTGCAGCACAAGACTCCATGCACCACTTTAATCTTTCTTAATCCTCTCCCATGGTGCTTAAAGAGGGAATAGGACCCTCTGCACTGGAGTGAATTAAACCCAGAAGGGTACAAGCACAACTGGAGGAGGGAAAAAAAATCCATACCAGTAAATAAAAAGCCTTGAAAACATTCTGCAAAATTCATGAGGCTCTATTATTAATTATTTATATTACAGTAGTGCATAGACATCCCCACTGAGATCAGGACCTCACTGTTCTAGGCACGATAAAAAACATACAGTAAGAAACCCTCCCGGTTCCAAAGAGCTTATAATCTAAACAGTATCCTATTCCCTGGACCACACTGCGTCAGTTGGCAGCTTTGTGAGGGGATAAGCTGATTGGAAGCAACTAATTGTGTCATTTTTAACTGGTGTTCTTCTTCAGGGATAATCCTTTTCCATTGTTGCTTGGTTGGCTCTGGAAAAGCTTAGTTGGAGATGATACTATAAATCTCCTCTGGGCAATATTCCTAATCTGTTTATTATTTTCATGCAAGAGTATAGCCCCGATACGATGCCTGACACCACAAAAATGCTTAATTACGTTATTTCCCTTGGCGGGGAGGGAAGGAGGAAGAATCATAGCCATTGTGAAAGCTACAGCATTGTCAATGGAGAACACACCTTTGATAGAAGTCGAAGGAATGCGTTAACAAGGGGAAATAGGCCCTATTTAATGGGGCAGTTTTGGTATCAAAGGAGATGTCTTTTTGGAAGATTATTTTGGAAATATGATCTAGATGTGATTTTAGTCCTCCTTGACAAATATATGAGGCAATTTCCTTGTCTGAGAGTATGTCCATTGTACAGCGGTATAATGCGGCCGTCCATTATCTGAAGTTAGCTGTTGGGAGGTGGGCTGAAAAAAAGTGCAGAGCCTCTGCTCTTAACATTTGCCTGTTGTTCTGTCCCTTAGTGTCACCTCATTACTGGCTCCTATCTCTGTTTCAACAACAATGCCGCTACCACTGTCCCCAGTTTGCACAGAGTGCTGCTAGCCACAGTTCAGGGAAGGCAATAAAGGGAAATGGCAGAACATATAAAGTTTGAGTCTTCTCTCCTGTCGGTATAAATCAGGAGTAACTCTGTTAAAGCCAATGAGATTCACAGGTATGAAGGGAAGTGAATCAGGCCTATAAACATTCAAAGAGCCACAGAACCCGAGCGGTCTCCACAGTACAGGATGGCGTCAAAGGGAAGAGTTATAAAGCATTGTGTCGGGGTTTTTTAACTGAATGATCCTGCCGTGCTGGGAAAGTCCCGTTCAGCTCCATTATAGATTAAGGTGCAATTTCCACTGTGCATTCCAACGCTTGCCATTCCCATCATGGTTTTTATTTGCAGACCTGAATGGGCTTTACCAACAGTAATGAACTCAGACACACACGACCCCCCTGAGTGGTGGTATTGCCGTTTTGCAGATGGAGAGTGGAGGCAAAGAGAGATTAAATGACTTTACTGGAGATCATGCAACAAGTGTGTAGCAGAGCTGGGAACTGCAGTAAGCTCAAGGTGATGACTCCCGTTTCTTGAACCACTGCAACCAAGAGGTTAACTTAAACCCCTCCATTCTATTGTACTGGTTTTTTATATCTCTGTTATATGACGGGTTTTTAATCCATCAGTCTCTCTTAAAAGCAGCCAAGAATCCTGTGGCACCTTATAGACTAACAGATGTTAGTTAGTCTATAAGGTGCCACAGGATTCTTTGCTGCTTTTACAGATCCAGATTAACACGGCTACCCCTCTAATACCAGTGTCTCTTAGGTACTTATGCTGATAATGTATTTATCCTCACAACACCCCTGTGAAGCAGGGCAGTGTTATTATCTCTATTCTACATAGGGGAACTGAGGCTTAGTGACTGGCCCAAGGTCCCACAACAAGACTGTGGCAGAGGAGACACCTGAACCCTGGTCTTCCAACTGCTAGGCCAGTGTCCCAGTAATGGTATAAAATTGAAATAATGAAGACTCAGGCTCTTTAGATTACCAACAAGGGGCAAAAATTCCCTTCTTAAATAAGCACTATGGATCTACATTGTATACACACTATGGATCTGCATATGCAAGTACATATACTGCACTTGTTCCCTGTGCAAACTTTCTACCAATATCCATGGAGAATACACAACAAGAGTTCTAGCCTGCCAGGTATTGCTCTATGAACTCACATGTAACTGGAAAGAATTTAACTAGATTTTGCTGAAAATGGTCCCCACCCCTAATCAGGAAAACGTTGATTTTTCTTGGAGATAGAAGTGGTAGTTCATAGGACGCCCTGGCTGTGGTGCATCATGGGAAATGTAGTCCAATCAGGGAGGCTCACCCACAGAGAGGAATAAGGATGAGGCAACCAAACTACATCTCCTATGATGCACAGTGATAGCTTATCCAAATTGATATTTTCTGGGGAGAGGGGAGGAGAAATCAAGGTTTTCCATGGGAACTACTTTTCATGATCAATCATGTTCTTCCAGAAACACAGCTTGCCACCCAAAAAAATTTCTATCAATTGTTGTTGACAAGCCCTAAATTTGCCAGTAATTTTTTGCTGCTGTGGCACTGTGTTCACCACTCCAGCACACACCCACACAGATCTCACTGGGTATGATTTTTGTTTCACGCTGATATAATTCTGGAGTGACTTCATCGAAGTCAATGGAGTTACATTAGTGGAGGGAATCGGAATCAGATCCATTTTCTTTCATGGAAGGTGAGCAGAATTTTAGCTATTTGATCACCTTGACTTGAAACTAAACAGCCACAAAACTAGTTTTCTATTTGGATGTGTCCAGGAATAGCTATGAATCAAGCTTCGGAAAACTCTACTGCTACTCTTCTTAACAGCTGGATGGAATTGCTGAGCTCATAGGATAGATTTTATGACACATTTCTGGAAGGGCTCCCCTGCCTGTCTCTTTCTGCTTTTTTAAAATGCTCTCGTGCATTGTTTGGGTCATTTTAAGTACTGGAAACCACAGGTCAATGGTTGTTAGAATTTCCCAAACAGTAAATAAAAAAAAATTCTTATGAACTCAGCAACTCCGTCAAGCACTAAGGAGAGTATTAAAGGAGTTATTACAGAGCACCAAGACACAGACAGATATATGACATCGTCCATCACAAAGTGCTACTACTCACTTATCGCCCCTTGCAGGGCTGGACAGAGTCGCATTATGCCAGTTTCACTTGTTCAGTTTTCATAGATCTTGAAGGGTCATGATAAGATACGGTTACTTTCCCCCAATAGCTATCTTTTGTGGATCTCCTTTCTTAAGGCCTAGTTCTGCAAGGTGCTACCCAGTGACTCCATCAAGCCCCCAACTCTCTTCAACCAGACATAGGAAACACATTTTCTCCCACCCTGAACAATTAAAAACCTTCCCCCAAAAAATTTACAGCAGATTTCCAGTTTCCATTCTGAATCAAAATTTATTTAGTTGCAATTTGAAGTCAAATTTTTGTTTTTGTTTTCCCACTCCACATAAAATGAAAATATTTATTGTAATTTCAAAATTTTCCATTGAAAAACTTCATTTATAAAATGGGGAAAATATCACTGCTGTGCCACACAGAGGTGTTGTGAGGATAAAAACATTAAAGATTCTGAGGCACTCGAGTATTATGGAGCTAGGTCCATGTAAGTACCTTAGATAGGGTCCTCAGACATACTTTTCCATGTGAAAACACAGGCAATGCCAATACTGAGCTATTCCAGCATCAGACAAATACACATCTGAGTGAAAAGTAGATGTTCCCAGCTCAGTCACAGTTAGCGGTGATCTTGGTGCCACAGAATGATGTAACTTTGAGAACAGACATCCTCATTATTTACTGAGGATGACCTCATCCTCTCCCTCATCTTCTGTTGTTGAGGTGATGCACAATCTTAGGTTGCTCTCAGATCTGCACTTACACAAGATGGGCACCCAAAAAATTGACGTACTTATCGTCAGTAGCCTCTTTTGAACTTGGCAGTTGAAGTGACTCATCCAAGGTCAGTAGCAACATCGGGAATAGAACCTAAGACCAAAGCAGTGGCAAAAATGGAGACAGAACCAATGGCCATGACCTCCTGGTGTGACACTGTGGCCAAGAGGGCTAATGTGATCCTTGGATGCATAAAGAGGAGAATCTTGTGTAGGAGCAGAGAGGTTATTTTACCTCTTTATTTGGCACTGGTGCAACTGCTGCTGTAATAGTGCATCCAATTGTGGCACCCACAGTTTAAGAAAGATGTTAATAATTTGGAGAGGGTTAACGAAAGAGCCACGAGAATCATGAAAGGATTGGAAAACATGCCTTTTAGGATAGATTCCAGGAGCTCTATTTAGCTTAACAAAGAGAAGGTTAAGGGGTGACTTGATTACAGTCTATAAGTACTTACATTGGGGAACAAATATTTAATACCGGGGCTCTTTAGTGTAGAAGAAAGGTATCCAATGGCTGGAAGGTGGAGTTAGACATATCCAGACTGGAATAAAGCATGAATTTTTAACAGTGAATGTAATTAACCTCTGGAACAATTTACTGAGGGTCATGGTGGATTCCCCATCACTGACAATTTTTAAATCAACATAGGATAGTTTTCTAAAAGATATGTTCTAGGAATTATTATGGGGCAGTTCTCTGGCCTGTGTTATCCAGGAGGTCAGACTAGATGATCACAATGCTTCCCTCTAGCCCTGGAATCTATGAATCTAGGTTACCCTGCGCCTCAAGGCCCATGGCATTAGTATTCCAGACCAAATTAAAATAAGGTACTGTACTTGTTGGCTAATATTGTCACAAAAAAGAAATGTATGGAGAAGCTGTGGATAGAAATAGCATCTGTTATTATCTGCACCCTCCTTTAAACATTACTAGAGCCAGCACTTCAACGTGCAGCTGCACGGTACTAACATGCTGTGTAAATGAAGGTCAGGCCATGGAAAGATGTCTGCATTGATCATGTGTAGTTTGGTGTAGCACAGTGATTGTTTGCACCAGGAGGCCATTTGATTCTATTCTGAAGCAAGACTTGACACTACAGTCCAGCAACAGAGAGGTGGGACTGCCCTCCCTGCTATTGGGAGCAGATATCCTTCTGCTCTGATACTGTGGCTCTGTTTTTGAAGGGTAAAAACAATAGTGAGCGTTCAGTTGGCTGTGTCTGAAAACGAGAGAGAAAAATCCAGTTGCTATGTTGGGTATTCCCAGCCCTTCTCTCATCACAGACTCCAAGAGCTCAGATCTTACTCAGTGAAGGGATTTATTGCAAACCACTCTATTTTTTAATGCACTCGGTGGACTAACCAAAAGAGGACATTAAGTGTATCTACACTGTAACTATTGATCTGCACATCAATAGACAGAGTATAGAACACCACATTCCACTGATACTGAACAAAACAATGGCCTGATCTCTGCAAGCCTAGCATGTGCCAATAGTCCTGCCAAGCTTCACTGAGATCTGCCATGTGAACAATGACGTCTCCCATGTGTACGATTTTGCTGGATTGGGGCCAAAATAATCTGTTTCTAGGTGACGCCAGGTGCAAAGGTGGGGGATTCAGTTTAAAAGCCTCACACCACATCGTCAGAAGGACAGGTGCATACAAGACTATGCTCTATAGATGTTAGAGCACAATCTGTAATGAGATCCAGCCCTTTGCTGCTCTCAGAAGGCTCAGAGAGGCTGGAAACTGGTTAGCAGAGAATTCCCCTGTCGAAAGGGAACTCTCTGCTAGCACACACATGTGGGATCTGAGCCCTGTGCCTTTGCAGTTGGCAAAAGGGGAATGTCAGGAACAAACAGGAGGTAGGCAGTGGCCATGGCAGAGCTCCACTATGTCTATACTCCATAGTTGTAGGTTTCAGTGATGCAAATTTGAACTGCAAGGAAACTGGCCCTGCAAATCAGGGAGTTAATCTTTCCCTGACACCCTGTCCCTATTCTCCTGCACTGAGCAGAGCCCAGCCACAGGAGAATCAAGCCCACCATTTGCTCCTCCAATTTGCCTACTATAAATCAGGAGTAAAGCCACTGAAGTCAGTGGAATTATATATATGTAAGAGGAGACTCAGTCCTTCCTGGATGCATCCAAATGAGGATTTATTGAAGCTCCGACAGAAGCTGTAGGATGTAGCACATATTACCACATGGTCTAGGGATGTTTCTGCAATTTCAAAGGATGATTAAAAGATGAAACCAAATACAGCTTTAGCAGAGAATCTGAGATCCTGCAGCACCCAATTTAAATCTGCGTGGGAAAATTTTGATGGAACAATTTTCTGTAGAAATGCTGTTTCATCGACACCAAGATGTTTCACAGCATCATGGTGATTTTAATGACACTTAAAAAAAAATAAAAACGTAGCATTACAATGGCACTGAAAGGTTCTGCTTCAACGTTATTGGAAAGTTTAAATAATTCAAACTATTCAAAATGAAAAGTCGTTTTTGAAACAAAAACATTGATTTTCTTTTTTCTTTTGAAATGTCAAGCTCAGAAAGAGATGTTTTGAGGGCCACAAATTTCTTCATAATATTTTACAGGGAATTTCAATTTGTTTTCATTTTCATTCCACTGAAGAATGAAAATAAACTTTGAAATCATGAAAAGTTCCCCCAAAATGGGAAAATTTGGTGCCACCTCTGTATATGGCACTGGTGCAACTGCTGCTGGAATACTGTACCCAGTTCTGGTGCCCACAGGTGAAGAAGGATGTTGATAAACTGGAGAGGGTTCCAAGAATAGACACAAGAATGATTGAAGGATTAGAAAACATGCCTTACCATGATAAGCTAAATAGAGCTCCTTCAGTCTAACAAAGAGAAGGTTAAGGCATGACTTCATTGGTGATGGGTCCATTGGTTATAGACTAATCTAATCTAGAGAGGCTAACTTCTTTGGTCTTGACTTCACTTAATAAAAACCACCAAGCACTGTATACATACAAGCCAACCTGAACACTAGCCTCCCATATCGTTAGTTTTCAGAGTAGCAGCCGTGTTAGTCTGTATCCGCAAAAAGAACAAGAGTATTTGGGCACCCTAGAGACTAACAAATTTATTTCAGCATGAGCTTTCGTGAGCTACAGCTCACTTCTTCAGATGGACAGAATGGAACACACAGACAGGAGATATTTATACATACAGAGAACATGAAAAGTTGGAAGTATGCATACCAACAGGAAGAGTCTAATCAATTGAGATGAGCTATCGCCAGCAGGGGAAAAAAAACTTTTGAAGTGATAATTAAGATGACCCATAGAAGGTGTGAGGAGAACAATAGACAATGGATCGTGTGGTATGACCTGGATGGAAGCTGGAGGCATGTAGGTAAGTATAGCGGTCAGTGGGTTTCCGGTATAGGGTGGTGTTTATGTGACCATCACTTATTAGCACAGTAGTGTCTAGGAAATGGACTGCTTGTGTGGATTGATCTAGGCTGAGGTTGATGGTGGGATGGAAATTGTTAAAATCACAGTGAAATTCTTCAAGGGCTTCTTTTCCATGAGTCCAGATGATGAAGATGTCATCAATGTAGCGCAAGTAGAGTAGGGGTGTTAGGGAACGAGAGCTAAGGAAGCATTGTTCTAAGTCAGCCATAAAGATGTTGGCATACTGTGGGGCCATGCGAGTACCCATAGCAGTGCCACTGACTTGAAGGTATATATTGTCCCCAAATGTGAAATAGTTGTGGGTGAGGACAAAGTCACAAAGTTCAGCCACTAGGTTAGCTGTGATGTTATCAGGGATACTATTCTTGATGGCTTGTAATCCATCTTTGTGTGGAATATTGGTGTAGAGGGCTTCCACTTCCATAGTGGCCAGGATGGTGTTTTCTGGAAGATCACCGATGGATTGTAGTTTCCTCAGGAAGTCAGTGGTGTCTCGAAGATAGCTGGGAGTGCTGGTAGCACAGGGCCAGCTTCCATCCAGGACACACCACACGATCCATTGCCTACAGCCAAGCTCTAAGATACAATCGTATTTGCTCCAATCCCTCAGACAGAGATAAACACCTATAAGATCTCTATCAAGCATTCTTAAAACTACAATACCCACCTGCTGAAGTAAAAAAACAGATTGACAGAGCCAGAAGAGTACCCAGAAGCCACCTACTACAGGACAGGCCCAACAAAGAAAATAACAGAACACCACTAGCCATCACCTACAGCCTCCAACTAAAACCTCTCCAGTGCATCATCAAAGATCTACAACCTATTCTTAAAGATGATCCCTCACTCTCACAGATCCTGGGAGACAGGCCTGTCCTCGCTTATAGACAGCCTTCCAACCTGAAACAAATACTCACCAGCAGCCGCACACCATAGAACATAAACACTAACCCAGGAACCTATCCTTGCAACAAAGCCCAATGCCAGCTCTGTCCACATATTGATTCAAGTGACACTATCATAGGACCTAATCACATCAGCCACACCATCAGGGGTTCATTTACCTGCACATCTACCAACGTGATATATGCCATCATGTGCCAGCAATGCCCTTCTGCCATGTACATTGGCCAAACCGGACAGTCTCTTCGCAAAAGAATAAATGGACACAAATCTGACATCAGGAATCATAACATTCAAAAACCAGTGGGAGAACACTTCAACCTCTCTAACCACTCAGTGACAGACCTGAAGGTGGCAGTTTTGCAACAAAAAAACTTCAAAAACAGACTCCAAAGAGAGACTGCTGAACTCGAATTAATATGCAAATTAGACACAATTAACTCAGGCCTTAACAGAGACTGGGAATGGCTGGGTCATTACACTAATTGAATCTATTTCCCTATGTTAAGTTCTCCTCACACCTTCTATGGGTCATCTTAATTATCACTTCAAAAGTTTTTTTTTCCCCTGCTGACGATAGCTCGTCTCAGTTGATTAGACTCTTACAGTTGGTATGCATACTTCCATCTTTTCATGTTCTCTGTATGTATAAATATCTCCTGTCTGTGTGTTCCATTCTGTGCATCTGAAGAAGTGAGCTGTAGCTCACGAAAGTTCATGCTGAAATAAATGTGTTAGTCTCTACGGTGCCATATCGTTATTGTTGATCCTGCTTTGAGCAAGGGGTTGGACTAGATGACCTCCTGAGATCTCTTCCAAGCCTAATATTCTATGATTCTATAAAATTTGTTTAAAAACAAACAAACAAATAAAATACCCTACTGAAACAAGAGGCTCCACTGCATATAATCATCCCCATGGGGAGAGGATAAGAAAGAATAAACCAAACACGAGACAGGTCAATCACCCTTGCTTAACGCACTCAGATGCTACAGTGATGAGTGTTATGTAACAACCTGGATAGAACAGACTAGACACCAATGTAAATAGGTAGCAGATCATTGCTAGAGAGGTTCAGTGAGACGAGTCCGAAGGTAAAAATTTGCTCCTGGGTTTCAGTACAGAACTTTCTGCCTCACTGAAGACATCACAAACAACATGGATGTGCTTAACAAGGCACTGGGGCAATTGGAAGATAACACTAACACAATTTAGATAAGCAATTGAGTTTATGGATTAGTCCAGACAATCTATGATCAGTTGCAGCTGGTCAGCTAAGGGAAATAAAAAACAGCCAAGAAGCAGCTTAACCTTTGGAAGAGAAAGCAGGGATTCAGAAGATGGGCAAAAGCTGTGTGGATACCAGTATGCTCAGCAGAAACCCCCATACGCTAGATTGCACTTGATCAGTGCCCACTTGCCTACTGAAATCAATGGGAAACCCATGTGTGAACTGAAAGCAGCACACATGGCCCTGATTTCCTAGGGGAAAAATAACTGGTAGACTGAAGCAGGGATAGAGGCATATTGCACCTTCCCTTCCCAGCATCAGCCAAGGGCTGGTGAGACCCTAAGTGATACCTGTGCTTTAGTGGTCTCCATAGGGCTTTGCAGGAATCACAGGTTTGCCCCCCAGTCATGCCCCTCCCAACACATTATAAATCCTCCCCTCCTACAGCCTGACCATGGGGCATCTCAGGCTGAATCTGCCCCCACTTCTTTGCCCCAGCTGGAGCAACTTGGTTCACAGGATTATTCCTCCAAGGGCCTTGTTCCTGCTGCTGCACAGCACCTTTGAGCAAAATGGGGGCCCAGGGCAGCAACAGATCTGGCCTCCAGTATTAGCCAGCAGCAAGATAAGATACACCTTCGATAACACTTAGTGCTTTATGGGCCTGACTCAACACTGGATATAGTTTTACGGCAGTGTAACTCCACTGACATTTTGCCCTGTGGTTGATCTTGAACAACTATTTACATCCCTCAGCCTAGGCCAGGATTTGACCCATATGTACATATCCATACACAATATACATGTACATATTCTGTGGATGCAATGGAGGTTATATTCAGGAAGGGAGACTCTAGTCTCCGTAAGGGAAGGATGATCTGGTGGAAAGGGCACAGTTCTCAGCCAGGTCTGTATCTTGATGTTTCTGTAGGCTGCTGGCCTGTTTCCCCAGCCCAGGAAGGACTGACACTATGCCCAGTGTCTGATTCAAGCTTCCCCCCACCCTCCCTAGGCTTCACCTTGATTTCTTCCACTTAAAAACTGGTAACCAACTCCACATCAGTTGTCCCTCTTTCTTAACCAGGGGGCTTCTGAAGGGACCTATCTATTGCATTGAGGTTTCCACTCTACAGGCCACCTGCCTGAGTCATTCACAAACTTCACTTTTCTCCCCTGACCGTGAGGCTTCCTGCCAGAACCTTGCTGCTCTTAGCAGCTCTTGTCCAGTCCTCCCACAGACCATTTGCCTGGGACACCTCCTGCCACAGAAGCCAACCCGCTCCCTGTAAGGCTTACACAAGCCCCTTAGCCCCAGCATCTCCTGCAGAAGCTTTTCTGTTCCCTGCAGCCCTTTCCCCAGCTGGGCTACTTGCAGGTGTTTATAATCACCTAATCGGCCTCAGCTGGGATGTTGATGATACATCAGAGGCTGGACCCAGCTCCCCTTAGAGGGCCAGCCACCCAGAGAGTCTCAGCTCCCTAACCATAAAACACTGTGAGGATAAAAACCATTAATTACTGAGACACTCAGATATCATGGGGATAAAAGCCAGACCAGTACTAGATAGAATTCCATATAGATCCTGGACTTGCAGCATCTTTCTAAAAACAGCAGATTAAAAAAAAAAAGCAGATGGCTCTTATTGGAAAATTCATGATTTCCCCACCCGCATTTGTAACCATTGGAGAACACAGTCATTTCCCTGAAGGTCTGACACCTAAAAGCTTATTGAAGGAGAATATTAAGTTTCTCCAAGATGCTGGCTTTTTGTTGATGTGTCTAGTTGTATGAAAGTGTTACATCTTGTATAAAGGAATGTGAAAGAATCGGTGATGTGGTGATAACAGAAGGGGCAGGGAGGGAATCTATCTTCATGCAATCCAGAATTTGTTTTGTTTAGATGAACTTCTTTTAAATAAAGACACCTGGAGGCCAATCTATATCGCTCAGCAAACAGAAGCAACATGGCATTTCACAGCTGATGACTAAGCCACTGGATAAAAACAAAGGGGAGGAGGGAGAAGTAGGATTAGTGGGTATGAACTGGGATTACTTTTCTGTCCACTCTCTAATTTGGATAGTTACATTCTGTCTACCTACAAACATTTGGCTGATTCGCTTAATAGGCTGCTTTGTGATCATTCCTGTTAGCAAACGCAGCTGGTAGAAAGGTGAATTTCACCCCAAGATAAGGTCTATGCACCACTTAGTCTTATTTTGACATTTTAGATGGCAATTAAATACTTATAGCTTCTTACTTGCTGCACAGGGAGTGAATAAGCATCTATCTCCTGGTATTTATAACACTCCTATCATCATAGCATCTAAAAACATAAGAATGGCCGTACGGGTCAGACTAAAGGTCCATCTAGCCCCGTATCTGTCTACCGACAGTGGCCAATGTCAAGTGCCCCAGAGAGAGTGAAGCTAACAGGCAATGATCAAGTGATCTCTCTCCTGCCATCCATCTCCATCCTCTGATGAACAGAGGCAAGGGACACCATTCTTTACCCTTCCTGGCTAATAGCCATGAATTTATCCAGTTCCCTTTTAAACATTGTTATAGTCCCAGCCTTCACAACCTCCTCAGGTAAGGAGTTCCACAAGTTGACTGTGCGCTGTGTGAAGAAGAACTTCCTTTTATTTGTTTTAAACCTGCTACCTATTAATTTCATTTGGTGACCCCTAGTTCTTGTATTATGGGAATAAGTAAATAACTTTTCCTTATCCACTTTCTCCACCCCACTCATGATTTTATATACCTCTATCATATCCCCCCTTAGTCTCCTCTTTTCCAAGCTGAAGAGGCCTAGCCTCTTTAATCTTTCCTCGTATGGGACCCTCTCCAAACCCCTAATCATTTTAGTTGCCCTTTTCTGAACCTTTTCTAGTGTTATAATATCTTTTTTGAGGTGAGGAGACCACATCTGTACACAGTATTCGAGATGTGGGCGTACCATGGATTTATATAAGGGCAATAAGATATTCTCTGTCTTATTCTCTATCCCTTTTTTAATGATTCCTAACATCTTGCTCGCTTTTTTGACCGCCTCTGCACACTGCGTGGACATCTTCAGAGAACTATCCACGATGACGCCAAGATCTTTTTCCTGACTCATCGTAACTAAATTAGCCCCCATCATATTGTATGTATAGTTGGGGTTATTTTTTCCAATGTGCATTACTTTACATTTATCCACATTAAATTTCATTTGCCATTTTGTTGCCCAATCACTTAGTTTTGTGAGATCTTTTTGAAGTTCTTCACAATCTGCTTTGGTCTTAACTATCTTGAGTAGTTTAGTATCATCTGCAAACTTTGCCACCTCACCTCACTTCATCTAAGCTCCTCAAAAAAAATTAATAAATTTATCCTCATAGCATTTCTGAGATTTAGGGACTATTCTTCCCAATTTACAGATGGGCAGCTGAGATGCGGGGATTTAGGGCTATAATCCTGCAAATGCAATGCACACCTGTAGCTTTATTCACATGAAGTCAGTGAGACTGCTCGCATCTCAAGCTAAGCATGCGGGTCAGCAGTTGCCTAAGATGACTGTGGAAGTCTGCACAAGCTAGACATTGAACCTGGAATTCTTGAAACATAGCCTTGTATCTTAATGAGGCTGCCTTTTGACAGCCTAGCTGATAACTGAACCCCAAAGAGGAAGGAGCCCCCCTATGTAAATTCATTTAAAATTCAAAAGATTAGTCTCAGAAACTGGGGGGAAAGTGGGACTTGCACAGTTCTGTGCCCACCTCTCCTTCTGGGAAGGGTACTATCGAATAGTGGTTGATCTGAATCAATACTTTGGACCAGTCAGCCAGCCACAGCCAAGGTATAAAACAAGCTGTTCCTGGGAAATGTCACACTCTTCCTCCTCTCCCCAGTTTCTAAACATATCCCTGTTACGCCCAGTTCATTACACTTAGCATAAGAGCAGTCATCACTCATCTAAGCCACAAAAGTGCCAGCAAGGAAGACCTGAAACAAAAAAAGTAATTCCAAAGAAAAATCTAATTAGTGGGTAAAGACACAAGGTGGCCTTTTCTGTGCCCTCAGCTAATGATGAAAACATATCAGGGAAAGTTTTGAGTGGTTATTAGCAAATAGAAACCCCCATTACTTTTAATTGAGGCCGACTTGCATCTTGCAAGTTTATTTGGTCAAAACCCCTCCATGTGAAGCCCTATTCTGAAGATGTCTGTGTTCGCATTTGTTAAAAGAAATGAAAAAAACAAACACACACATACATTAGTGAGAAGTGAATAAATACAAGTTCACTCACTAAAGTGGCTAATTAAGTCCTGGACACAGGTAATGGTAGTATTAGCATAGTCTTGGTGTTTTTTCTTTATTGACTCAAGGTACTTTGTCCTGAGTAGACTGAGCTAGAGTACTGCTTTTGCAGGTGACACAGCAGTGGTAAGAGCCTAATCCAAAGCCCTCTGAAGTCAGTAGAAGTCTTCCCACTGATTCCAGTGGACATGGATAGGCTCTTAGCAAGTCACAGGAAGCTTAAGGCCAGAAGGGATCCCTAAATTGTCTAGTCTGACCGCCTTTATATCACAGACCAGCAATGCCACTCAGCAACTGCACTAAACCCAACAACCAAAATAAGACCTAGTATTACAGCCCACAGGAGACTAGAATATGATGTGCCGCAGGCAGAGAATAGGAGGGACTGAGGTGCACCAGTGCCCAAGGTCCCCATAATGGTAGGGAAATGGTTACGTGAGAGAGACCCAGATAATCCTGGCCCTTATCCACATTCTGCAGAGGAAGGTGAAACCCCTTCCTCTCCAAGGTCACTGCCAATCTGACCTGGAGGAAAATTCCTTCCTCACCCCACATATGGGGATCGGTTAGACCCCGAACCTGTGAGCAAGAACAAAGTTAGCAAAGCACCTGAATGCTCAGTGCCAGCTGAAAGCCCTGGCCCTCTCTGCCCCATGTCACATCTCCAGCCTTGGCCACCCCTAAGTGTATTAGCATCAGACACACCACACTGCACAATGCACAGACACACCACACTGATCATTATTAGGCAGAATGTACCTTGGTGCAGAGGGCCAATGCAAGGGTCTTAGCATCATTTAAACTCTGTGGTGGGCAGGGCCGGCTCTAGCAATTTCACCGCCCCAAGCATGGCAGCATGCCACATGGGGCACTTTGCCGCTCACCAGTCCCGCGGCTCCGGTGGACCTCCCGCAGGCGTTTCTGCGGACAGTCCGCTGCCATATCTGCGGCAGCTCCACTGGAGCCGCCTGCCACCCTCCCAGCAACCGGCAGAGCGCCCCCCACAGCGTGCTGCCCCAACCACGCGCTTGGCGCGCTGTGGCCTGGAGCCAGCCCTGGTGGTGGGGTGGGATAACATCAGAATGGCTGTAAAAAGGAGTGTGGCATCCCTTGAATGCTGCAGAGTCTGTCTACAGGTCTGGCTACATAGGTATTTATCCTGCATTCATCAGGGGCCTAGGGGGAGAGGGCCTGGTGATTTGCATCCAACTCCCTTCACAATGGGAGGAGAGGAGTTGTTGCTACAATGCTGGTCCAGAGACTTGAGCAGAAGCCAAATGGAGGAAGAGCTTTTCTGCAGCCAGACATCCTAACCTTTTGTTTTGGTGGGAGGAAGCTCTTCACTTCCATATACCTCCTGCATTTAAAGACAGATTACTCTAGAACTGGAGGGCAAATGTTTTCTCCATCCCATGGGAATGTTTGAGATTTCCAATTTGTGTCCCCTTCACTAACTGGGACAAAAAGTTGATTTTAATGTCTCAAAAACATTTAGGAGCTGAAACTCAGGATATTTTGTTTTGATTTTGACCTTTTTCACTTAAAAAAAAAAATTACCAAAACTTCAAACCAAAAGTCATTTCAACTAAAAA
The DNA here is from genome assembly GCF_007399415.2 of Gopherus evgoodei. Lineage (NCBI taxonomy): Eukaryota > Metazoa > Chordata > Testudines > Testudinidae > Gopherus > Gopherus evgoodei. Next base: position 155,107,258 of record NC_044323.1, on the reverse strand, counting down.
AAAAAAAACCTCCCAAAAAAACCAAACCACTTTCTGATTCAACAATTTCAAAACTTTTTAAGCCAAATTTTGTCAAATGATGCATTTTATCAAAACTGAAACTGAACAGTGTGTGGTTTGACAAATCAGCATTTTTCAACAAAAAACATTTTGATTGGGAATTTTCCAACAGCTGACCCATACCCACTCAGTACCTAGACACCATTGCAGAATACTCTTCTGCAGCTCTTGCCATGCAGGGATGTGGAGTACCAACTCCAGCGATGATCTTAGAAGCCAGATTGTAGGAGAAAACCTCTTCCCTTTTGTTTCCCTTCTTTTTTGGGGAGGAGGAGGAAAGGGGAGGAGGGAAGGGGCCTAACATGCAACTTATTTGCATTCAGCAGCCAAAATTTAACCCAGCTTTTGTACCAATGCTATTTCTGGGCAAAAAGGTTTTAAATTTTAGAAGTTTCAAAAATTTCATTGGGATGAAAATTCCTTTCCATACCAAAGTTTCCTGTTTCATTGCCATTTTGCGCAAGTTTCCTAAACAAAGTTAAAGACAAACATACATCAAATATTTTCACAGGGCCTGTGATGCCTAGATGACACACAGATGGATCGACCAATCAGTATAGAGTTTGTACAGACAATTGAGCATTCAAGGACTGCAGAAGTCCCTTGTCTCTCCCAGTGTTCAAATTATCATAGAATCATAGAACTGGAAGGGACCTCGAGAGGTCATGTAGTCCAGTTCCCCGCACTCATGGCAGGACTAATTATCTAGACCATCCCTGACAGGTGTTTGTCTAACTTGCTCTTAAAAATATCCAATGATGGAGATTCTACAACCTCCCTAGGCAATTTATTCCAGTGCTTAACCACTCTGACAGGAAGTTTTTCCTAATGTCCCACCTAAACCTCCCTCGCTGCAATTTAAGCCCATTGCTTCTTGTCCTATCGTCAGAGGTTAAGAAAAAAACAATTTTTATTCTTCGTCCTTGTAACAACCTTTTATGTTCTTGAAAACTGTTATCATGTCCCCTCTCAGTCTTCTCTTTTCCAGACTAAACAAACCCAATTTTTTCCATCTTCCCTCATAGGTCATGTTTTCTAGACCTTTAATAATTTTTGTTGCTCTTCTCTGAACTTTCTCCAATTTGTCCACATCCTTCCTGAAATGTGGCGCCTGGAACTGGACACAATACTCCAGTTGAGGCCTAATCAGATCGGAGTAGAGCAGAATAATTACTTCTCGTGTCTTCCTTACAATACTCCTGCTAATATATCCCAGAATGATGTTCGCTTTTTTTGCAACAGCATCACACTGTTGACTCATATTTAGCTTGTGATCCACTACAACCCCCAGATCCTTTTCCACAGTACTCCTTCCTAGGCAGCCATTTCCCATTTTGTATATGTGCAACTGATTATTCCTTCCTAAGTGAAGGACTTTTGCATTTCTTCTTATTGAATTTCATCCTCTTCAGACCATTTCTCCAGTTTGTCCAGATCATTTTGAATCTTAATCCTATTCTCCAAAGCACTTGCAACCTCTCTGTGATGGGGTGCTAAGCAGAAAACTGCTTAGCTAACCTCTGTCACTCCAGCTCCAATTAAAGAAGGTGAATTGGAGTTGGTAGATCACCTGACCCTGACTGGGGAAGCTGGAACAGTTGCTGCCTCATCAGGATGGGGCTGGATAAGAGCCTCAGGGGAAGAGTTTGGAGAGAGAGGGAAGCTGCAGTAGAGGAAAGGCAGTGAGGGGAAGCTGAGAGAGATAGCTTGCCCCCTCTCTCCTGCCGGTGGACTGTAAGAAAGGGATTATGTGTATGGTGGAAAAGTGGTGGCAGCACAGCCTGTAAATATAAGCACTAGGTGAGCACTGCACCAAAAGGTCTCTGTGTGACTTTCTCAGCCCAGAGGGGCAGGAGCCAGGAGGGCCCTGCAGAGACCCCATTATACCCTCCCAGTTTGGTATCATCCTCAAAACTTTGTAAGTGTACTCTCTATGCCATTATCTAAATCATTGATGAAGATATTGAACAGAACCAGACTTAGAACCGATCCCAGTGGGACCCCACTCATTATGTCCTTCCAGCCTGACTGAACCACTGATAACTGCTGTCTGAGAATGATTTTCCAACCAGTTTTGCACCCACAGTATAATAGCTCCATCTAGGTTGCATTTCCCTAGTTTATTTATGAGAAGGTCATGTGAGACAGTGTCAAAAGCTTTCCCAAAGTCAAGATACACCATGTCTCTCACTTCTCCGCCCCCCCCCCCCCCGCCACATCCACAAGATTGTTATCTTGTCAAAGAAAACTATCTGGTTGGTTTGACACGAGTCGTTTTTGACAAATCCACGCTGACTGTTACTTATCACCTTATCTTCTAGATGTTTTCAAATTGATTGCTTAATTATTTGCTCCATTATCTTTCTGGGTACAGAAGTTAAGCTGACTGGTCTGTAATTTCCTGGGTTGTCCTTATTTCCCTTTTTATAGATGGGCATTATATTTGCCCTTTTCCAGTCTTCTGGAATCTCTCCCAACTTCCATGATTTCTCAGAGATAATCGCTAACAACTCAGATATTGCCTCAGTTAGCTCCTTGAGTATTCTAGGATGCATTTCATCAGGCCCTGGTAACTTGAAGACATCTAATTTGTCCAAGTAATTTTTAACTTCTTCTTTCCCTATTTTAGCCTCTTCTGAACCTATCTCAGTTTCACTGGCATTCACTGTTAGACATCCAATCACCAGCAACCTTCTTGGTGAAAACCAAAACAAAGAAGTCATTAAGCACCTCTGCCATTTCCACATTTTCTGTTATTATTTTGCTCCTCTCATTGAGTAATGGGTCCACCCTGTTCTTGGTCTTCCTCTTGGTTCTAATGTATTTGTAGAATGTTTTCTTGTTACCCCTTATGTCTCTGGCTAGTTTGATCTCGTTTTGTGCCTTGGCCTTTCTAATTTTGTCCCTACATGTGTGTATTTGTTTATATCTTTTGTAATTTGACTGAGTTTCCACTTTTTGTAGGACTCTTTTTTTTTTTTAGTTTTAGAATATTGAAGATCTCCTGGTTAAGCCAGGGTGGTAGTGGGATAGTGTCCTCTTGTGCCTTTAATAATGTCTCTGAAAAACTGCCAGCTGTCTTCTATTGTTTTTCCCCTTAGACTTGCTTCCCATGGGATCTTACCTACCAACTCCCTGAGTATGCTGAAGTCTGCTTTCTTGAAATCCATTGTCTTTATTGTGCTGTTCCCCCTCATGCCCTTCCTTAGAATCATGAACGCTATCATTTCATGATCACTCTCACCCAAACTGCCTTCCACTTTCAAATTCTCAACCAAATCAAATCGAGATCAGCCTCTCCCCGAGTAGCTTTCTCCAGCTTCTGAAGTAAAAAAAATTGTCTCCAACACATTCCGAGGACTTATTGGATACTCTGTGCCCTGCTGTGTTATTTTCCCATCAGACGTCTGGGTAGTTGAAGTCCCTCATCACCACTAAGCCCTGTGCTTTGGATGATTTTGTTAGATGTTTAAAAAAAGCCTCATCCACCTCTTCTTCCTGGTTAGGTGTTCTGTAATAGACCCCTACCATGACATCTCCCTTGTTTTTTACCCCTTTTATCCTTACCCAGAGACTTTCAGCAAGTGTCTCTCTTATTTCTATCTCAACCTCAGTCCAAGTGCATATATTTTTAATATATAAGACAACACCTCCTCCCTTTTTTCCCCTGCCGATCCTTCCTGAGCAAGCTGTACCCTTCTATACCAATATTGCTGCTTTAACATGATGCTGCTAAACTTCAGAAATATTAGTCCAAAGTGGTGTCCTTCACATAAACAGGCCAGGAGAAAGACAAGGTAAATAAAATGGAATATAAATCAAAAGCTTGGAAGAGCCTACCCTACAAAAATAAAAACAATTCATGTCCCTTTTCAGTTGTGTCCTAAAAGCCCATTATTAAAATAAAACCCATCTCTCGAGAAGAATTATTTCAATCTAAGGCATCTTGGTTGGTTTGTGTATATTGATCTATTGACCTGCATGGGAGCACAGCATTATAAATGGTATTTATACTGGCTAATTGGTACCATTAACAATATAAACAGTTCCCCTTTGTTTGGCTGCAGGATAAGAATATAAATTGATTCTAGCAGGAATGCTGTTACAAGTAGATCCAAGATGACAAAGCAGGGCTCTCACATTAAAGCTACACATCTGAATTTCTCAGAAACACCACACTTTCTTCCAAATCATTACTAAGGATGTTAGATAAGATGTTATTTATGGTATTTTTTACCAGTTTTCAATCCAGAGCATAGTGTTCCTCTCCAAACCAATCTGAATGAATTTTCCAATTAACATTTAATGAGCGACAGTATCAAAGACTTCGCTGAACTGCAAAAATGAACATCTACTGCACTGTTTTGTAATTCTGTTTAAAATGTATGTTTGCTTAGTAATAATTATCCTTTATAACACAAGACTGTTTATTGCTTGTGGATTCATTATCCTCCGGATGTTTAGTAGTTCCCCCCACTCCCTTATCTATATAGATAGATAGATAGATAGATAGATAGATAGATAGATAGATAGATAAACTAGAGGACAGCTCCTCAGCTGGTATAAGTCTGTGCAAATTCCACTGACTTCAGTGGCGCTCAGCTATTCTACTCTAGCTGAGGATCTGGCCTTGGGACAGAAATTAGCTATTTAACTTCATAGGTGCCAACTCCACTACGGCTGAAGCATCCAAAGAAAAAATTAGTGGTTGCTTAGCCCCCACTGACAGTCACCTCCCCACACCCAGCACCTCCCATCTGCCGGTGACCCCACTGATCAACTCCTTTCCCTCCATCCCAGCACCTCCAGCCTGCCATGGATCAGCTGTTGTGTGGCATGCAGGAGACGCTGCGCAGGGAAGGGTTGGGGTGGAACTGGGCAGGAAAAGGCAGGGTGGGGCCTTGGGGGAAGGGGTGGAGTGGGGGCAGGGCTTGGAGCAGAGTTGGGGTTGAGCATTCCCAGGCAAAGGAAAAAGTGGCGCCTGTGTCTAAATTGGTAATGGGCAGAATTATTCTTTTATGTTTTGGACATCACTCCTCAGAGAAAGAGAAAACATAGTAAAAGAAAGATGAGATACAGGATAACGATGAGATAAAGATGAGATGTCACAGTTCGGGGCAACTGCACCTCTATTCCTCCCTTTGTGCTCCAGCAAGAGCACCCACTTTTAGGCTCCTGAACCTTCAACTGTCACCTCTCTTGGGTGGAGACCCACATCTCTTCCCCTCTTGACCAAGGTTTTTCTATTTTGCATAGATCCTTGTCTACACTGTGATATTCCCAGCAAGGCAGACTGCCATACCAGGCCAGTGGCTGTGTTTGTGTTTAAAGGTGCGTCCATTCTCCTTACTCTTCAAAGGCTACGAACAGCATCATTGCCAGCAATTATAAGTTATCACACAGCTTTTTCTAAACAAGCACATTTATTCTTAAGGTGAAAGCATTACAGAGAAAACATTAAAAACAATGACAGGACTGACACACATGCTAAAAATCTTACCAGAAGTCACCCTCAACCCCAGCCTCAGGCTTTGACAGATGCCAATCCTTCCCTAAGGAAGGGTTGGTCCCCTCCGACACACACACACTTTCAAGAGAAGGTCCTGACCATTTGCTGGATCAGAAAGAAGGCCCCAAGTCAGTTTAAACTCAAGCTATTGGACCTTTCTTGGCCTCTAGAGAATCCACTTTGAACCAGTATAGGTGAGTCTCTCCAGGTAGTGGTACATCTCTGGAGGTGTTACAAATGGAGTGAATTTGATTGATCACCCCTCACTGTTCATAGTTGCTGGATGGTCTGTGGTCACTCTCTCCCATGGAATTATATGCAAACTCTGCCCATAGTGATGCAGAAACTTAGTACACTAGATTCTCGCAAACTAGATTCTTGCTGTATCTGTCACCATAGGTATCTTAAAATATCGCTATTGTTATTGAGGTTACTCCATCCATTTTACAAGTGCATAAGTTAAAGCATCCAAGAGGTTAAAGCTGTGATTTCTGGTGCGGTGAAGAGAGTTAAGAACCCAGCTCCCATTGAAAGCCCCAGCAAAACTGTGGTTCCAAACCCATCCCAAGTGATTCGCCCAACCACAGAGTGACTCAAAAAACAAAACAAACCCACACCTGAGAATAAAAATCACATCTTCTAACTTCTCTTCTTTAAATAACAGCCTATACTTTTTTTTTTAAACCACCATTCATCAATGGCATATCCTCAACTTCACAACAGTTTTCAGCACTGTATATTTTAGTACTTTTTTTCTTTTAAAAAAAGGGGAGTTTGAAATGTGATTAAATAGAATGGACCCAATTTTCCACTACCCGTTACCTTGTGAAGTCATGTGCACCTGGGCAATTAGGGTGACCACCTGAGAGATGTGAAATATGGTGGGGACTGATCTCCCACCAGTAGCTCCACGCCCTCCCCCACCAGCTCGCCTTTGCTCTATCTCCACCTCCCCTGAGCTGGCTGCTGCGTCCTGCTTCTCCCCCCTCCCTCCAGCGCTTGCACCACCATACAGCTGATTAGTGCAAGCCTGGGAGGGAGGGGTGAGGAGGAGGAATGCAGTGTGCTTGGGGAAGAGGTGGGGCCAGGGCGAGGATTTGGGGAGGGATCCAACAGGGCAGTGAGGGGCACGGCTGGGGGGTGGGCTGGAGTTGGGGCGATGGGGCGCGAGCCCCCTCTGCCTGTGCACCGAAGGACAAAATATCAGGACAATTCGCATCCCAACCGATGTTCGGTTGGGACACGGGACAAACAAGTAAATATTGGGACAGTCCTGATAAAATCAGGACGTCTGGTCACCCTATGGGCAATGTACGTGAAAAGTGGGTGTAAATGCTACTATTCTGATTGGGCAGCATTCTCCACCTCTTAGAACTAACTTTGCACAGACTTAGTTAACTATCCTAGATGCAAAATAGTAAGAACTAATCCCATTAACTTCAATGGCGTTACTCTGATATCACATTGCTGTAAGCGTGACCTGAATCAGTCTTTGTTGTCTCTTCCATTCAAATGGTTCTGAGCTATTCCTAGCCTCCTATCCACCCCCTTCAAACAGTTGGCAGCAGAGTCTTGTGGATAAAATGCTACCCAGGAATAAACCATAATTGCAATTAAGAAGCTACAGAAATCTCTGAAGGCTGCAATACATTCATTTCCTTGGAAACCGAGCCAAATCCCCAGCTACAGCAAATCAGCACTTGCAGCATTGGAGTTAATGGAAATACATCATTTACGCTACTTGAGGATTTGGCCCGACTGTCTGAGAAATCAATCCACTTGTATGTGGGAGGGGGAGAATAAGATCCACCTTTCCAGATTATTCGGCATTGCTGAAGAGGTACGAGTCCGCTGATGTGCCACTTGGCATTGCAGTTTGGCACTTTCCATGGCATAGCACTGTCCATAAAAGATGCATCCATTGTCAGTGCAGCACAGTCACTGAACAGTGGTTGCTCTGGAGCCACAGGGGTTACAGTAACATTGGGTTTCCCTCATTACTGCAAGCAAATGAATGCGTGCACAGCAAAACCAAGAATAAAGCCTCTTGGGCTGATCCTAGCCTTGAGATTCAGGGTCATGTAAGGCGGGGTTGGGCACCTCAATGTGACAGCTCAGCTATGGTGCAGGAGAAGGCTCATCATAAAACTGGAGGGGATGGGCTAGTGGCCTGAGATACAGGTTAAAAGTAACCGAGGGCCTGATTCGCCATTGCACCTCATAGGGTCATTTGCACTAGTGCAAAATGGATGTAAAATGCTATCAGAGCCACATGGCAGCATTTCCCACTCATTTTGCACAGGGATAAATGGCTCAACCAGATGCAAAAGGTAGGGAATCGGACCCACAGAGCCCAATTCTGAACTCATTTATACCAGTTTAAGTCTCAAATACACAGAGATTGCTCAGGTGTGTGTGCGGAGGGGAGCTCAGAATCAGGCCCACAGTCCCTTCTAAGCAGAGGTTATTGAACCCTTTATAATTAGCACACAAATAAAGTGAGAAGAGACTTTGGCCCTGCATTTCACTGGTGTAGATCAAGAGTAACTCCACTGAAATCACTGGAGTTACACAGCTGTAAGTGAAAGGAAACCTAAGCCCAGACTGTACTTTAAAAGAGCCCTGGGTACTTGCTTTCTATGGGCATTAGATATCTCACAGACTTTGTGTAAATCCTGGGAGTTGTCTTGGTATCTACAGCTAAAATTACCCCATATCCCACCCTTATACATTTTTGTTGGCTGCATTTCATTGGTGCTGGATATAGCTGATCAGATCATTTGGGATCTTGCAGTATGAATAGTCCTGGATAAATGCACCATCTTAGTACACAATGGATCTGGAAAGTAACTGTGGAAAAGGCTACCGTTTCCCTTGTTAAACAAGTATTTCTGTGCCAGTCCCCATAAAGACCAAAGTGATTTAGACAGACTTGAGTAGGTGGAGTAACACTAATGCAATTAAGGGCATTGACTGGATTCACCCCTGTGTAAAGTGAGATGAGAATCAGACCTTCAGTGTGTAAACAAAATATGTGGTAATTTCTTTAAAACCAGTTTGAATGGTGACAGATGTTGGCCTTAAGCAGACAATTGTTATTAAATATATTAAACTATATGGTATCTTTGAAGTATTTGAATAAATTCCATCTAACAAAGAAAAGGTCACAAAAATGTGACATAGTTGGCAGGAATCCAGTTCTTACAGATCTCTGTTGTACTGTCACTGTGCTAAATCGATGACCGACAGGCTGCGTAGGCTACTCTAAACTGCCACTTTCTTTTATTTAAAAAAAAAAAAAAAAAGTAAACTTAGTTCTTGAGTGCCAACGACTTAACTGGAGCAGAAGAATCCTCACTGCACAGCTGTGTACAAAAAAAAGCTACCACCAGGGACAGTCAGAACAATTCCACTCGCCATTGTGAAATCAGGCTTTGCACATGGATTTGAGAAGGTCCCACATGCATCAGGGAGAAAAGCCGCCTGAAGTCAAACCATCAGACATGGCAGCATATCAGCAGCCTCTCTCTGAGACTGCCGCAGAGGCTGGCAGTCTCACACGTGATGGCACATTTAGCCACCCACACTTCTGCCCAATGCCCTTCGTGAAAAACGAACTGCATTGATAAAGAGCTGCTGCAAGAAAGATGATTGGAACAGAAGCTATCCTCAGTGATGGGCAGCCGTATACCATGGGACGCAGGAAGGATGGATGGATAGATAGAACTATGTGCACGGTTAGCACCGGTAATGTGATCAGTGAATGGGCTAAGGGCATTGAAGAACTAACCTTCTAAATGACAGATACTGCACAACTGTTCTACTACTCTGTGTTTGCACAGCATCTTTCACAGTGAGACCCCATTCTTGATCGGTCCATCAGTACTACTGTAATGAACAAAATAAATATACATATACATAGGGCTGGATTAACCCTGGGTATGGTTGCACAGCAATTAAGCACCCACAGCTGGCAGGGCTTGGGCTGCAAGGCTGTAAAACTGCAGAGGAGATATGTGGGCTCCGGCTGAAGCCTGAGCTTTGGGACACTCCTTCCCCCTGAAAAGTTTAGCCCCAGAGCCTGAGCCCTGTGAGCCTGAGTCAACTAACTTGAGCCAGCCATGGGCATGCCATGAGTCTTTTATTCCAGTGTCAACATACCGCCTATGAAAGCTCAAAGATCAGACATAATCCATCTGAAGTGATGATGCTCAAGAGACTGCAGGTTCCAGGCCCAGGGATCTAATCTCAGTTTTACGCTTCCACAGTTCACCCGACTTTTGCCCAGCATGCAGTGCCAACCCAGTCAGAGATGAGTATTTTGTTTTTGTCTGGATTTAAACACAAATAACTGGGGTGTTTACTACCATGTAAGTTCCTGTTGCAATTTACAGGCATTTTCAATCCACGTCTCCCTGTGAGTACGAGATACATGGCTCGGTCTACTGAGCCTGACATCTCAGAAGGGTCAGAACAGCTACTGCAATGAAAAGGAAAGTTAAAAAAGGAGGCTTTCCAAATCTTGAGAGCATCAGGCAAAAAATGCTAAGAAGCCATTCAGGGAGAATTGAAGGAAAGCTGCAAACACCATTCCTCAAAGAAGAGCTTAAAATGTTACTCTTTCCACCGACATTCTTCTAATGTACATTGCAGCCTTAGACTCATAGAATATCACGGCTGGAAGGAACCTCAGGAGGTCATCTAGTCCAACTCACTGCTCAAAGCAGGACCAATCCTCAGTCATCCCAGCCAGGGCTTTGTCAAGCCAGGCCTTAAAAACCTCTAAGGAAGGAGATTCCACCACCTCCTTAGGTAACCCATTCCAGTGCTTCACCACCTTTCTAGTGAAAAAGTTTTTACTTATATCCACAATAGTCTTGTGGTCTTATTTTTTGTCACCTAGGTCTCACACTACCGAAATGCATCTACTAGTTTGAAGCACAATGATAAAGATTAAGCTGGAGAGATGGAAATGTTTTCCAGTGGCTAAAGCAGAAGACTGACCATTAGGGCTGTTGGATTCGGTTTCTGGCTCCACTGCAAGTCACTGCGTAGTCTATACCAAGTCCCTTTGCCTCTGTGTACCTCCATTTACCCTGTTGTGAAATATTCCCTTCACAGAATCCACAAGCTGGTGCTATGGAGGCAGCCAAACTCCTCATCCCCAAATGCATAGCTCTCCAGGCCTACACAAGGACTTGGAGACTTGACCCACACAAAATTAAAGTGACATGTGCTCATTTAAGCCCTGATCTTGCACCATTACAGTGAATGGGGACTTTGCCATCGACTTCAATCAGCATAGAATCAAGTCCTTGTGCCTCCCTTACACACTAGAGTCTTGATCTTGCCACCCACTTAAGATGTATTTTGAGGGCCTAAATACTTACTCCACCTGTAATAGCACTGATATCAATGAAACTAATTGAGGACTAAGATACTACGTGACCGGCATAAGAGTGGCTAAATCCAGCCAAGTATGAATAATACTACTACTGTTATCTCTTGTTTCAGGAAGATTTTTAGACGAGTCCAATTTTGTATCAATTTTTTTTTAAATCATCAGACCTTTCTTAGAACGATTCCTAGTTTTTAAATGTGAAGAAAATTAACGCAAAAATAAAAACCCAGCTTCAGATAACATTTATAACCCAATAACCTTTAATATGTGCCATAAAAAGGAGATTTAGTGCAGTAATTGATAACTTTTGAACTAGCAATAGACAAGATTTATGTTGGTACTTATTAATTATATGGAATAATTATAGGTTTTAGAAGCTGCCTGGCTGCAAGGACACTATCTGCAAAGAAGTTAATTAAAAGCTAAATATTATTTTTTCCATGTGCCCAGTAAGGTAGATCCTATAGATAAAATACATGCATTAACTTCAGGCTTCTGTTCTATAGCACTGTTATGGAAGTTTCTTTATCCCTACCCAACAAAGGGAATTTTCTGGCATTCCACAAACACGGATGAGTTTATCTAGGTACTTATATGGCTCCTATCTGAACGCCTCACTGTCTTTGATGTATTTATCCCCATAATCCCTCTGGCTTGGTAGGGAAGTGCTATTATCCCCATTTTACTAATGGGAAAACCAAGGCACAGAGAGACTTAGACCCAGATTGTTAAAGGTACTTTGGCACTGCTCTGCTGAGTACTGCAATGTTTAAATACACATCTGGGTTCAAAGTCACTTGCCCAAGGTCACACAGGAAGCAGGGAATTTAACGTGGGTATCCAGAGTCCTAATACAGCACCTTAAATCCTGGACCATTCCTTAACTCTGATGAGCATGGTAGAAGCTGGGTGAAATTTTGGTGGACTCTAGATCTTTGGGCAAAAGCTGCTTTGGTCTCTAAAATTATGCACTGAAATTGGATTGCCTCTCCATTTTGCACCCTTAAAACAGAGTTGCGCGCACACACACACACACACACACACACACACACACACACACACACACACACACACACACAGAGTAAATGGCCAGTAGGTTGAGCACTGAAGAATTAAGGGGAAAACATCCAATAACTACAATGTAAGTCAAGCTATTTCTCCAACAGCTGGGAAGAAAGAGAAGACACATCTTACTGAATGACAAGGACATTAGGTACCAGATATGGGCAGCTCAATCCCAACAGACCTTTCCTGGGGAGTCAATGGGAACGGAAGGAACTCAGCAGTTTGCAGGTTTGAGCCCTTGCTGTGCTGTTCAAGGCTTGTCAGTCTAGGTACGTACTGTGTACAGCCTCTGTCATGGCATCTGAGCGGCTCCCACAAGATCAGAACAGCAGGTCCATTCCAGGGACTCTCACAAGCTCACTATATACTCTCCTCAGTGATACTGGAGTAGTTGTACTTCCCAGTGAGATTTTGGAGAACAAGTTTTGGCACCACCCTCTACTGTGGGCTCTTTGGTAATGCAATTGGGCATTACCACTTTCCCTTTCAAGCTCCATCCTTCGTCTTTTAAATCCAGGGGAATTTTGCCATTGGAAGCAGGAAAGGCTTTTAGTTTGGAACGCCTGTTAGATGAAAAGCCTTCAAATGCCTCTCTCTCAGCTATACAATTCATTTATTTTCCTGTAAGCTTTCAGAATCTATTGAATTTTACTTCCCCTCCCAATCCCCCAGCCCCCGCTGACTTTTCAGCCTTTTCTAGAAAGTGTTACTTAGAAGTTAACAAGCAGAAAGAGAATTAATGAGATTAACAGAAGCAGACTCCAAATGGTTTCTTCATTCAATGCAAACTTCATTCTGTATGGGGTAGCCTATTTCCTGTTGTCAAAATCAATTATCAGGAAAAACAACAGGCTTGAGATCCAACAATTTCCTGCTATTGTTTCTGTCTTTCTTTTTTTAAAAATGTCAAAATACTTATCCTCTTATTTTTTTTCATACCGTCACCACTGATTCTGCTTTTCAAAACTGCTATGTCATGAGACAAGCTCCAAGATACACTTCCATGTTTTCTCATACATAATTCATTCTCCTGAGAAGCGATTCACTTTTGTCCTGAGGACCACCACTTAAGTGCTAGCAGGTGAGTTTCACCCTTGGTTTAATACCCAGATCTTCCACAGATTTCCTGTGTGACCTTGGGCAAGTCATCTAGCCTTTGCTTCTGTTCCTTATCTGTAAAAGAGACATCATACACCCTCTCTCTCACCCTTTATCTTCTCTTGTTAGTCTGTAAAATCTCTGCGGCAGGGACTATTTCTTAGCACGTGCTTATACAGGGGCCCTGATCTCAGCTGAGGGCTGTAGGAACTACAGTCCAAATACATACAGTAATCCTAATGAGTGATGATAATTTCTCAGGAGCCTAGGGATTATGTTCTATATAAAAACATGATACTGGTGGAGCTATAAACATAGTCACACAATAGTTAAATGTTGCTTTCCCTCTATAGCCTTTAAAAAAAAATGGAAAAAAATAGCTGATCCTAGGAGACAGGCAATACCAAAACCAATTTACTGGCGTCTATTCTATGGCCTTAGTACAGAACAGAGAATATGTACTGGACTCTAACTTGATACCCTGGGGCTCAGAAGGCTCTCACACCATTACTGTATTGTAGATTGCTCACCATACACTGTTCCACTGAATGTGTATATATATACACTTTAATGTGACAGCTTTGAATATATCTGTTCCGTTTTTTTTTCAAACCTTCTGAATTTATTCTACAAGTTAAGAAATCTATAATTTGGTACTTATTTGGGGAAGGAAGATAAGGAACATTACACCAGATGGTAAGTACAAAAACTCAAGAACAAAACTATTCTTGAAATCAAGAACACATTTCTGTATAATGGACCATATAATTAATCCATGAGCGAGATGACAAAGTCCCTAATCATACAAACAGTCAGCTGGTTCTTTGTAGATTTGGTTATTAACTCAACTGTTTCATTTAATACTCCGAGCTAATGAGGGGTCTTGCATCCTGACAAGCTGAACATTAGTGAATTTCGGCACTGAGCACAAGATGTTCAGAAGGTTCAGTGGCATGTGCAAACAGCAATTATAAAAATTAGAAGGGGATGGCCATTTTAAGAGCACTTATACAAGCTCCATAGTGGTTTTAACCCAGGGAGATCATTCTCTTAGTAAGTAATCTTATTTGGAGCCTTGTTTGCCAGGAAAGGAACACACTTCTTCAGTTGGCTACAGCTCAGAGAGAAAACCCTCATGCATTTTCAAAAACTTTCACTTCTTGTTCATCAGCAAGAACCGACATAAAACAAAGTTAGTGCCGGCAAATCCATCAGTGAAGGCCTCGGCGTGTTCATTTTGTTTAGCCCAAAATAAAGCGTTTGCCATACTTGAGGTCACTAGTGGACTAGGAGGTCACTAGTGGAGTCCCTCAAGGATCGGTTTTGGGACCGATCTTATTTAACCTTTTTATTACTGACCTTGGCACAAAGAGCGGGAATGTGCTAATAAAGTTTGCGGATGACACAAAGCTGGGGGGTATTGCTAACACGGAGAAGGACAGGGATACTATTCAGGAAGATCTGAACCACCTTGTAAATTGGAGTAATAGAAATAGGATGAAATACAATAGTGAAAAGTGCAAGGTCATGCACTTAGGAATTAATAATAAGAATTTTGGATATACGTTGGGGGCACATCAGTTGGAAGCGACGGAGGAGGAGAAGGACCTTGAGGTACTGGTTGATAGCAGGATGACTATGAGTCGCCAATGTGATACGGCTGTTAAAAAAGCAAATGCGATTTTGGGATGCATCAGGCGGGGTATTTCCTGCAAGGATAAGGAGGTGTTAGTACCGTTATATAAGGCGTTGGTGAGACCCCATCTGGAATACTGTGTGCAGTTCTGGTGTCCCATGTTCAAGAAGGATGAATTCAAACTGGAACAGGTTTAGAGACGGATTACAAGGATGATCCGAGGAATGGAAAAACTGCCTTATGAAAGGAGACTCAAAGAGCTTGGCTTGTTTAGCCTGGCCAAAAGAAGGCTGCAGGGGGATATGCTTGCTCTATATAAATATATCAGGGGGGTTAACGTTAGGGAGGGAGAGGAATTATTTAAGTTTAGTACTAATGTAGGCACGAGGACGAATGGGTATAAATTGGATATTAGGAAGTTTAGACTTGAAATTAGACGAAGGTTTCTAACCATTAGGGGAGTGAAGTTCTGGAACAGCCTTCCGAGGGAAGTAGTAGGGGCAAAAGACTTTTCTGGCTTTAAGACAAAGCTTGATAAGTATATGGAGGGGATGTTACAATAGGATCGTTAATTTGGGCAATTGATCTTGGATTACCACCTGCTCAATGGTCTGTGGGGAGATGTTGGATGGGATGGGAACTGAGTTACTGCAGAGAATTCCTTCTTGGGTGCTGGCTGGTGAGTCTTGCCCACATGCTCAGGGTTTAGCTGATCGCCATATTTGGGGTCGGGAAGGAATTTTCCTCCAGGGCGGATTGGCAGGGGCCCTGGAGGTTTTTCGCCTTCCCCTGCAGTGTGGGGCATGGGTCGCTTGCTGGTGGATTCTCTGCAGCTTGAGGTCTTCAAACCAATTTTGAGAATTTCAATAACTCGGTCCTGGGTTAGGGGTTGTTATAAAATTGGATGGGTGGGGTTCTGTGGCCTGCCTTGTGCAGGAGGTCAGACTAGATGATCATATTGGTCCCTTCTGACCTATGAGTCTATGAGACATACTTGACTCCCCTTCTGGGTAATGATCTGGCATTGTTCAAATGTTGTTTAGCACTCGGAATTAAAGGCACATTTGTGGTATCACACGAGCCCCCACACACACTGCCAAACACTTGGTGTAATTATACTGAACGTTGCTGGGTCTGACTCTCATTTACATGAAGGCCCCTTTACACCACTCTGCTAAAAGGGAGCCTTAAACAGGTGTAAATAACAGCAACGAGCTTTGGTTTCAGTGCCTTCCTGTTCCTTTCAATTACTTGTCCTGGACTGGGGCAACTCCTAATGTTTCTGTGCTGCAGAAGTGAAGATAATATATGCTAATAATATTTACAAGTAACCCATAAACCAGTGAAATGTGCAGTAGCTTGGAGTTCAACCTAAATAAAGGATATTGACAGCTGTCCTTGCAATGTGGTGTTATTTAGGATGTTCTGAAACATTAGTTTAATTGAATATGATTAAAGTGAGCATTTCAATGGTTCTTCGGACTGTACAGCTAGCTGTAGAAAATTAGCACCAGATCTATTTACAGCAAAAAGTGCACTGGGAATGAGTAATTGTACACCATTTACAAATTACATTATGGTCGCTCTGCCAGTATGTATCACTGAGTCACAAGGACTGCAGGCATGAGTTTGGCTGGAAATGTTTTGTGTTTTATATGTATATAGGCTGGGATTTTCAAAGCAATTTAAAGTATGTCTGGAAATCTGTGGCACCAAGTTCCAGACTCTAAGTCAACTGACTCATGCTCATGGGGCTTGTGCATGGGGTTAAAAAAAGCAGTGTAAAAGTCCCCCTTTGGGCCGAAGCCTGGACTCCAGAAACCAGCAATGGGGGAGGGTCTGGAAGCCCAGGCTCCCACCTGAGGCTGAATGTCTACATTGCTATTTTTAGCCCCACATCTCAAGCCTGAGGCAATTGACCCAGGCTCTGAGACTCAACGTCACAGGGTTTTCTTTGCAGCATAGACATACCCAAAAGCACACAATGGTGATTAAAAAAAACAATTGGGACAGGACCACTTATCTGCCTTTAGGTTGCTTTAGTGCTCCAGGATTATATGACTGAGGGTTTCAAAGTATCTCCTGCTCTGCAGGGTTTCATAGATTCAAAGACTTTAAGCCCCCAGAAAGAGCCATTAGATCATCTAGTCTGAAATAGAACAACACAGGCCACAGAATTTCACCTCTTTACCCCCCAACTACAAAAGATAGATTTTAAGTGATTATAAGTGATAGCAAACAGATCACCTTAATAAATAAACAAAAACCGCAGATTGAGCTTTACACACTAGATAGGTAGGATATAAATTAGCAAATTCTCACCCTGAATGATATTTTTGGCAGATTCTTAAGACACACATTTTCATACTCTGGCTATAAATCCTTCTAGCCTGGGACCATCACTTCCTACAACAATAAACCTGGAAACACCTGAGGAACAAAGACTGGGCTGTGGGGAGAGTGAGGTCCCCCCATGATGTCATTTTCCCCCTTTTATGCCTTCTCCCCACTTGCTGGAGAGCTCTTTTGCTGTGACCTGGGTCAAGCAGTTCCCATTGTGTAGTGCTATCTCAGAGGTTTCTGTTGTACACGGTTCCTGGGGTAATCCTTGTGCTTTTCTGCATTTTCTCAATAACCCATTAGCATTGTTTGGCCTTTTTACTGTCGTATCTGAAAGGCTGCTTGTGAGTGTTTTCAACCTCATGACATGTTTCAGTAACACACACAGAGCCAAACTTCACATATGACGATAGCACATACAATCCAATGAGATATGACTGTCTAGCAGATCAAGCCTTTTAGAATGACACCTCACAGGGCATATTTTGTATAAGGCATATCTTAATTACATGACAGTGGTGAATATTGGGATGTCACAGAAGGTACTTATATGATCAAGTCACTTATCAATTTTCTTTTTGATAGCTAAAAAGATGCAGTTCTTTAAGTGTCTTACTGTAGGGCAGCGGTAGGCAACCTATGGCACGTGCACCAAAGGTGGCACACGAGCTGATTTTCAGTGGCACTCACACTGCCCAGGTCCTGGCCACCGGGCTGGGGAGCTCTGCATTTTAATTTAATTTTCAATGAAGCTTCTTAAACATTTTAAAAACCTTATTTACTTTACATACAACAATAGGTTAGTTATATATTATAGACTTATAGAAAGAGACCAAAAAACATTAAAATGTATGACTGGCACGCGAAACCTTAAATTAGAATGAATAAATGAAGACTCGGCACAGCACTTCTGAAAGGCTGCCAATCCCTGCTGTAGGGCATATGCTCTAAATAAACCCTCAGATAATTTTTTGGCTCTTTTTGGTACCTTATTCAGTTTTTCAACATGCTTTTTAAAAAGCAAACACCAGAAACGTATGCAGTATTCTGTCAGTATTACCAATGTTGTCTACAGAAGTAAAAATCACTTTCCTGCTCTCTGTTTATAGTGTTTTAATGGGTAAATTCCACTAAGCAATACTGAGTTTCTCAAAGAGATGAGCTCTCGGGCAGGGGCTCAAGTTGAAATTCTAAATGCTTTTCTGGCCTAAATCAATCCTTTGAAGTTCTCTGGGGTTTTTTTTGTTTGTTTGTTTGTTTGTTTTGTTTGATTTTTAAAGTTTATCCAAATGGCCTCGGGAACATCCAAAACTTTCAGATAACTGGGTGTTCAGATAACGGAAATGCTTGTTTGACCTGCAGTTTTTCTGACATAGTCCTGGCAAACTGCTGTTGCTGCTGAAATAGGATTAGGCCTCAAGTAATTGCAGGTAGTGGCACAGAACTGCTATGCAAATACAAAGGCACTGATTAGCATTAACAGTGCAAGAGGGAAAAGTTATTAGCGGGTGACAAACATAAGGCTTCCTGTGGGAGACGCACTGGATTTGGACAACTAGGATTTTCAGATAAAGGGAATATGGATAACTGGAATTGCATGGCATTTATCCACTTTGGCTGGTGTCTAGATTTTGAAAAACTTTATGGAAGTGCTCAGGAAGGAAGTTCTATAGGCAATAACCCTGAAACAAGGACACCCACCTCATCTGAAATTTAACGAGTGAGAGACCCAAGGGTGGTAGCTTTAGAGGAACATGTGGGAGACAAATGGCTGATCAGATATCTTGAGGCTTATACACCTTGAGCAGAGCAGGTCCTTACTTCGTCCTTTTTAGCTGTGCTAAGGATAAGGCAACTGTGTCTGCATTTGACCTACTCTGCACCTCAAAAACATTTAATGTTCATTTCTCTCCAGGAATTTCCAACAAAATCCTTCAGTGTCATGCTTTGGGGCTGGTCAGGAGTGGGGAGAAAGATGTCTATAGCACTCTTCCTAACTCACTGTCTATAGCACTCTTCCTAACTCACTGGTTCTTGTTTTCCAAGAGATACATGGAAGAAAACCTCAACAAACAAATTAAAAAAACCCCAAGCACTGCATTATTTTCTGCCCGTTTAAGGCATTAAAGCATCACTACTGAAAATCATAAAAGTGAGGAGGTATTACTACTGCAAGTTACTCTAAAGCATTTCCGTGTTGATTATATTATGGCCACGAGTGCAACAGTGATTCCTTCAGCCCTTCGAGGTTTAGAATATCCATTTCTGAAAGTAATTGAGCGCGCGGTGGCTCATATATTAGTGCACATCAATAGCCTGATTAGATTTTGTTTTCTAGCCTCTGCTTCAGGACACAGGCTGTCAGTAGTATCTGCTGCACTGGTTCAAGGGTGCAAAGGGAGGATTTTGCTTAAGGTCAGCCGGAATACAATTAAAATCTTTAAAAATAGAGGGTTTCCACTGAAAGGTAAGGAACTCCCATTTTCAGCCTCTAATGGGCCAAGTTGCAGTGGTCACAGAGGGGCTCATATTAAAAGTTAGGTTTTTTTGTATAGCCCATATCAGCCTTAGAACTCAATGTGCATCACAAAGGAGCCAAGTATCACTATTCCCATTTCACAGATGAGGAAACTGAGGTACAGAGGTTTGACATGACCTGCCCCAGATCACCCAGCAGGACAACGCAGATAGAACCTGCTGTGTCCTAAAACCCAGTCCAGTGCCCTGGCCAGCTTGGCACTAGACCCAATGGGGCTCTGTAAGGCTGCTGCAGCTCACCCTTGCGGATCACACTGCAGGATCAGAGCCTGCACTAGAGGAAAATGGCGCATTTCAAAGTTTTGTTTGAAGGTTGTTTTATTTTTAAAACTTGAGCATCTCTAATGGCTTGCTAAACAAGAGTAAACAACATAATGGATTAAAGCAGTGATGGGCAAAGCTCCAAAGGGTTGATTCAAATAAGAAGAAGAAATAAACAATACTAATAAATAAATGATATAAATGGAGGGTATCATTTAGCAAGAAAGGGCATGACTAAGTTACTGCCAAGTCTGTGTTTACCCTCTGCACAGCTCTCCATGAGATCTATTTATCTACAAGCTCAATTCTTCTCGCTTAGATCCCGATGGAGCAAAGCACATCAACGATCCCATTCAAACCAATTCAATTACTGATGGGTTTAAATATACAGGACAAGGGGATGAGGTAATATCTTTTATTAGACCAACATTCTGTTGGTGAAAGTGATATGCTTTTGAGCTCCGCAGAACTATTCTTCGGGTCTGGGTTTAAATATAAACAGATGCTCAATTTTTTTGCTGGATCAGAAGCCTTGCTTCTGGTGTAAATCGTTATTAACTCCATTCAAGTCAGTGGTCAAGTTTGGTAGGAAGCCACCATGAGAGGGGAATCAGGCTCATGGATAGATTAGAGCAAAGGTGGCCAACCCGCAGCCCATGAGACACATGTGGCTCTTTTACAGTTGAAATGCAGCTCACAGACCCCAAGTCCCTCTCCCCATTCTCTGACTACCAGACTGGGGAGGGAGGTTGGGCCTTCTGCCCTGTGATGGGGTGGTGGGGCTTCAGCCCCATGGGCCACACCAGCCAGGGCTGAAGCCCTAAAACCTGCCACCCCTTCTCATGGGGCCGAAGCCCTGAGTCCCAGCAGGCATGCCTTGTGCTTGAATTTCTGAAGATTATCGTATATGGTTTGGAGGGCCAGTAAGCCCACGTCCACACTACAGGGTAAAATCGATGTTATTAAAATCGATTTTATAAAGCAGGCTTTATAAAATCGATTTTGCGCGTCCACACTAGGGCTACTTACATCGATGTTGAGCGTCCATGTTCCCTGGCGTCCATCTTTTCCCTGAGCATTGCACTCTGGGTACCTATCCCACAGTTCCTGCATGGGTCCCTGCCCTTTGGAATTATGGGTTACTAGCCCAGTGCATGATGGGATCAAAGTCCCCGTCCTGGGTGGTTCTGGGTACAGCCCCCCCCCCTTCCTGTAAACGGCACACAGTCAGTTCGCGCTGTTTTTACTGGCTGCAGTGAGGGAAACGCCATTTTGCAGCAAGCATGGATCCAGGTCTGCTCTTGTCCTTGATCGCGAATGCTGTAAATAATTCACGCATTCTCATTCTATCACTGCTGACCCATGATGCAGAAATGCAAGAGAGAATGCTTGAATGCGGGGACGACAGCGATGACGAACTGGAGAACGAGTTTTCTGACACCCCGGGCCCCTGCACGTTGGAGCTCCTGATGGTTATGGGTGAGGTTCTACCCGTTCCGCGCCGCTTTTGGGCACGGGAAACAAGCACTGACTGGTGGGACCGCATAGTCCTGCAGGTGTGGGACGATTCGCAGTGGCTGCGGAACTTTCGCATGCGTAAGAGCACTTTCTTTGAACTTTGTGACTCGCTTTCTCCTGTCCTGAAGCGGCATAATACCAGGATGAGACCAGCCCTCACAGTGGAAAAGCGAGTGGCAATAGCCATATGGAAGCTTGCAACGCCAGACAGCTACCGGTCAGTCGGGAATCAATTTGGAGTGGGCAAATCTACTGTGGGGGCTGCTGTGCTGGAAGTATCCAAAGCAATCATTAAGCTGCTGCTTCGAAAGGTTGTGACTCTGGGAAACGTGCAGGCCATTGTGGATGGCTTTGCTGCAATGGGATTCCCTAACTGTGGGGGGGCCATAGATGGAACCCACATCCCTATTTTGACACCGGAACACCAGGGTGCCCAGTACATTAACCGCAAGGGGTACTTTTCGACGGTTCTGCAAGCCCTGGTGGATCACAAGGGACGTTTCACCAACATCCACGTGGGATGGCCAGGAAGGGTTCATGACGCACGTGTCTTCAGGAGCACTACACTGTTTAAACGGCTGCAGCAAGGGACCTACTTCCCTGATCAGAGAATAACAGTTGGAGATGTCCAAATGCCTATAGTTATCCTTGGGGACCCAGCCTACCCCTTGATGCCCTGGCTAATGAAGCCATACACAGGCAGCCTTGACAGTGCTCAGGAGTTGTTTAATTACAGGCTGAGCAAGTGCAGAATGGTGGAAGAATGTGCATTTGGCAGGCTTAAGGCGAGATGGCGAACGCTTCTTACTCGCTCAGATCTTAGCCAAACCAATATCCCCTTTGTCATTGCTGCTTGCTGTGTGCTCCACAATCTCTGTGAGAGCAAGGGGGAGGCCTTTATAGCGGGGTGGGAGACTGAGGTAAACCACCTGGCCGCTGATTATGCGCAGCCGGACACCAGGGCAATTAGAAGATCTCACCAGGATGCTGTGCGCATCAGAGAAGCACTGAAAAGTAGCTTCCTCATGGGCCAGAGTACAGTTTGAATGCTGATTTTCCTTTCAATTGATTGCTGCCCTCCCCGTCTATGCGGTGTTGCTGCTGCAAGATACTTTGCCTGCAGCATTCCTCAATTGCTTGCTTAGGTTACTTGCGATAGCTGTCCATTGGAAAACATATAATTCTGTATTTCCCAATTATTACCTACCTCCACCATTAGCTGCTTCCGTCTGCTGCTAGGCACAGGACCTGCAACCTTCCTTAACTGCTTTTTTATTGAAAATAAAGTTACTACTATGTGTTACAAGAATTGTGTTCTTTATTTAAAATCAGATCCTTTCATCAATCAAGCATCATGCTTGTTGTTACAATACTGTGCATGAAATTTCATAACTCAGCGTTCTATGGGGGACGGAGCGAGGGAGGTTTGGAGGAAGGGGGAGGGAGGTTTGAAAGAAGAAAGTGCATCAGAGAAGACAGAACAAGAATTCTCATGGACCAGGTTACGGTATGGCTGCTTTCTTTGTTTTCCCTTTATTACCCATATCCCCAATTGTCAAATCCTGATGCTGATAACTAGCTTCCGTGCAGCTTTCCAAAGCTGCTTGCTTTAGTTCATTACCAAACTACAGTCACACTGCCTTAATAGCATGACCTGAGAGTAAAAATAGGCAAAGGTGCCATGGGAGAAGTTTGGATCATTAGAGGAGTGAAAAAACAGGACACAAAGGGCTTTTCAATCTAATGAAAGCCTTCTGGTTGGAGTGTCCGCAGCAGTGGAGGGGGCTGGTGCAGAGAGCCTTCCCCCACGCGTTCTTACACGCCTGGTTCTGGAAGGTGTGGGACAGGGTGAGTACTGAGGGAGGTTATACACGGGCTGTAGGGGCATTCTGAAACCACGGAGCTCTTGCAGCATATCACGGAGGATGTCAGTCTGATCACGAAGAAGATCCAGAGTTGCTGCTCGCCAGCGCTGATCTTCCTGCCACCTGACATCATTTTTGGCGTCCCTCCTGTCTTCGCGTTGGTCCCTCCTGTCTTCGCGTTGACTGGCAGCCTCCCTGTACTTTGCGACCAATTGCTTCCAGTCTCCCTGCTGAGCTCTCTCTGTACGGGTTACTGCCATAATTTCGGTGAACATGTCCTCATGCGTCCTCCTTTTCCTCAGTCTTCTTATGATACCCCCCCCCACGTAGATGAGAAGCGAGAGGGAGGCTGGAGAAATGTGCAGCTGTGTGTGGGGGGGTGGGGTTTGGAAAGAGTGATAAAAGAATCATGAGACACATTTCACACAACCATTCATACAGTCTTTCTCCTCACTGACCTGTGCCTGTTACCGAACCTTGAACATTTTACTTTACCACAAGGTCACCTTAGGATTCCTTTAATACTTATTGCTTGTGGCTGAGGACAGAGAGTTCTGCTCAGACGCAGGTCAGGGAAGCACACAGACCTTGTCCGGAGAAAATGGGAAGTTAATAATGGCTAGTAATCCCTGTAGTAGATTGTACTGGTAATCAAGCTACTGTCCTTCCCTGCTTTGCTCTCGCGTTCCCCGAACAAGCAGGTCTCCTTGCCTGCAGTTTGCTCGGTGGTTCGGGGAACGGGAGAGCAAACCGCGGTGAGGCTGGTCTCCTTCCCTGCTTTGCTCTCGCGTTCCCCGAACAAGCAGGTCTCCTTGCCTGCGGTTTGCTGGGTGGTTCGGGGAACGGGAGAGCAAACCGCGGCGAAGCTGGTCTCCTTCCCTGGTTTGCTCTCGCGTTCCCCGAACAAGCAGGTCTCCTTGCCTGCGGTTTGCTGGGTGGTTCGGGGAACGGGAGAGCAAACCGCGGCGAAGCTACTCTCCTTCCCTGGTTTGCTCTCGCGTTCCCCCAGCAAGCAGGATGGAGACTTTTCTAAAAACCACCTCATGGGTCAGTGTTTTAGGAAAGGTTTTTAATCTACTTGGTCAGTGACTCTAAGTACAGGTAGTGATTTGAAGCACCCAGTAAAAAAGGCTTACATTAAACCAAAGCTTTTAGTAAAAAAAATTACACTCACCAGAGGACGGTCCCTCAGCTTCATTTTCTGGAGTACTGCCTTGAGATGGCTGGCAGGGAACCTCAGTAAGGGTGAGGAAAAGATCCTGGCTGTTTGGGGGGATAAAATGCTCTGTGCTCTCTGCTGGAGCCTCCTCCTCTTGGTCCTCATCATACTGATCATCGCCATCAAATAAATCTTCCGTAGTTGCAGGAATCACGACGCCCACCTCTGAATCAACAGACAAGGGGGGGTTCGTCGTTGCACAGTTCCCCAATATTGCGTTCAGCTCGTCGTAGAACCGGCATGTTTTGGGGGCACAGCCTGACCTGCCCTTTGCTGCTTTGGTCTTCTGATACGCCTGTCTGAGCTCTTTCACTTTCACTCAGCACTGTAACGAGTCCCTGGTATGTCCCCTCTCCCGCATGGCATTAGAAATTTTTTCAAAGGTTTTCTCATTTCATCTGCTCGAGCACAGTTCTGAAAGCACCGACTCTTCTCCCCATACAGCTATCAGATCCTGTAACTCCTGTGTGCTCCATGCTGGAGCTCTTTTCCTATTTTCAGGAGACTGCATTCTTCTCTCTGCTGCTGAGAGCTCCACGCTGTGCAAGCAGGAAATGGAATTTCAAAGTTCCCAGGGCTTTTCCTGTTTACCTGGCCAGCAGAAGAGTACCTTTACCTGTGTAGAGCGGCCACTAGAGCACTGTGGGATACGTCCCGGAGGCCATTAACTTCGATGGCCGTCCACACTATCATAAAATCGATTTTAAAAAATCGATTTTGGGGTTACTCTCGTTTTGATGGAGTTCCAAAATCGATTTTAGGGACCCTTAAAATCGATTTTATGCACTCTGTAGTGTGGACGGTTACAGCTTTAAATCGATTTAAAGCTCTTAAAATCGATTTAAAGCTCTAGTCTGGACCTGGCCTAAGTTTGGCCACTCCTGGATTAGAGTAAACTGCTCTACCTGGGTGACATCACAACCTTGCCCTCTCCATACTGTTAAACGAGAGGCAGGGGAAGTCCCAACTACATGGGCCTGGAGTCCTGGGATAGAAAAAAAAGGTTGAAAACCACTAGCTTCGAGCAACCAGTAAGAAACAGAGAGGCGAGGGAGAAGTCTAGTGGTTAAAAGTATGAAAAAGGAAGTCAAGAAATGTGGCTTCTATTCCTAACTCCTCTACTGATCTGATGTGTGATGTCATGCAGGTCACTTAGTCTCCCTGTGTCTCTGTTTCTCCATCTGAAACATAGAAGAGAACATCCCTAAAGTGCTTGGAATTCATCTGAGGAAAGCCTCCATCTGAGTGAAATGGGCTATTATAGATGCAGTGATGGAGAGTGTACACAAAAAGAAAGGATAATACAACGATTCGGATGCTAGACTGGGATTTCATTCTATGAACAGCCACAGACTTTCACGGTGACCTTGGACAAGTCAATTACAGCCAGATTTTTAAGTGCCTAAACATGTATATAGGTGCCAAGGCATGTTTGAGAACCCCACTAGGAACCTGCGTGCATCTTTCCGCATCACCTTTAAAAATCTGGCCCTAAGTCTCTTTCTTGCTTCACTTCCCCATCTCTAGGGAGCATTAGCACTTCCCTACTTTGCAGGGATGTTGTGAGGTAAATACAACATTAAAGACTGTGTGGTGTTCAGATACTGTGGTTTTGGGGGCCTGTGGTACAGTTGACTTGCCACAAGTACATCCCCTTGTGACTGGGTGTGGCATAGGCTGCCTGTCATCCTCTAGGCCTCTCTGTCAGCAGCCATTTTAGCCCTTTAATGGTCTGCCCCTTCTTGTGACTCAACCCTACCGCCAGGTCATGGTTAGCATCACCAGCTCCAGAAAATCCAACAGAAACAAATGTCTGTTCCCACCATCTGGTCTACTACCCTCAATCCTAGGCCAAGCGATCCATCCACCCATTTCTTAAGGTTTTCAGTAGTCCATAGCCCCTTCTCAGGGGCTACATGCCACCTTATCAGTGGCTGGTAGGGAAACTCAGGACCAGGCTCTACACTGGGCTTTGGTCCAAAGACCCCAGGACAGGCAGTCAAGGTTCACTTCAACATACTCCTTGCTGCTGGATTTCTTCCTACCAAGCCTTTCCCTGGACTTACTCCTCACCCTACAAGAGCCTTCTTGTTCCATACAAGTCTCTCTGCTCCCTATTATCAGCAAAGTGATTACAAAGATCCATCCTGCATCACCTGCCTCTGTTTATTTAACCATCCAGACCCTCCCCAGCTGGGTTTCATCATTAATTAGGCCTGGCCCATCCTCCAGGTGCAACCAGGTAGGCTAATTGCACTCCATAACTATTATTAAGCCTTTGCTTACCTGGTTGGGGTAGACACCACATCACAGAGCCAAAGAATTACCTAAGATGACAGGTATTCACATGTTTGCAGGACCTAGACTTTCTGTAGTGCAGGACTCTGGGGTTTCCCACAAACGCGCACCCCTTTCATGAAAAGCCTAATGAAATCAAAGTGTTAATGCAATTTCTAAATGTAAGAATAAGAGGACTCTGGAATCAATGTGTAGTACTACCAGGTTCCTATCAATAGAGAGAAAATAACTAGTTTTCCTTATTTATGACTCCTTGGAACAAATGAAACTGTGTTTTGAAGATTATTTATATGGAAGAAAAATTCTTCCTCCCTCTTAATATCACATAAAATTGTTAGCTTTGGGAAATTGTTCAAGTGGATCATAACTTGGGTCAAAATGGTTGTATGTTCCCAATATTTAATTACAAAGATTATTCATCTCTCAGAGCTCTTCAGAAAATTACGGGAAGGAAAGTCTATTAATCTGTTTTTATACTGTCCTTCCATGGTCATCCATAATACTTGGATGGTAGAGAAATGTGTTTTAATTCAGCTACTTTTTGTTGCCATGCCTTTAGGGGAGAAATTATTAGTCAAAGAAATGGTATTTCTTACAAAATTATATTTCTAGAACCCACCTTATATTAGAAATATGCTCAACGGTTCTGCAGAAAAGGCTTGTTCCAAAGCCCAGTGAAGCCAGTCAAAAAGACTTCAGTGAACTTTGGACCAATCCCAAATCCAGCAATTTTTATGCAGTACGGCTCTGTGGAGAAAAGACTACATTCACTTGAAATAGTTTGAAATGAGACAATGTTATAGCGGAACTGTTGGGAACCTATCAGGAAGGGGAGTGATCAGGAAGGGAAGCACTTCTGCCTCTCATAAGACTAGGTAACATGGAATTAAAAGATTGACCAAACTTGTAAAAGTAATAACTACCTGAAGAGCACAGCATCAGCTCTACTGGTGCCTATCACCACATCAGTCTAAAATAAATCTGGGCTTCAATGATTTAATTCCTGACTGAGAGAAGGTGAGAGCAGAATGAAATGAGCTTTACAAAGTGAGCTCCAAATTAGGCCTGGCAGCCTTTGTGGAATTGAACAAAAGCTATTTCAATGACCCAAAAGACCCAGGCCAGGGCCAGATCTTATGCTGGTATTAATCAGTATAGCTTTGTGACTTAAATGGAGGTACATCAATGGGCATCAGCTGAGGAGATTGCCCTTCATCTGCATTTTACTGAAGTTAATATGATCATTAAAAAAAAAAAGCAGTATGTGCCAATTGTTGCTATGCTGCGGTAACTGAGAAACCCATCGTATGTTTCTACATTAGACTAGGAAATAAGACAACAGATCACACAACTGTCATGGTTATTAAACAGCAACCATTGTACCAGTCTACCAAGGAAATGAATTACACAGTCTTACAGGTAAACAGCAAAAAAAAAGTTACTAGCAATTAAACCACTGTATTAATTCTAGCAGAACTGAGAATACCCCACAGGTTACCCACCCTTTAGGGTTTCTTAATTACTAGACCAAATAACCCTCAGCATTTGCCAGATAACCAACCAAGTGGAATTGCTCATTCATACAGCAAATGCTGAAATGTGCTACTGAACACCCTTGGTTGTGGTTACCATCTTCCTCTGTCCTAAACTGAAGAACTTTCACTGCAAACTACAACAGACAAGGAAGAAAATCACCACCAACAGCACACAAATACAGCATTAGGTGAAGGGCCATGACTCCCAGAGAGTTTGGTGGCAATCATGATCACACTGCTATTAGACTAATAGACTCCTGAGCTCCCAGTTCACCACTGAATTGCTTCATTTGTGTGCTGGCATAACACTGGAGTAACACTGTTGCTATTTCAGGCCTGTCAGGATTATTCTGATATTGAACGTATGGGCCAGATTTTCAGCTGCTATAAATCAGCATAACTCCAGTGAAGACAACTGAGGAACTAGCCCCTAGCTCTGAGTTCAGAATTATGAGTCTTTGGTACAGGTTTAGCTGTATATAGCACTTAATGTATGCAAGTACTGGAGCTGACCAGAAAACAGATTTTCCATTTTGAGATTAAAAAAAAAAAGTCCTAAATGGGGAAGAAAAGTTTGCATTTTTTTGCTAATTTAAAATATATACAAGTTTCTAGTCAATCAAGGTTTTTCCCCATAGAGTCAAAATGTTTTGTTTTTATTAAAATCATTTTCATTTGTTTATATAAAATAAAGTAAATTTCAAAGTTAAATGTTGTTTTGAAATAATAATAATTAAAAAAACCCTTTGTTCCAAAAATGCTGAAATGGAACATTTGGTCTTCAAACAAAATGTCAGAAGTGATATAATTTTGCAAAAAAATCTCTTTGGCCTGAAATGACATTTTCTTATGGAAAATGTAGCCATTTTTTTTGGAGCAGCTCTAATAATTAAACTTTCCTCTGAACGGGAAATCATAGTACAGGTCAGACATTAAGAAGGTGCCCACTATACTGATGAAGTAGAACTATACCATTTAAAATCCAGAAAAACTAAACAAAACAGTGCGTGGCACTCTGGCAAGCCCTCAGGGCTCAGTTCCGCTCTGAAACTTGGTTGGCCCAATGGCCCTTGACCCCATTCATTTAATTAAAACCAGTTTGGTACACACTGCCATTGTTGAACTTGGTTCTGCAGAGAGAGGATTCTAGTCATCTCTGTACAGTACGTCACAAAACACTACATTTAAAAAACCATAATTCAGTGACAAGGCTTTCTTTTTCCATTATCTGTGTTGTGGGGAGGGGAGGCAAACGGGAGTCCAGAAATTAGGAACCTCGGTTGCTTTCCCCAAGATACAGCACTAACTTCCCACTCCCGATATCTTAATTCACAGCTCAGTTGACATGCAAGTGCCATAGCCTGTTTCTTTGCTTGCTCTATGAACAGCTGTCCAGACTTCTGTTTTGTAGGCACCATCTCTTGTGACTTTCCAGCTACTTTTGTTTTTTCTCTTCCATTGTCCGACGTCCAGATTTTACTCCCAGTGTGCGTTAGTTATTGGTCCTGGCTGATGGAGCAGGTGGATCACTTGTTACAACTGCTGCTATCAAGCTGATTCACCAAATAATTCAAATGCAGTTGGGATTATTTCCCTGTGCACTTTGGATGTTGACTAGTTGGCTTGTAAAGCCTATGATAACCGATGGGAGAGATTTATATAAATAGCTCCTTAAAAGTTTCTTAAGTGCTCCTCAAAGGACCATAGTTGCAAAAAAAGTTCCATTTACTGAGACAGATGCTCATCTGGTGTTAAATAAGCCATGGTTTGCACCAGCTGAGGTTCTGGTTGATTATTTCTTTTGAGAGAATAGAGTTGAAAATGGCCATTAGTGATTTAAGGGTCAGGCCAGGCCTATAACTGGTATAAATCTGCACAGCTCCAATGGGTCCCTTTGCTCCCTTGGAGCTATGCTAGTTTATACCAGCTGAAGATTTGGTAAAAAAGTCATCTTGATGGCAGTTATCAGGATTCCTTTGGTACAAGTGGGAGCATTGATTCACTGCTGATTTCAGGGAAAGATTGCCAGCCTCTGAACTGCCCATAGTACTTGCAGCAAGCAGTTGGTTCTTATTGGTCTTTTAGGAGCTCTGCAGCAGTCAAAGCACAAGGCAATCCAGGATGCAAGCCAGATGAACGTCCCCTTTTTTAGCATATTCCTTAATTCCTTCTGTACCCCCAAGCCGCACAGCATTCGTATTCAACAGACTGAACACTAAGAAACGCAATTTAACCTCATCCAAGGTTACCAAACTCAGCTCATTCTTATTGCAATCAGTCTTTGTTAAGTAGCAAACTCATTTTTGACAGTGATTAGCATATCCTGAATTTTTAAGAAGGCAGCAGCAGCTGATGTTATAAATTGCTTGCTGTCTCCTACTTGTGAATAAATTGTACTAGGTAGTATTTCCCCTTCAAATGCCAACACATCTCCACAGTAAATTATTGTGATTGGTATAACCCCCTCTGGAGGACAGATTTGGATTAGATGGCAGTGGAAAGTATGTCGGTCAAACCTTGCAAATGAGAAATATATTTAGTACAGGATACAACTAATAAATCCAGAAGGGCCAAAAATCACAGAGACTTTCACACACACAAAAATGCTGCTCTGTCTCCTAAGAGACTAAGGGACCGTATTTTACAGTGCACCAAGGTGGGACAAAAATTGTGAATAAGCAAATACAATTCACAAGGCTGAGGAGACTGGAAAGGCAAACGGACAGGTAACGGGAGCTGCGGCCTTTTATCTGTATTTCTCCAGGTTGAATCTAGATCAGGCTATCAACTGCTATCAACTGATGGCTGTGGGGTATATTAAGTCAGGAGAAATAACTTTTAGTGGTTAAAGCAGAGAAATGGGAATCAGGATCTCTGGCTCCACCGTACACTTGCTTTGTAGCCACAGACAAGTCTGTCAGCCTCTCCGAGTCATTTGCATGTGCAGTCCCGATGGGTGAGTTATGCATACAGCTACCCGTGGTGGCGTGCACGCCGTGATAAATGTGCATTCAAATTATGCACAAACTTCCATGTCTCAGGATGTGCGCACCTCAGTGTTACACTTTGCACCTTCTCGTGAATTAGCTTGCATGATGCCGGCAAATCTGACCAGCTAGCCCTGTAATAAAGAACGTTGGTGCTAAGCAAGCCCTGGGTTTCCAATAAACATCTCTGAAATGAGAGGAAGAAGTCAGACATGCCATTAGCAAAGTGACCCTTCCCCATTCCCCACACAAATACACATCTATGCTCTTGTACAGCCCTCATCAACAGAGCATTCAAGCACCTCAGAACAACCATGTATCTTCACAAGACCTCTATGAGGTAAATGTAGTAAAGTGGTAAACAAGGAGTTAACTGGATTACCCAGAGTATTATGGGTTGCAGCCATGCTCCAGGACTCCCTTATCTCCTATTTTAGTTAGAGTGTGCTTTCCCTATCCAAGGACATTCTATCTATATATATAGTGGAATCAAGCAACATATTCCCAGCCTTCAGAACTGTCAGTAAAGTGTGTTTCTTGTGCACCGAGTAGTGCCTTTATGGAAGTAGGGAAGCAATTTCATAAGCGAGGAAAGATCAAGTGACTTGCCCAAGGTCACACAGAAAATTTGTGGGAGAGCCAGGTATTAAATGAGCATCTTCGGAGTCCTAATCTAGTGCCTTAGCCACAAGATCATCTGTCCTTCCTCTCCACTGGCTAATGGCAGTGAAAGCCTGCCCCGCCTTACCCTGGCTCAGCAGAGCAGGAATAACTAACTGAAATGATCAACCCAGGCAAATGCCACAGAATGTGAAATGCAGAAATAAAGCTCAAGCAAAGAGGAGGAAAAAAGAAGCTTCCTATTGTAAAAGTTTGGATGAATGAAGGTGCCTAACTGGTTTGACACAAAACCTGTTATTGTATGTCTGAATGAGGAGGGCAAAGGCGCCTGCCATCTTTCAGAAAGATGAAATATCTATCCACTAGAATGCTGCCCCTGAATAGTTTCTATGTGTTTGAATTCATTGTATTCCATGAAAGTTCTTGACTGACAGCTCCTGGAGAACAAACACCTATTAATCTACAGAACAGTTTCTGCATGTGAAGTAACAAAGAAAGATTCCATAATGTGATCCATTTCAGATCCAGAGAGAACATCTGAGAGATGTAAATGTATCAGTGATAACACTAATAAGCCTATAACTTGTGTAAATGTACCAACTCCCCATTACCATAGAAAAGCCTGGATAAGGAAAGGCTGTGTTTGCCTCCTCCCTTTGCCCCACAGAATGCACAGAACTTGGGGGAAACCCACAAGAGGTACTGGTCCTTCACTTTGGATCTATGATCCATTCCTACAGAGCACTGCTCCGGGGCTTCCTCTGCCATGCTTCCTTAATATTCCTAGGGAGGGTTCAAGCTAAGACTGAGCCTTGTGGAACATTGATTGGACTCTCAGGCTGCATGAACTCTCTTATCAGGTCCCCACGGGGCAATGGACCTCTCTCTCAGGCTTTGTCCCAACCTTCTTTCTAGTGCCATCAACTTACAACATCCCAAGTCATAGATTCCAAACTTGTTAAAATGAGGTACAGAGACTCCACTCCCCAACCCCTCTCTCTCATTCACACTCATACCCATCATATCAACAAAAGGTAAAATTCACAACCAGAAAGAACCTGCATGTTCACTGATCTCCAAGAGACGCCTGGGCTGGGAAAAGACGATTACTCACCTTTGTAACTGTTGTTCTTCGAGCTGTGTTGCTCATATCCATTCCAGGTAGGTGTGTGCGCGCCACGTGCACGTTCGTCGGAGAAACTTTTACCCTAGCGACACTCGGCGGGTCGGCTGGGCGCCCCCTGGAGTGGCGCCACTATGGTGCCGAATATATACCCCAGCTGACCCGGACACCCTTCAGTTCCTTCTTGCCGGGTACTCCGACAGTGGGGAAGGAGGGTGGGTTTGGAATGGATATGAGCCACACATCTCGAAGAACAACAGTTACAAAGGTGAGTAACCGTCTTTTCTTCTTCAAGTGATTGCTCATATGCATTCCAGCTAGGTGATTTCCAAGCCTTACCTAGGCGGAGGGGTCAGAGTGAGATGTGGCAGCATGCAGAACTGCTGCGCCAAAGGCTGCATCATCTCTAGATTGCTGGACCAGCGCGTAGTGCGAGGTGAAGGTGTGGACCGATGACCAGGTCGCTGCACAGCATATCTCCTGGATAGGCACGCGCGCCAGGAAGGCGGCTTATGACGCTTGAGGTCTAGTAGAGTGCGCTGTGAGGTGGCCTGAAGGGACATGAGCTAGGTCATAGCACGCGCGGATGCATGCGGTCACCCAGGAGGAGATCCTCTGGGAGGAGACTGGCAGGCCTTTCATCCGTTCCGCGACCGCCACAAACAGTTGGGGAGACTTTCGGAACGGCTTTGTTCGCTCAATGTAGAAGGCGAGTGCCCTGTGTACATCTAAGGAGTGTAGCTGCTGCTCCTGCCAAGAGGAGTGGGGCTTGGAAAGAAGACCGGGAGGAAGATGTCCTGGTTGGTATGGAAGGCAGACACAAGCTTAGGGAGGAACGCCGGATGAGGGCGCAGCTGTACCTTGTCTTTAAGGAAAACAGTGTATGGGGGGTCCACCGTGAGAGCTCTCAGCTCGGAGCCTCGCCTGGTCAATGTAATGACCACCAGGAAGACTGTTTTCCATGATAGGTACAGGAGCGAGCAAGTCGCTAGCGGCTCAAATGGTGGGAGCATAAGTCTGGTTAGGACCAAATTAAGATCCCAAGTAGGGGCAGGGTGACATACGGGGGGAAAGAGACGCTCTAGGCCCTTTATGAACCGAGAGACCAAGGGGTGGGAGAACACGGAGTGGCCGTCCTCACCTGGGCGGAAGGTGGATATGGCCGCTAAGTGCACCTTCAGAGAGGATGTCGCCAGGCCCTGTTGCTTAATGTACCAGAGGTAGTCTAGGACCGTGGGGATCGAGGCATCTGAAGGAGTAACGCCCTGAGTTGCGCACCAGCAAGAGAAGCGTTTCCACTTTGCCAAGTACGTAAAGCGGGTGGAAGGCTTCCTGCTGCTAAGAAGAACATGCTGAACCGGAGCGGAACAGCTCAACTCCGCCGCGTTTAGCCACGCAGGAGCCACGCCGTGAGGTGGAGGGCTCGCAGGTCTGGGTGACGAAGCCTGCCGTGGTCTTGTGTGATCAGGTCTGGGAGGAGAGGGAGGGGAACTGGGGTGTCCCCAGACAGATGTAGCAGGGTGGTGAACCAGTGCTGTCTGGGCCACGCAGATGCGATCAGGATCAGATGCGCTTTTTCCCTGCGGAGCTTCAACAGGACTTTGTGCACCAGGGGAAATGGAGGGAAGGCATACAACAGGTGGTGCCTCCACAACAGGAGGAATGCGTCCGTGATCGACCCCGGGGAGAGACCCTGAAAAGAGCAGAATTCCTGGCACTTCCTGTTCGAGCGGGAGGCGAACAGGTCTATGCGGGGAAATCCCCACCTCCGGAAGAGTGAATGGATGACGTCCGGTCTTATTGACCATTCGTGACATAGAAAGGACTGGCTGAGCCAATCCACCAGAGCGTTCCGGACCCCCGGAAGAAAGGACGCCACTAGATCTATCGACTGGGCTATACAGAAGTCCCAGAGTCGAATGGCCTCCTGACACAGGGGAGACGAGCGGGTCTGTCCTTGTTTGTTGATGTAGTACATGGCCGTTGTGTTGTCCGTGAACACCGAAACACAACGGCCGTGAAGATGTTGTTGGAACGCCTGGCAGGCAAGGCGGACTGCCCTCAACTCCCGGACGTTTATATGGAGTGTCAGCTCCTGGGACGACCAAAGGCCCTGGGTACGCAGGTGACCTAGGTGGGCCCCCCAACCGAGGGATGACGCATCTGTCGTTAAGGTCATTGACGGAGGCTGTGGATGGAACGGCATCCCTGTGCATACTAGGGATGGAGTTAGCCACCAATCGAGGGAGCGGAGGGGGGTGGGGGGAAACTGTCACCAGGACGTCTATAGGGTCCCTGCCCGGGCAGAAGACCGAATGGAGCCACGTTTGGAAGGGTCTCATGCGGAGCCTGGCATACTTTGTCACATAAGTACATGCGGCCATATGCCCCAGGAGTCCGAGACAGGTGCGAGCTGAGGTGATTGGGGAGGCCTGTAAGCTTCGTATGATCGATACGATCGCTTGGAAGCGGGGCTGAGGCAAGTAGGCTCTGGCTTGAGTGGAGTCCAGCGTTGCCCCTATGAAGTCCAGCCTCTGCGTGGGGACCAGGGTGGAGTTCTCGATGTTGAGGAGTAGGCCCAACTGGGAGAATAGGTCCGTAACTATATTGACATACTACCGTACCTGAGACTGAGAGGTCCCCTTGAGGAGTCAGTCATCCAGATACGGGAACACATGTATCCGTTGCCGGCGGAGGTGGGCGGCAACGACGGCCATGCACTTCGTGAACACCCTCGGGGCCGTGGAGAGGCCGAAGGGGAGGACTGTGAATTGGAAGTGCTGGTGGTTGGCCATAAAGCGAAGGTACTTCCTGTGCGGTGGAAAGATGGCAATATGGAAGTACACGTCCTTCATGTCGAGGGTGGCATACCAGTCTCCAGGGATGGGATAATCGTTCCCAGGGAGTCCATGCGGAACTTCAACTTGAGCATCCATTTGTTGAGTCCGCGCAGGTCTAGGATAGGTCTGAGGCCTCCCTTGGACTTGGGAATCAGAAAATAGCGGGAGTAAAACCCCTTTCCTCTCTCGTCTAAAGGTACCTCCTCTATAGCTCCTGCAGCGAGGAGAGATTGGACCTCCTGTAGGAGGGCTTGCTCGTGAGAGGGGTCCCCGAAGAGGGACCGGGAAGGAGGGCGGGAGGGTGGTGATGAAGCAAATTGGAGGTGGTATCCTTGCTTCACTGTGCGCAGAACCCAAAGATCCGATGTCAATTGGGACCATGCCAGGAGGAAGGGGAGAGGCGGTTGGAGAAGGGAGGGAAAGGATCCTGTCCTGAGGCTGGTACGCCGTCCCTGGGCGCACCTTCAAAAGTTGGACTTGGGGCCCGGTGGTGCTTTAGAAGGCCCGTGGTTTTGGCCTCCTGGTGAACCAGACTGGCATCTGCGGCCCCCCCGCCTACGCCTTCTACTGAGGTCCTGCCTCTGGCGAGATGTAAAATACGGGCGGTGTGCTTGGGGCCTGAAGGGTCTACGCTGGGTTACGGGGGTATGCATCCCCAGCGAGCGCATGATGACTCTGTTATCCTTCAGGCTCTGCAGCCTGGGACCAGTCTTCTCCGAGAACAAACCCTTGCCATCAAAGGGTAAGTCCTGGATGGTGTACTGCAGCTCCAGAGGTAAGTTAGAGACCTGGAGCCAGGAGATGTGCCTCATGGTAATCCCCGAGGCCAAGGTTCTGGCTGCTGAGTCGGCCGCGTCTAGGGAGGCCTGGAGAGAGGTCCTGGCCACTTTCTTACCCTCCTCCAGGAATGCGTTGAGCTCCTGGCATGAGTCCGGGGATAGCAGCTCGGAGAACCTACCCACTTCGGCCTAAGTGTTACAATTATATCAGCTCAGTAGAGCCTGTTGGTTGGCCACACGGAGCTGTAGGGCCCCCGCTGAGTACACCTTACGACCCAGGAGATCCATCCATCTGGCATCTTTGGACTTTGGGGCCGGTGCCTGCTGGCCATGTCGTTCCCTTTCGTTGACCGACTGGACAACTAAGGAGGAGGGAGGAGGATGGACATACAAGTACTCGTACCCCTGAGAGGGCACCATGTACTTTCTCTCAACTCCCTTTGCCGTTGGTGGAATGGAGACCGGAGACTGCCAGAGGGTGTCGGCAGTGGCCTGGATGGTCTTAATGAATGGCAGCGCGACCTGGGTGGGAGCATCAGCAGTGAGGATGCTCACTACGGGGTCCTCGACTTCCGCGACCTCCTCCACTGGGAGGTTGATGTTGAGGGCCAATCTGCACAGGCAGTCCTGATGGGCCCTGAGGTCTATCGGCGGGGGGCCCTGATGATGAGGTCCCTGCCACAGTCTCATCCGGTGAGGAGGAGGAGGATAGCCCGGGAATGAGGGGGTCTTGGACGGCCTCCTGCTCCTGGGACGGTTCCTGCTCCAGCTGTCCCGGGGAGTCCGGAGGATCTGTTACATGCTCTTCCGACTCAACCGTGGGGGGGTGGGAAATGGTGGCCTCTGGTGCCCGATGTTCTGAGGCAGCAGAGCGGGTCTGGACCAGAGGGGCACCCTGGGCTTGGTGGTACGCCCAGGGTGTCCAGAAGGACCACTGCTGAGGTCCTATGTCCTGCGGCCGAGAGTCCTGGAAACCCCCCGCCGATACCTCTGTATCCCGGTCCCAGTCGTAATAGCTGTCCACCTGGGAGGATGCGGACATGTGTCTGGACAGCCAAGGTGGAGCAGAAAAGCCTGGAGCCGAAGTCCCGACTGATCTCGCACCCCTCGATCATGGGGACCGGTTCCGGTATGCATAGCGGTACCGGGAGCGAGACCGGGACCTGCGACCCAGCCCGGTGCCGGGAGGCCGACCGGGATCTCGAGTCTCCACGCCCTGATCTGCTCCGGGAGGTACGGTGCCTGGTATGGTGCCGGGCGCTGGAGCGGTACCGCGAGTAGCGGGTTGGTGAGTGAGAGACTGAACGGTGCCGAGAGTCCAATCGGTGCCATGGCAAGGACCGGTGCCAGGACCGAGAGCGACGTCGAGATCGGGAGCGATGTCTCGACTCAGAGCGGTGGCGGGACCGTGATCTTGATCTGTGCCGGTCCGCTACGCTGACAGACGGCGGTCTGGTCAGGGTTGGCTTGCCCCGGGACTGCAATACCCGCACCGGTGATGCCGGGGGTAGGGGCGGTGCCGCTTCGGTGATGGCGATCAAGTCTCTCGCCACGTAGGAAGTCTCCGGGGTCGATGGTAAAGTGAGCTCTACCACGGCCGGTGCCGGGGAGCTGTCAGGTGCCGGACTCAACTGCCCTCGTGAGGCTGGAGTTGACAGCACCGGTTTTGGCTGTGCCGCGGCAGGTGTTGGTGCCAGGCGGTCAGCCTTAGGTGCAGTCTCTGGCTGCAACGCTGGTATTGTCGTCTGGCCCTTCGCCGTCTTCGACCTCGGGGAGAGGGAGTGGTGCGGAGTCGATTTCGGTGCTGGCGGTGGCTGGTGCTGAGAATCCTTAGGCGTACCGGAGACGCCCGGTGCCGTAGGGGTGCCTCTGCTCATCGACTGGCTCGTGCTCGGTGCCGAGGGCGACGGTGTCAGGGCCGCTTCCATCGGGAGCTGCTTCAATCTAATGCCCCGCTCCTTTTTTGTTCTTGGCTTAAAAGCCTTGCAAATTGGGCACTTAGCCGGTAAGTGTCATTCCCCTAGGCACTTCAAACAGGAGTCGTGGGGATCTCCTGTTGGCATAGGCCTATGACAGGCCGAGCACTGCTTGAAACCCGGTGAGCCAGGCATGAGCTCCGGCACCGGGTGCGGGGAAGGGGCTATCCCTGAACCCCGCAACACTTACTAATTAACAACTATAACTATGAACTATAACTAACTCTAATGAACTATATCTATATATATACACAACAGTAAACTATACTACGAATATAACTAGAAGAGACTATGAGTAGCTAGGGAAGGTGGAGGTCAGCTAAGCCGCACTCCACTGTTCCAACAACCAACACGGGCGGTAAAAAGGAACTGAAGGGTGGCCGGGTCGGCTGGGGTATATATTCGGAGCCATAGTAGCGCCACTCCAGGAGGCGCCCAGCCGATCTGCCGAGTGTTGCTAGGGTAAAAGTTTCTCCGACGAACGTGCATGCGGCGCGCACACACCCAACTGGAATGCATATGAGCAATCACTTGAAGAAGAACCATCAGTTAGTTCCCTAGCCTATTCAGTAATGGCTAGTCTCAGAAGAGAGGTCAACAAGGGTGCTAACTGCTAAGCTGTTTTTTGTGATGCCAACACTTGGTCACAGAACAATCTAGTTTATAGGACATTGGACTGGGAATTCTGCCCCAGAGTCTGAGCCCCCAAACCTGAGTCAGCTGTTCTGGACCAGCAATTCTTTTTATCCCCATGTAGGCATATCCTCCGTGTCTCCATTTCTCTGCCTACTATTTGTCTGTCTTTTACTTCAACTGTGAGCTCTTTAGGGCATGGTCTCTCTTTGACCATTTGTACAGTGCCTAGCACACGGGACCCTGATCTCAGTTGGACTCTCTAGGAACTATTGTAATAAAACTACCTAGATGTTCCCACTTATAACAGTAATTACCACCACCGAACAGCCAACTGGAGGTAACAACTGTTGCCCAGCTCTTACCTGTGTTGAAACAGGGTCAATGAGATGAATGTGAAAGGCTATAGATCTGAACTGCCATGGGATTTTTGGACTTGAATGGGAAACTTGTTTTTTTTAATCCAGTCTGCTAATGCATTCATCTGACTTATTGAAAACAGACTGCAGTGTTACGAGACTATTTGATTTTCTAATTCCGCAGCTCCTGGAGAAGGAGCTTCTTCTACAATTTTGTTGATTACTGTTATAAAACAGAAACATTTGATCTATTGCAAATGTTGTATGGGAGACGGAATATCTTGAGGACTAAATGAGTGATGCAGGGACTTCTCATAAAGAAGCTGTTCATCCCATCTGTTTGATTTATTGCTCTTTTACTACAAGATTGAAATCAGGAAACGTGCTCATGACTCTGAAATTCTCACTTATAAGTGAAGTACTTGAAAAGGTGTGTTATTTCAGTGTTTTGTACTGGCAAGACTGATCTATATTTACTAAGGATTATGTTTTCCCCAAATGTGTGGGGGGAAATAGGTTTCCTTTATCATATATGGGACATCTACATTCATTCATAACTGTGCAAACAATCAGCATATAATGTACTAAAATGATCTTTCCCTCATAATCTTTTCTGCTTGGTGTATGCTGTAAAAAGCATGTGTATTTTAATATTCTCTTTGAACACAAGAAATATTATTCCTGATTAAAAAAATAAGACTCAGTAACTCTTTCCTCTTACCCTTGACTCAGTCAGTTGTTCCGGATTCTATATTCCTAGTTCTCTCAGTGAACACGATGAAGCTTTGGGGAAAGTCATATGACCTTCTATAATGGGTTATAGGAGCTGCAGTGAACAATGGGTTAACCTCAAAGCTCTGTACAGTCTCTTTTCACAGGTGTATTCACGTGTGTGCTGAGGGGTGGGGGAGAGGAAAATGTGATACAGTGGATAGGGCACTAAATCAGAACTCAGGACAACTGGGTTCAATTCATAGGTGTGGAAGGGACCTCTGGGTTCACTGAGTCCAGTCCCCTGCTGTCACAGATAACCCTGTCACATAACCCTGTTCAGAAACTTTTCAACTCTATCTTAAAACTAGTGAGGTGATTTGCCCTCACTTCTCCTGGAAGGCTGAATTCCTGGCTCTGCCCTGACACATTATATGGAAATCATTTCCCCCTCTCTGAGCCTCCGCTTCAATGTATGTAAAATTAGGGATCAAACTTACTTTATTTTGTGAAGTGATTGGAGCCCACTGGATGAAAAGAACTACATAACACCAAGTATTTTAGGAAGACTATATTTGGTTACCTAAGAGGCAGAGAGGGGGAAATGTCTCTAGGCGATTGTATAGATTTTAAAGCCAGAAGGGACCACAAGGTTGTCTAGTCTGATCTCTTGTATAACAAAGGCTACAGAGTTTCATCCAGTTACTCCTGTACTGAGTCTCATAACCCAGTTAAAGCTCCACTCCCAGGATGGGTTGATAGGCTTGAAGCCCCAGATTAGGGGTGTTTTCTTTTTATGTTTTGATTTCTGGCTAACACTGAGGAAAACCTTGACTACATTTGGATTGGGGGCAGGGGTCTACTGAATCAGGTTGATATTAGTATACCACCTAACACAGTGGGGCCCTGGCCCATGATTAATGCCCCCCTCAATGCTACTGCAACACAAAGAGTAAATAATAAATTAGAGAGAGAGAGAGAGAGTGAGTGTGTGTGTGTACACACATACTCTC
The DNA here is from genome assembly GCF_007399415.2 of Gopherus evgoodei. Taxonomy (NCBI): domain Eukaryota; kingdom Metazoa; phylum Chordata; order Testudines; family Testudinidae; genus Gopherus; species Gopherus evgoodei. The sequence continues at coordinate 155,065,873 of NC_044323.1, read as the reverse complement.
ACACACCCCTTCTCATACATATACTAGCAAAGGTGAAATAACCTCCTTATTGCAGAACTTGTGCTGTTTCCTTTCACTGATAAGTCTCCGAAACAGACATAATTCTGTAAGATTAAGAGCCGGCTATAGATCAAGGAGACGAAAAGTTCAGATTTATGCTCACTAATGATTATCTTCAAATTTCCAACAGGGTTAAGCCATCTGTGAGTTTCCAACATATTTGACTGAGGCACCTCCAACATTATCCATTGGGGAAGAGAATTCAAAGATTTCAGAGAGAGGCGGACAGCTGTGTTTGTATTTTACACACAGCTCTAGGCAAGTTCTTCCCACAGAGCAAAGCAAGTGGCATAAGATCACAGTAAAGCTCTTCTCACAAACTCTTTTCTTCTTCCTTTTAATTCCTAGTTGTCATTCATCCTTCTGAAGCTGATCAATATTAACTGCCAGCTCATGACACCTTTTGAGATTGGTGCTCACGTTCCTAGGAATAGCGGTGGGGAGTTTAATGGGATCTGTGAGAGCTAAAAAATGGCAGAGGACTTGGGTAATTATGTGAGACACATCAACCTGAAGCCCTTGGGTGGTGTAATAAAGGGTCTGCTTCACCACTGCATTATTATAGTTACACATCAGTATCACTCAGGGAAAGGAAGGGATGGGTAAGGTAAAGTTTTTCAGCTGGTGAGGGTTGTGACCCTTTCGAGAAGGAGATGTCACAAAGGTAACTGGGGGGCTGTGAGGTTTTGAGCATTTTATTACAGTTTAGAGCAAAGAAAATGACCTTTCAAGGTCAAGTATTTTTTATCCTTTTGGCTTAGTAGAATTAAATTTCAATCTTTTTATAATATTGATGGACACTGCTGATATTTGTAAGCAATTTTTCCAATTTTTATCAATTTAAATTTTCACAGCCACACAAAATTGGGTCAGCTTTTTATTTGTATTGATTTACATTTTCACAGTAGTCAAATAATGGACAGATGTTGAGATTCAAAAAGTTAAAACAATTATTAAAAGCAAAAATTGCTAACCTCACATTTCAAAATATACAATGTAATTATCCTTCGATCAAGCTCTAAGTTCTAAACCTGCATTTTTCTTCCTTTGCCTACCTGTGAATTTTGATCATTATTGGAGATATTTTTTCATCAGTTTGTATGTGTGCGATGAAGTTGATGTTTACCAACATTTACCAGTGAAAACCTAAGCCTTCTAAGCTTATCTATCAACCTCTTGAAATGTTTGCACGCACACACACACACACACACGACTTATTAGGGTTATCACTGATACATTTACTATAAAAGATAAGAAAAAAGCGTAAGGCTTTTTTGTTTTGTTTCGTTTTTAAGAAAAAAAAACTTCACACAAGGGGTCACCCATCTGAAAAGGTTCGTAAACACTGTTCTATGAGATCAAGACACTTGACTAGGGAAAACAGGGTATTTAATTCCTAGCTGTGCTACAGACTTCCAGTGTGACATTGGGCAAATCACTTTGGGAAGGAGTTACACAAGACAGTTGGGTGGCCATTGGCAATTAGGTAACCAACCTCCCTTTGAAAAATCTCTCCCTAAATCTTTCTGCAAATTCCTCATCTATAAAATAGTACCCTCTTGGGTCTGTGTTTTCTATTTAGCTCTTAAAGGAATGGACTGCATCTTAGGTGTATGCACAGTACCTAGCACAGGGGTCGGCAACCTTTCAGAAGTGATGTGCCGAGTCTTCATTTAGTCACTCTGATTTAAGGTTTCGCGTGCCAGTAATATATTTTAACATTTTTAGAAGGTCTCTTTCTATAAGTCTATAATATATAACTAAACTATTATTGTATGTAAAGTAAATAAGGTTTTTAAAATGTTTAAGACTCTTCATTTAAAATTAAATTAAAATGCAGAGCCCCCCGGACCAGTGGCCAGGATCCAGGCAGCGTGAGTGTCACTGAAAACCAGCTCGCGTGCAGCCTTCGGCACATGTGCCATAGGTTGCCTACCCCTGGCCTAGCACAACAAAGCTCCAATCTCTAGGCATAATTAGTTCTGATGCATCTGCATGGGCATCATTCAGGAAGTGGAGGAACAGTGAGGAAAACATGGCCATAGAAGGTGCACGAGGCCACAGCTTGGTATCCATAATCTTCCCTCCAGCTAAAGTACACCACCATTGATTTTTTAAATCATCTGCAAAGTTTTGTACAAAATCTTTTACTGTTAGATTTCAGGCAATTCCAGGCTTGCAGATTATGCACTTTTCCATGAACACTGATGAAAGAGTGGTTTTCACATCTAACACACAATTCTTGAATTCAGAATTTTTGAGCCATCTTATACCCAAAATGAAAACACTTGGTTTCGTACCTAGGTATCACAGAAGGGATCCATTTGCAAGAGAAAAAGTCACTAAATATGGCTAATATTTGACTGAAGACAACCTTTTTGGAGTTCGTAATCTGCTGTGGGAAAACTGAGAATTTGAACACGACTTTGGTATTTTGTTGAAAATCCTGGAGGCATATATTTACATGTCTCTTCCACAGACAGGTGGTACCCAGCTATAAAAACACACACTGACAACTACCACCTATCAAAGAGGAAAACAATAGCCAAAATATATAACGGACTGGAATTCATACATATTCTTCAGCTGTAAGTAGCAACAGTCATTTACTGGGTTGCAGGAAAACTTGCTTGTCCGTCAAAAGAAATATACATATTTGGGGGGGGGGGGACACCGAACCCTTCTCTATCAACTGTTTAGCCTTTAAGAAGGATAGTATGGGCTATAATGGGAATATACACCTAGCAAAAAATTATTTTGTTGATATTTCTGTTAGTATTCCACATGGAACTTGTGGAAACAGATTGTGGCCACTAGCCAAATATTGACAGATAACCTAGGGCCAGCAGCTGACTCATCCACAGAACATAGATTCAGAAACATACACCCTTAAGGAGAGCAAAGCAGCCCCGAGGAGTTAACAAGGATGTGAGATGGGATAATTTCAAGGTCTGCTAAACAGACAAGGGACTTTATAGAAAAGGGATCACAAAATTGCCTGGCCTTCCCTAAGCTGAATGTTGAAAAAGCAGGTGGCACATCAGATTTGCACTGTGCAAAAAAATAGTTTCCCCAGCATGCACTCCCTTAGCATTGATCGGAGATAAGATATGAGCTGAAGCGTATCCAGCCTGGCTGTCCAGAGACGTCAGGGGCCTAAGCACAAATATATGAGAAAATAGCTGGTAGCCAAAACTCTGCTGTTCGAAAAGCAGATGTTAGGATAGCTATAGACAAACCAAAAGACTAAACAGAAGCAGGGGTATAGAAGGCATTTCAATGTCTTTGGATTCTAAGAAATATCAGATAAAATGTAATTCCCTTAGGAAAGGGACTTCACACTTTTGCATTCACTAGTACATCTTCAAAGGTCATTGTTTCTTGAAAACAGGGGTAATAAAAGGATACAAATTATTTTACCTATTATGGAGATCAACGAACAGTCTTTCGCTATGTACAATATTTATGATAAATTCAATCCATCATTTAGGAAAAGAGAATAGACAGAATTGATTAGAACAGGACTGATGGCAAACATCACCTCACTAGAATATAAGCGAATTACCAACAGCATAAAAATGTCATTTATCTCGGTAGATTTATTGCAGTCCTTAAATTCCTAGCTTTGGCAAAGACTAAGCAGAATTTTCTAAGTAACTAATTAGCCTAATTAATTTATGCTTAAAAAGTGCCCTTATAAAAAAAGTTTAAATGTCTCCTCAAATTAACAGACAATTTTTTTTTTAAAGATGATGCAGTGATATCGTAAAGTATGGGCTAGATGATTTCAAAAGTTAATGTGTCTATATAAAAAAGTTCAGCTATTAAGATCCTCTATATCTCGAGAAGAGGTCACACAAGTAATGATGCAATTATGGTGAGCCTATGGGCTGCATATTTCCTTAAAGAGTTCTTGTATCAACATAATGAATGAGAGCTATTTTTGACGTCTGTTCCTCAGAATCTCATGATGTAACTACCAAGTAAGTGTACAAACTAAGTAAACAAGTTGGATATTTAAAAAATGTGTATCAGACATCGTGAACATAGGAATTGCCAGCATGGATCAGACCAGTGTCCCTTCTAGTCCACTGTCCTATGTTGGACAACGCCAGTACCACTTGCTTCAGAAGAACGCTAAAGGATCTGTCTAGTAGGCAAATTATAAGATTTCCTAGGAGCAGATTCAATTTTTTCCAAACCCCTGTTAGATAGAAGTTGGTTTATTCTCTGATGCAGGACAGAATATAACCTTTTCAAATCTCTTCTTGTCTAGCCTTACTATTCTAACTCTGTGTGTTCTCATCATCCATATAAATCTTTAATGTTTGGGGTTTTTTTTTAATCCTGTTAAATTCTTGGCTTCAACAGTGTCCTGTGGTCACGTGTTCTGCTGACTAAATGTTTGCCCCAGAAGTCATGTCATGGTGCAAAAGGAAGACAACACTGGGTCAAATCTGACAGAAAAAAGCCATATATCATGACGACGTCAAAATGGACTACTAACAACAGAGTCCTCTTCTTCAAGAAAATCAGAAAGGGAAATGTTGCACATACAGACAGTAATAACATGTTGCAAAGTTAAGCTAAAAGCACAGGGGAGTGGCAGCAGAAACCCGCATAGTTGTGACCGCTAAAGTAAATGAAATCATGACAGCTATTTTAAGAAGCCATAAGAGAAGAGCAAGCAGAGCTTCCATGGGTTTAACATGCAAGAACTCTCTCAAAGAAAGATGTCATCAAGCAAAGATAAATATTTCAGCCTAGAAGAAAACTCCTTCTTTTCCTAGTCAATGATAAAAGAATGTCATATGAGGAGCCTTAACCTTTTTGATCAATGAGATCAATGCCAAGAACATGACTGTGGCCAAGAATACCTTTTGCAGTTGTAGTATGGTTCATAGCCTGAAAAAAGGCAGTTAGACAGTAGGAAGATATGGTCTAATGGTCTTAACACAAGGCTAGGAGTCAACAGCTTCAGAATAGACTCTAGCACCAATTTCCTTTGGGCAAGTTACTTAACACAAGATGGACACCAGCACCTGGAGACTTCTAGAAAAAGGATAATGAACTAACTATGAAGATTCTTCTGCCCATCCAACTATTACATGTTAATATCTTTTGTAAATGTTATCAACCATTAAATGACGTACTGGTTGCTCCCAGTTACATCGCGGATTAATTGGGACCCTATGAACATGTGTATTTATTCTTGAGACAGCATGGTCATTTCTTTTTAAAACTTTCGGTGTTGTCAACTCTTGTTTTTTAATAGCAAGTCTTGCGGTATTTGACATTTTTAGTAAAATCTGTATTTCTGGAATCATGAGAGAATCTGTTTCCACATTATGATTGCAGAGAAGAGCTTGAAAACATGAATCCTAAAAGCACTAACATCATAAAGCAAATAAAAAGAAGCCCCAATGTATTATTTTATTTAATACATGATTTTTTTAATGCTTGTTTTGTCCAAACTGCTTCCTTTTGTGCTGTTATCTGATGAACGGAACTGAATGATCCATCCCAAAGCATTAATACTGCAACTACCATCATCTGATACAGTGCAACATGCAGAGATTGGCCTGAATCACAATCAAAAATTTTCCCAAAGTTTGAGGTGTTCAGATCTAGGTTTTATTTTAACCCTTTGCAGACATAGGGACCAAATAAACTTTCCCCAAAGTTTAAGGGTAGTTTCGACCCAGCATTCTGGCTAATGTCCATCTCAGTGCCAGAAATTTCAGAAATGATCATTGCCCATAATTGGGGATGGATTTTCAGAAGCATGTCTCCCCCATTTAGGCACCAATATAAATGGCCAACACATTGAGTACTAAACTTTTTTGAACAGCTGGCTGTAAATTGCAACAGTGTTGCTAAACACTTGGAAAACCTGGAACCAGATCTTCAATCTGTGTAAAGCGCTGAAGCTCAGTTGAAGTAAATGGTTCTACAACAATTTATTTGGGTCCCTAGTGCTTATTTTGGTGGCTAAATGGGAGCTGAGCTGTTATGAGAACCTAGCCCAGCCCTACAGTCACTCTAACTAGTTATCCTTGCCCATGTCTGTCTCTGGAACTGGATTCTCTTTCCATTTTACAACTCATCTCTATTTTTCTGACTAGAGAATCAAACCAAGTCTCCTGCCCAATACACAACATAACCAGTAAAGTCAGCCCTGGGGTAAATATGTCTGTACAGTGTTCGAAAACAAGTATCTTGTTTGGAGACTTAGGTATATAAAGCAAGCAAGGTGACAATTATTTTCTCAGGCTGAGTCAGACAGAAGCTTAACAAAAAGGTACGAGATGCCCACTACACATAGCTTCCCAGCAATTTCTCTCTTATCTGGGCACACTGATCAGGGATTTTATTTGGATTATAATGTAAGTAGCACCCATAACCACCTTGTCCCTGCAGTGTCTCATTAAATCTGCTCTGTTTTTTTCTCTTTAATACAGTCTGTTCTCTCTGTTAGGAAGAAAGCCAAGTCTCAAAGTAATGAAAGAAAGGGAACATCCCCAAAGGAGGACAGATTCATCACATGGGCTGCTACTGAGCTTTTTATACTATAACCCAAACTCGCTAAAAGAGGAATAATAGTACACACCAGTGACAATCATTCCTTGGAAGCTGCTGATATAATGTCTATGGGGGACTGCCTATCATGGGGTTTACTGCTCACCACTGGGGCACCTGTGTGCGGCTCATCTCAGGATTAGCTCTCCACCAGTCTGACACTCCCTGTTTCAGTCTCTCTCAAGTCGAAGGCTCCCTTAATAACTCAGGCTGTTTTCTCTTCATGGTTCAGCCCAGGTAACTACAGTTCTCCCCTTCTGGGGTATCAAGGTCCCACTGGATGATCTCTGTCTCAGGCAGTCTTTCATTCCACAGCCCAGACTATGCCACTTCGCCAGTGGCTGGCAGGGAAACCCAGGTCTACCATTTACTCTGGGTTCCAGCCCAAGGACCCTATGCCCCAGCAACCACGGTTTACCCAATGTCAGACCCTGTCTTTGTTTCCCAGGGGTTTTCCTACCTTTCTTCCTGTCTTCTGGCCTATCCCACTACAGCCTCCTCTGCTCCCTGTGGCTACTTCACTCTCTCTCGGGTTCTTGTCAGCCAGGATTGAGGGTTTACTCCCCCTTAGGACTCCTCATCTCAACTCTCCTCCGCTCTAGGGACTGACTGTAGAGTTCCTTCCTGAAACCCCCTCTTGCTTTTCACTTCCTCATTTTATACCAGTTCAGTCTGCCCCTGCCCAGCTGTGCTTCATCATCAATCAGTTCATCAGCCTTGACTTTCTTCCAGGTGCAACTTCCACAGGCTTAATTGGCCCTTTTAACTCACTCGGGTCTTGTGTGGAGTAGACACCCCATCACACTGTCCATAAGATTTTCTGCAGTATCGTATAGTGTCAGTGTAAAAATGCAGTACTTGTCAGAAAAGCAGTTGTGTGTTCAACATATCAAGTCACTAAGGGTGAAGGAAATTCCCTCCCAAGGAGAGGACCAGCATATAACCCATATATCAATGAAGTCCCACTTCAGTGACACATCAGCTTTTTTCTGACCCTAGGAGAGGGGTGAATTTCACTCAAAGGCCTTGAATCAGCAAAGCGCATACGTGCCTCTGAAACCAAGAGGACTTAAGTAAGTGCTTAAAGGTAAGCAAGCACTTATATGCTTTGCTGAGTTGGGACCTATGTCTGAATCACTTGCAGATCTGATTTTAACACAAAAAGCTTCCTAATTCCCGTTAGCCAACAGAGCTACAATATGTGATTGTGAGCCAGTTTTCTTTCTCTCTTGCATGTGAATCAATAAGATAGGCAGCTGCTTTTAAACTTCCTCTACAGGGATAAGGTAACAACAGGGCCAGCTCCAGGGGCCAAGAGACAAGCAGGCCAACAATTTCCCCTACCAGCAGAGTGTCACCTATACACACAGATACAGAGGCAAACGCTCCATGTGACTGCCTGAGCCAGAAAGAACACGATTCCTTGTCAAATCGAAAAGTGAAATCTGCAGCACTGGCAGTCAGCAAAGCTATCCTTCGGACTTGTAGTAGAGCAACTTTGATCCAGGTGTCATGGAGAGAGAGAAATTTATGGCACCCACTAAGTCATTTATTTTTCACAGTGTCGCTTTTCTGACCGTAACTACATTTTAAATGGTAACAGAAGAGAGCTGGTGAGGTTGTTAAATTAAAATGACAAAAGCCCCATGGCTTCTTTTCCCTCCTTCACCGACCAAACAGGTTAAAAGTACTAGAACTGATGTAGAAATAACAAGCAACGAAGAAATTTCATCATGCCTTATCTATGGTGGCTGCCAAACAATATGGTACCATCTGCACCTAATTTTACCAAGAAACAGTGACTAACAGAGAGTTAGCGCACCAGTAGGAGTTGTGGGGTGGGAGGATTAACAATAGTTATTCCAGCACTGACTGAGCCTATTGTATATAAAGACTGGAGCTAGCAGGCCAAATTCTGATATCACTGGCACCAGTTTACATTCATGCAGCTCCGCTGACATCAGAATTACTCCTGATTTACACTCAGGTGAGATCAGAATCAAGCCTATTTGGCACCAGGCCAGCTTCTGCTCTCTGTTATTGTAGTCAGTCCAGATTTATAAACAGTGTAAAGGGACAACATCTCCCTCCCCACACACACACCTCCAGTCTGTTCCTTAAATCTTACAGAACCTCTCACTTTCATCCCTGCATGTGTGTTGTTGAAAGCCCTATTAAGAATTTTGCCCTCTGCTCCGTGTGTTTTGATTTCAAACTGATACTACAAAATTCTACATTCATTACTTGTCTTTCAGCCAACCAAATGGCATTGTTGCTCTCTAACCCGCTCCCTGCTCCTTCAGCCATCACCCTCATCACAGCTGATATTGGTGCAAGAACCTTCTCCTCTGCAGAGCCTAGCATCTGGACCTCACATCCATTGGTAGGCAATTAAAAGCATCCCTTTTTCTCCATTGCCACTCTCTCCTTTGTTATCACGTTATCTAATCCTGCAAGGCACTTGGGAATGCAGTCTGTATGGAAGAAACTATGTACAAAGCCCGCATTGTAATGTATCCCATTTCATGGTAAGTTTGCTGAATTTTTATAGTATGTATATAAATAAAAGGTCCAAAAGGGACCAAGAACCACCACTTGGGACACACACAGAATATTTCACTACTCAAAGTAGTGTCATTAAAGATACAATGCAACCCCTTCTCAGTTAGGGAGGCGTTATCTCCATTGTACCGTGGAGATAACAGACAGTAAGTGACTTCCATAAGATCACGCAGCACATCAGGAATAGGAACACACAAATGTACACTTTCCTGAAGCTTTGGTGGGAAGTTCAAAAGTCTAGGCCACACATGTGCACCCCTACATACCTACCTACTTCAAGGGATATTGACAAAGAGAGGGAGGAAAATCAGGAAGGAAGGAGGTAAAGAATACAGACACTGTTCTATTACCCTATTGATGGCCAAGGGTTAAAGTCATCCAATAAAACTAATCAAAAGAGGGAGTTGCCTACTATGTTTGGTCCTTGGACAACAAAGAAAGAAAATAATTGTGGGGAGTTAGATGGGCTTTAATAGTCAGTGCTCATAAGATACTGTCTGCTTCTCTGAGGATGATTTAGGGGCATGTTCACTCACTTCTTAAAACTGAAACATCCAGAGTTCCTATATAAATCAAAAACGTTAGAAAGGATAAGAGAAGCAGAGGCAGAGGGGCTACTGTAAATCTATAACCTGAATGAAGGAATCAAAGCTGAAGGTGTCATTCCTAGTTTATGTGCACACATACAAAAGAGATGCACCTGTAGAATCTTTCTGGAAAAAGATGCCATCGCAGGCACATGCTAAGCAATAGTTTGCTTTTAGAGAGAACCTTTCATTCTGAAGAATTACAATCTGGGGGATTCACAAAGGTAATTAGACATCTAGCTCCCACCGAAATCAACGAGTTAAGCACTTAAACTGTTGTGGATCCCTCCCCAAGTGCCTTACTGATTTTATATAGATTGGGATCACTCATCTACCAATGGAAGTACGGCCACCTACACAATGGAATGTGAGATACATTCACTGCAAAGCCACACAACAGATCGAGAGGGGAAAGCACAGGGGCTGGAGAAATGCATTAAACATCCTACTTTAATTATTCATCTGTAATAGCTCTTGCCTTTGTTTACTTCTCACTTCTGTCCAGTCTACGAGCCATGTTATTGTGATGCCTCAATGCCAATTATCCTACCCTACATCTTTTTTTTTTTTTCGGCATAGGGTTGTTTTGTTTAAAGAGTACCAAGCAAGAAAAAAAAAAATCCCCAGCGTTAGAGTTGATTGGCTCCTGGTATGATCTGCAGCAGCAATCATATATTTTGTCTAATTAAGATGAAGCTGTTCCTTCTTTCCGGGTTTCATGAATACAGAATTTATTGATGTAACATTACACAGCATTTTAGAGTGAAAAAATATAGCTGGCACAGAAGCCAAAGGCACCCTCAGCTGAAAACTGGAAATGCACTAATACAGATTGTCAGGGTTCCCTCCCCTCTCTAAACTCTAGAGGTACAGATGTGGGGACCCTCATGAAAGAGCCCTTAAGTTTATTTCTACCAGCTTAGGTTAAAACATCCCCAAGGCACAAATTCTTCCTTGCCCTTGGACAGTATGCTGCCAGCACCAAGTGAGTTAGACAAAGATTCAGGAAAAGGACCACTTGACGTTCCTATTTCCCCAAAATATCCCCCCCCAAGTCCTGCACTCCCTTTCCTAGGGAGGCTTGAGAGTAACCAAGATGAGCACAAACCAGACCCTTGGGTTTTTAGGACGCTAAAAACCCCAATCAGATTCTTAAAAAAACAGAACTTTATTGTAAAGAAAAAGAAGCATCTCTGTAAAATTAGGATGGAAGGTAATTTACAGGGCAATCAGATTCAAAACACAAAGGATTTCCCCCCTCCAGGGAAAACTTTAAAGTTAGAAAAACAAGGATAAACCTCCCTCTTAACATAGGGAAAATTCACAAGCTAAAACAAAAGGTAACGCTGGTCTACAATTTTTGAGAAGTCGTCTGCTTCAGAGATAAAATGTGATATTTATTATGTATTTTGATGTGCTGAATTCAAATATGACAATTAAAACAACTGAATGGCTACTGTTTTTAAGATATATAAGTTTTTACATTTTATGTCTATGTATTTTGTGTAGATAGAGTTTTAATCCTAAATTGTAAACCTAGGTCTTTTCATGTGTTTATGGTTGCTTTACATGATAATATTTCACCTGTCCTGTTTATGGAACACTTTAAAAATCAGCAAAAGGGTTCTATAAATAAAATTTATTACGAAACATAAGGCAAAAAACTATTATGTACATAGTTTAGTCTATTCAGTGTCTACTCGGCGCTTCTTGGCTTGTCTCTTGTATTCATTACATGGAGCATCTCTTGTCACTGTCCAGCAATAGTCTGCAAGCATTGATGGGCTCCATTTGCCCTGACAGCCAGCCAGGGGCTACAGACTACACCAGTGGAATCTCAACAGCTCTGCCTTACTCTTGGGTAGTTCCAAATCCCTGACAAGGTCATTCAGTTCACCTTGTGTTATGAGGTGTGGTTCAGGAGGAGGAGGATGGGAGAAAATGTGGATCCTGTGACATTGATGGTTCACGAGCAGAAGTTTCATCCTCTTCCTCTTCCTCGTCTGACTCAAGTGAGAATGATTCTGGTGCATCAGGAACCGGCAGTCCTTCTCCGTGGGGTACTGGGCGTATAGCTGATGGAATGTTTGGATAAGGCACAGTGCACTTTTTCTTCTTTGACACACCTTTCCCAGCTGGAGGCACCATGCAGAAGTAACAATTGCTGGTATGATCTGTTGGCTCTCTCCAAATCATTGGCACTGCAAAAGGCATAGATTTCCTTTTCCCGTTCAACCACTGGCAAAGATTTGTTGCACAAGTGTTGCAGCATATGTGTGGGGCCCACCTCTTGTCCTGATCTCCAATTTTGCAGCCAAAATAAAGGTGATAGGCTCTCTTAATCATAGTGGTTATACTGCGCTTTTGTGATGCAAAAGTCACTTCACCACAAACATAGCAGAAGTTAGCTGCACTGTTCACACAAGTACGAGGCATCTCTGCTCACTTTGGCTAAACACAAATGTGTCCCTTTGCAAAATCAAACACTGACAAATAAGAAGCACGACACTGTATGATTTCTAGAGCTGATAGAGGGCAATTTGTTCAGCAGAGTGATGTAAGCTTCGTTATGATTGCATCATCCATGACTTCTAGGAATAACATGATGCAATTCAGATCATGTATGACGCAATACCAGCTTCAGATTGCATCATTCATTGTTTTGCCTAAAAAGCAAGTACTGTCCAAACCCAGTCGTAGATTTATTCATAGATCCAGTCAAAGATGTATTTTAGTCATTTCTGGTTTAAATTGAGATCCCTTCCCTTTATAACTCACTTATCCTCCGCCATTCCCAAGTCAAGGGTCTTATATACTGACCCAATAGCATATCTTGAAAACTAGAGCCAATCAACAATTGTAAGCATCATTTTCGTTCTCAGTGACCCAGAATTAGTAAAATTGGACAACATTTATTTCAGAAGCATTTTGGCTGTAGAGCAGTGTAATCTAACACATTTGCTTGCTATTACTTACTATTTCTGTAACATTAGATGCTTAGTTCAGATATGGCTTAGGGAGCCATATTTTCCCTGCCCTGGTTCCTTGCTGACCCAGAGAGAACACAAAACAAAAACCTCCCCCCATAGATTTGAAAGTATCTTCTCCCCTTATCGGTCCTTTTGGTCAGGTGCCAACCAGGTTATTTGAGCTTCTTAACCCTTTACAGATAAAGGAGGGATTTATGCTACCCTTAGCTATATGTTTCTGACAGAGATGGATTGAATTTCAGATAAGCATCCATGCCTCTCACTAAGCCCAGAAGTGGTAACCCAGGGAAGCATGTGCTTCAGTCCATCCCTGTTCAGCAAAGCACTGTAAACACATGCTTAAGTCTTAGTGATTTCCTGAATAGGAAATGCTTCTCTGAACTGAGACCCATGTTTGGGGAGATCAAATCCAGTATCAGCTCATTCACTCCGCAAGGATACTGCAATGTTATAATGGTGCCAAAGCCAAAGCACAAGTTTATTGTAGTACACATCATTTAAAAGCTACTGCTTTCCTCAAGCTCAGCAAGATCACATGCAGTTGGAACCGCTATGCCACTATTGATCAAGTTATTCCGCTATGGATTAAGCAACGAGGGCCATCCCTTGCTGAATCAGTGGAAACCGTTCAGCCACATACTGTCCGGGGAGGAAATGTGGTTGCCAACAAGTCCTAGGGCAGCTTCCATTTACGGCTGACCTTATAGCTCACTCCTGTGAGGAGCTTCAGCATCATCACATCCAACTGACAAATGGGTAAGCTAAGATATAGTGTCACCTGGTTCGGGTGCAGGCAATAGAATCCAGGAGTTCTGCTTCTGACTGAAACCATTTCCCTTCTGGTTGCTGCACATCTGTCCCACATATGTAGCATTCGCTTCTCTCTCTACCAGAACTATAACAAGTCAGATAAGCCAATGGGACACTTCTGAAAAATACACGCAAAGAGTCTATTTGAGCAGCTAAGGTTCCCTAACTCAGTTGCCCTTGATGCTGGACAGCTTGATTTTTTATTTTTTTTTTAAACCATGAAAGCGTTAAACAAGAGAAACTAAAAGGGGTTTTCAAGAAGATAATTACAATCACTTTATAGATTCCTATCAAATTGCAGGCCTAGTTCCAGGACTATATAGGAATATGCCAAAATAAATATGGAAACATTCCCCTACTTGATACTATTTAGTTATAGAGCTTTCTTTTATGGCCAGTTCTTGGGTGAAGAGAAGGAACTCCCAGTTCTCATTAGTTGTTGTTTCACATATTTCTCCTGCTAAACTCTGGAACCTTTAGCTTCTTTAACCCATGCTGACTCATCCTTAAAGAAAAAAGAGCATGTGACCAACTCTGCCACTAAACATCACTACCATAATGTAGACCTAATCCCTGATTCTGCATTCATTTTTGCATGTACATAACCTTAAGCACATGAGCATCTCATGGACATTGATGGGAACTCTCATGCGCTTACGTTTAAGCATGTGCGTAGCTGTTGGCAGGATCAAAGCCTAGGATAAAATTTTCAACAATTTTGAATGCTCAACTGAGGCTCTCCTAGGACCTGATTTTTCAAAGTTTTGAGCGCCCACAATTACACCTTGTGTCACTTGAAGCTGCAGCGCTGAGCACTACTGAAAATCGAGCCCAAAGGATCCATTTGGGCAGCTAAGGTCCCCAAGATAGTGAGCAACACACACCTTTGGCTTTCCTTGACAACTATCTTGATATCTCAGCTGGCATTCAACTAGCGTGAATACAATTACAATCCTTAAATCTAATCCTTAGAGCTTCTGATAGAACTCTGTTTACCTATCGCAGTTTTCTGATTCCTCCTGGCTCAAGTTACATATATGCTATTTCCAGGGCCGGCTTTAGGAAGTGCGGGGCCCAATTCGAACATTTTTGGCGAGGCCCTGGCAGGGATGACTTAAAAAAAAAAGTGGAAAAAAACGCCTTTCATTTCATTCATGTATTATTTACTTTCCATAACTATATGAATAATAAAATTATATATATTATATACATTGCATAATATATGCTGTTGATTGGCTATTAATGACCGCCGTTTCACATGTGTGGGTCCCCGCTACTCCCTAGGGGTGTGCACATGTGTTGGTCCCAGCTGCTCCCTGCCCCCCCCATTGAAGCAGGTGTGCTGGGTTACTGCCCTGGAAACTGCAGGGCAGCAGTGGACATGGGGCTGGCTGGAGGCAGGGCAGGGGCTGGCTGGAGGTAGGGTCTGGCTGCAGGCAGGGCTAGGGGTGTGGGGCTGGTTGGAGACAGGGGGTGTGGGGCGGGCTGGCTTCAGGCAGCGCCGCAGGGGGGTGCAGCAGGGGTTTGCATGTCTGGAGACAGTGGAGTGTGGAACTGGCTGGCCTCAGGCAGTGGGGTGCAGCAGGGGTTGACTGGAGACAGGGAAGAGGGTGTGGGCTGGGCAGGGTGTGCAGGGCTTGTGTGGGCAGCAGTGTGTGTGGGGCTGGCTGGCTTTGGGCAGGGCTTCAGGGGTGTGTGGCATGGGTTGGCTAGAGGCAGGACAGGGGGTTTGGCAGGGGCTGGCTGTGGGCACAGGGTGCAGAGCTGGCTGCAGGCGGGGGCGGGCTGGACTGGTGTGGGCAGGTCAGGGGGTGCAGCAGAGGCAGCTGGAACCCCAGCCCTTTAAGTAGCCCCCAAACCCCCTTCTACCCCGCCCCAGACCTTTTAAATAGCCGCGGGAGTGCTGGGGAATGCACGGGGGAGGTGGGGCTCCGGCGGCTATTTAAAGGACCAGGGTGGCAAAGGCAGCTGGAGTCCCGGGCCCTTTAAATAGCCCCCGGAGCCCCTCACTGCATCAGGGCTCTGGGGGCTATTTAAAGGGCCCAGAGCTCGAGCCGGGGTCGCGGGGCTTGCCGCGCTCCAGCCGGAGCTGCCAGGGTTGCCGCACTCTGGCTGGAGTGTGGCAAGCCCCGCGGCCTCACTCTCTCTGCCGGAGCGCGGCAAAGCCCCGCCGCCCCGCTCTCCTGGCCGGAGCCCCGGCTGGAGCTCTAGCTGGGAGAGCGGGGCAGTGCCGCACTCCTGCCAGCGCTTTGCTCAAAGGAGCGGGACCATGGAAGACCCCAGAGCAGACCGCAGCCGGGGACCGGGGTAAGTTAAAAAAAAATTTAAAAAGGTGCCTAAGGCGTGGGGCCCGATTCCATGGAATCGGTCGAATCTGCCTAAAGCCAGCTGTCAAACAGATAGCTAAGGGTTAATGTCTCTTTCACCTGAAGCACCTGACCAGAGGACCAATCAGGAAACCGGATTTTTTCAACTCTGGGTGGAGGGAAGTTTGTGTCTGAGTCTTTGTCTGTCTGCCTGCTTTCTCTGAGCTTTGGAGAAGTAGTTTCTGCTTTCTAATCTTCTGTTTCTAAGTGTAAGAACAAAGAGATCAGATAGTAAGTTATATGGTTTCTTTTCTTTGGTATTTGCATGAATATAAGTGCTGGAGTGCTTTGATTTGTATTCTTTTTGAATAAGGTTGTTTATTCATATTTCTTTTAAGCAATTAACCCTGTATTTTGTCACCTTAATACAGAGAGACCATTTGTATGTATTTTTCTTTCTTTTTTATATAAAGCTTTCTTTTAAGACCTGTTGGAGTTTTTCTTTACTTCAGGGAAATTGAGTCTGTACTCACCAGGGAATTGGTGGGAGGAAGAAATCAGGGGGAGATCTGTGTGTGTTGAATTTGCTAGCCTGATTTTGCATTCCCTCTGGGTGAAGAGGAAAGTGCTTTTGTTTCCAGGACTGGGAACGGAGAGGGGGAGTCACTCTGTTTGGATTCACAGAGCTTGTGTCTGTGTATCTCTCCAGGAGCACCTGGAGGGGGGAAGGGAAAAAGGATTATTTCCCTTTGTTGTGAGACTCAAGGGATTTGGGTCTTGGGGTCCCCAGGGAAGGTTTTTCAGGGGGACCAGAGTGCCCCAAAACACTCTAATTTTTTGGGTGGTGGCAGCAAGTACCAGGTCCAAGCTGGTAGCTAAGCTTGGAGGTTTTCATGCTAACCCCCATATTTTGGACGCTAAGGTCCAAATCTGGGACTAAAGTTATGACACCAGCCCTGGCTATTTCAAAGGCAATGAACCTTTTTAACTCAATGTGACAGCCAATGCTAATCGCAGTAAGATATGAATGTTTATATAATTTCAGTAACAGTGTGCATGGTACTTGAAGGAACAATATGATATGGTTTTGCCTTGAAGAATTTACAATCTAAGGGGCCCAATTCCACAAACCTGACTCATGTGAGTAGCTCCCATCAGAGCAGAGGCATAAGCAAGCGCCCTCCGTACCCTCTGACTGGAGGGGGCCCCGCAAGGAAGGGGGCCCCTAAAAGTGTCAAAAAAAATGTAAGGTATAACTAGGTAAGTGACATTTATTGACGCTATTGCACAATCCATGTCGGTTTTACTGACAAAACTGTGAAGTCATTATGACACAGCATAATGCTATTGGCTACATCAGTTGTCTGTCAGTCAGTTTTGAATTTTAGTTGGACCCATTCAAAGAATGTGTATTTGCGTTCATAACGGCGGTCGGCGGATAAATGTTATTAATTTAGTTGTTTAGTTTTTTATCGTTTCCAACGCAGAAGCGTGCTTTGTGATGTCTAAGAGAATGTATAAGAGCAGAGCTAGTAAACGAAAGGCAGCAAAAGATGCCGAGAAGGAACTTGAGAAAATTCCAAAGTTGTCAACATATTTTGCGCTGCAATCCAACGTACAGGTACAGGCACATGAAACGGACAGCGCTAGCAGCGACGAATCGTATCCAGAAGTGCTTCAAGTGAGGTCGAAGGTGAAGCCAGTTGTTCTACCAAACGAACTGTGACAGATATTCCAGCTGCTGCCAGGAAAGAAGTATCTGAATCTGAACCATTGACTGATGATCCAGGAGATTGGCCATCTATAATATCGGACAGGCAAGTGTGTGACATTGTTGCACGTGGCCCACCGCAGCAGAATGAAAGTTACGAATTTCCATTTAACGAGGAAAAATGGAGGTTCACAAGTACTCATTTCTATCGAACCATGCCAATGGCGAGAAAATAAGACGTTCATGGTTAATGTACTCAGTTCAGAAAAATGCCATTTTTTGTTTTTGTTGTAAATTATTTGGCACTGGCGACATACCTCTACGTCGTGGAACATCTGCTTGGAGAGCACTGTCAAAAAGACTTCAGCAGCATGAAACAGGCAAAGGTCATCAAGACTGTATGGTGAAATGGTTTGACCTTCGGTCAGGCATAGTAAACCGTACATCTATTGACCAACTCGAATTGCAGGCTTTTCTGAAAGAAAGAGATTTCTGGAGAAATGTTGTCAAACGCATGGTTGATGTCATTATTTTCTTGTCCAAAAGAAACTTGGCATTTCGAGGAAGTAATGAAAAGCTCGGCGATCCTTCGAATGGCAACTTTTGGGGACTGTTTGAATTGCTTGCAAAGTATGATACTGTCCTCAGCGAACTTTTACAGAGGATTAAGAAGGCAGACACACATGTTCAGTACCTCAGTCCACAGATCCAAAACGAGCTGATTCAACTTTTTGCCAGTAATATTCAAGAGGTCAACACAGCGCAGCTTAAAACAAGCAAAATATTATTCAGTTATTTTGGACTGTACTCCCGACGTGTCACATGAAGAACAGATGCCTGTGGTGTTACGCTTTGTTGAATGCAACGGTGAAGATGGTGTCAATATTCATGAAGCATTTGTTGGTTTTCTTAATGTTCATGATACGACTGGCGAGGGCTTATTGGAAGCGTTTCTTGAAAAGGCAAACAACTTAGGAATAGACATTGCTGACATGAGAGGCCAAGCTTATGATAACGGCGCAAATATGAGAGGAAAGAATAAAGGAGTTCAAGCCTGCATGCTAGAAATAAATGACCGTGCCTTCTATGTACCATGTGGAGCTCACACTTGCAATCTTGTGATCTCAGACGCGACAAAGTCATTGAAATATGCAGTTGACTTTTTCGGTCTGATTAACAGAATATACGTTATCTTTTCTTCTTCACCTTCACGTTGGGATATACTTCAAGAACATATGCCAATATCTGTTAAAGGGTTATCGGACACTCGTTGGGAGTCGAGAATTGATGCTGTGAAGCCATTGCGTTATCACCTTGAAGGATTGTGCAATGCTTTGTCATCTTTGCGAGAATATGCGCTCGAAAAGAAAGATGGCAATACAGCAACAGAAGCCGGTGCGCTTTTAGACCATGTTACTACGTGGCCTTTTGTTCTGACTGTGTACACGTGGTACGATATACTATTTCATGTCAATAAAACCAGCAAATTAATTCAGTCACCAGATGTGTCAATTGACGTACTTCAGGCAGAAGTCGGTGCTACAATGAAGTTTTTGGAAGACTATCGAAATACAGGATATAACTCTGTGGTCACAAATGCATGTGAAATAGCAGAGCATATGGGTATTGAGCAGGTGTTTCCAGAAACCAGGGTGCGACATAAGAAGAGAATGTTTGATTACGAATGCGCTGATGATTCGAGTCGTCTTTCTGCCGAAGAAAAATTCAAATCGCAGTTCTTTTTTGTTCTCACTGATCAGGCCATATCTTCTGTTTCGTCGCGATTTGACCAACTCGTGGAGTGGTATAAGTTGTTTGGATTTCTGTACAACGCTAACAGCCTGAAGCAATGTCACAGAGAAAATGAACTGGAGAATCACAGCAAAAATTTTGACAGAAAAATGGGAGATATTGATGCCAACGAACTCATAATGGAATTGAATGGTTTTATTTATGTCATCGAGAAAGAGAGAGGACTTGTCACGGCAAACAATGTTTTAATGTACATATACAAGAACAGCCTTCAGGAGATATACCCGAATCTTTGCATTTGCATCAGAATTCTTCTGACCACATCAGTTACTGTCGCTGGTGCTAAAAGGAGCTTCAGCAGAATGAAACTGATCAAGAATATCCTGCGCTCAACCCTGACAGATGACAGGCTTTCTGCGTTTGCAGTTATCTCAGTCGAAAACAAGCTTGCCAGATCTCTGGATATGACGCATTGATTAACCAATTTGCGGAGAACAAGGCTCGAAAGAAGTGCTTTGCGTAAATATGGAAAACATGTACACTGTAGGCCTATGTATTCATAATATGAACCCTGTATATTGTATAAAATAAATACCGCATTCCAGTTTCTGGATTGTAAGGGGCCCCGGACATATGTTCGGAGGGGGCCATATTCTTTGTTGCTACGGCCCTGCATCAGAGTAAAAAAGAAAAAAAAAAATCTTCCATACAAAACGCCAAGGTTCCTGAACTGTATAATGGAAGCTGACTGCAACTTTGATTACAGAGAGGTAATTATCTCTCTCCATCATGATGACCTGAAGTGGCACCCAGCCCCCAAATCCAGAAGCATCCAACTCTAGTAAAGTTTGAATTTGGATTTAAAGTTTGGTCTTATGTCATGTAGATGCACAAGTACAGACCCAATAGACAGGGACAGCGTTTATTATCAGAAATATAAGACAACACCACTCTTCAATGTTTGATGTGTTACTTTGCATAAGGTCACTGAGAACATATCACCTTTTGTTGCAGCCTATTAGGAGCTGACATGTTGAGACACTACAAGATACACTTTAAGAAAACAATGCTACTGTTCATGTTCAGTCCAGCCTGTGTTTGCCGTGGATGCTGATTATCTTTGAGATTGAGGAAAACATCTGTGATATATTACTTGACAAACAAGATTAAAATCCTCAAGTTTTTTATTGTTTCCACGTGCTCCCAGGCATTAAAATTGCCTTGTCACATTAACTGAAATTCCCTTCATTTCTTCTAGCTGCTGAGTGGATCTTTGGCCCAATTATTTTTAAACAAGAATCTTACACCTTATCGTACATGTTAGACACTTTTCATGACCCACTCTCATGGGGACATGCCTCTTTCCAAAGTTGGCAAACTACACTGAACTGTAAGATCCACCCTGCACGCAACAGCCTCAGATTGGAGTTGTAGTCATGTAGGTACAAATTAAAGCCAAAAGTAATAAGTGCTACCAGATTTGCCCATTAATTTGGGGTATGCTCATTTATTTGGGTTACTCTTCAGGGGTTGGGGGTTCTGTAATTCTATCAGTGTACTGCTTGTGTCACCTGTGTTCTCATATGGAGCTCTACTTCTCCCTTCTGCAAGTTCCCTCCCAATGAAGCTATCCTGCAGGACTGAATTCTTCCAGCCCCAGAATCAGACAAACACACGCACACACATTAACAGAAAGTGCCTGAGAGGACTGGGTAAATCAGCACTCCCCAAGCTGACCCCTTATATGTCCCTTGACTCAGCAGGCTGGATCGAGCAGCACTTCCAAGCTGTCACCCTCATATGTCATGGGCACTGCACCAGAACAGAGTATGACTGAGCAGACTGGGTCGAGCAGCACTTTCTATCTGCCACCCTCATATGCCGCAGGTTCAGCATGTCCCTATCCCCACTTTCACGTTACAATTGTTCTGGTAGTAACCCACTTGATGAGAAAACCCCACAGGATTTTTGGGTGCTGCAGGGATCTTTAGCTTAGGTATGAGGAGCACTGCTGGAGACAGAGACAGGGACAGAGACAGAGAGAGACAGAAGCAACCTGCTTAACCATAAAAGTTATTGATTGCCAGGTAATAACCATACAAGGAGAGTCCCCCCCCCCAATCCAGTTATATTATTAAATCTAACTTACATTTGATTACAAAAGTCAGGTTTACAAAACCATAACTGATCACACACATCAGGGTCAGAAGGCTATACCGAGAGAGAGAGAGAGTGAGTGAGTATGCTGGGTTCTCACAACTCCGTGAAGCTTGAATCGATTGGGGGTTTCTAGGTGATGGTGGTAGCAGAGGGTCCAGAGTGTTGGAAACAGGCAGATCCCCCAGCACAATCAGTCAGGAGAAGATGAAGTCCCAATGGAACTGATGCAGGTTTTGGATCCAGGCGTCAGAACACTTACTTGAGTGTGCGTAGGGGGGTTTTGTAGGGAAAGAACAATGGTTCAAGGGAGAAAACTAGATTTGTTTATGGGTAAACTGATGGCTCAAGGGAGTATACCAAAGTTGTTTTGTTCAGGCTATACAATAGGAACTGCTCATCCCTGGCTATGAGCGGTGTTCCTTCAAGGGAGCTCACAATGCAGTATTTTGGATACCAATAAATGATTTACTACTAGAACTGGTCTGATAACAACTGAGCTAGGTGTGTGCAGGCGTGTCTTAAAATCTGGAGCAGAGATCCCCCGTGCTTCCCTGTTTTTCTAGTCCCAGAGTTCCGCGCGGTTCTTTCCTTGGAATCTCTGTTCTCCATTCTGTATGCCAATGGAGATGCCTCCCTGTCCCATCTTTGATGCAAATGAAGCTAGGGGAGTTTCCTTAATCCTGTCACCCTTGTCCGGAGGAGTTTAGGGGTGTCTCCCACCACTTTTTCATTGCTTTTTGTAAATCTTTCTACTGATCGGCTTTGGTTCAAGCAAAGGCTAGGGGAGAAGGTCTTTCGTGAGTCAGACAGGCTGGACACTGCACCCTGCTTCCCTAAGAACATAGAGTTGATAAGTAAGAGAAGGCCAGAAAGTTACCATGCACAAGATGGGGAAAAAAATCAAGTCTGTTTTCATTGTCTGCTAATTATTATCTTTCCTACTTTGACATTAAAATTCAGTGCAAGATTCCAACATTTGCCTGGTGGCTGAAGAATTAACTCAGCAGGTAGCTGTGCTCCAACATACTATGTTCTCTTGTTGCAAATTGCTTCAAGGATCAAAACAGAAAAAGGAAACATGATGTGGAGGAAACCTCCAAAGTTTTTGAAGTTTTGGTTGGCTTTGGATATGTGCCCTGAAGTTTGGATGCTTTTTGGAGTTTAAGGCTCACTGTCTGAACTCATATGTCTGCAGAAATGGGAAGGAAACTCTCATCCAGATATGTCCCTGCACCATGAGATTTAATACCTTGCTTTTTAGTTATTCTGCAAATATTGTAGGAAGATAGCATCTCATGCTGTTACATCACTTTCATTTCTGATCCCAGATGAGAAGTGCAGAAAAAGAATCCATTGTACTGATAGTAAGCAGTAGATTTCTATGATGGCAACCAAGATTGTTCAGTGCCTAGCAAAGTATGACCCCCAAAGCAATAAGACATAATTGCTGCTCTGAAGATCTTACAATCCAGACAGAGAGTTGGTGATAGGGAGTTTCCTTAGTCCTATTTACAAGATGAAGAAATAAGTGAGATTAAATGACTTGACCAAGGTCATATAGGAAAAGAGTGAGAGCCAAGAATTGAACCAACCAACCCAGTGCCTAAACTAGACATTCCTGAGCTCTATGCAAAACTCCTAACTAACCTAACACACATTATAATTAGATAACTAACCTAATTAGTATTGTAATGCATCTATTGAACCTATGCCTATAGATAAATCAAAATGACCATCTTGAATCTGAAACACTTCAAAAATGTTGGAGGTAACAACCTGTAAAGGTGGTAACCTGGAAAGGGCCACATTTTCTAGTTGTAGGTTGAATGTTGCCAACATTTTGTAAGAATGTTCTGTTGAGATTTTGATCCAAGATGGCAAAAATTCCATGAAGAAACTGATCTGGTAGGATATCTGCCATTCAGGATGGATAAAAATCTTCTGAGATCAGCGGACATCAGGAGGCTGTTTGACATCAAATCCCTTGAACTCAGCTCACAGGGTTTTGGTGCCATTGAACCTGCATCTAAAGTTGAGCCCTGATCCACTTCACACCTAAACTCCATCAAATCCAGATGCCAATATTAACTTCTCACCCCCATTTATGGTTTAATTTGAACCTATTCACTCATATCTACCAAGAGTCTGCTGCGGTGAAATTTATCATCTCAGTCATAAGTGGTGCAACCACTAAGGAATAATCAAGGGTATTCTTCTTTCCACTAATGCTTCTCCTAGGCGGCAGTCGATTAGTTAGAAAGAATAAAAAATAGGAGATGCCATTAGGTATATAATTCATGTTGGGGAACACATAAATCATAGGGCGAGATCAATACACAGTATAACGAAATACATACATTATATAAATTTAAAAAACACCATTCTTAAAATAATCTTGGGGTTGGGACACACAAAGACTAAAGGCTAAGGGTCCCAAACAATCAAGCTCACCTTTGTTCTGTGGATGCCGCATTTGAGTAAAATGACTACAACCTTATCTAGCCTCTAGCTGATAAAGGCAACTCTTAAAGCTCCATGCAACATAAGGCTGTGTCTACACTACCAACTTTTGTCACCCAAAACTGCCTTTTGGCGACAAAACAGCAAAACCGTACACACTACAAATCGGACTTTTGTCATGAAAAACACCCAGTTTTGGTGACAAAAATCTTCTACCCCTACAAGTATCAGAGGGGTAGCCGTGTTAGTCTGGATCTGTAAAAGCAGCAAAGAATCCTGTGGCACATTATAGACTAACAGACGTTTTGGAGCATGAGCTTTCGTGGGTGAATACCCACTTCCTCAGATGCATGTAGTGGAAGTTTCCAGGGGCAGGTATATATATGCAGGCAAGCTAGAGATAATGAGGTTAGTTCAATCAGGGAGGATGAGGCCCTGTTCTAGCAGTTGAGGTGTGAAAACCAAGGGAGGAGAAACTGGTTTTGTAGTTGGCAAGCCATCCACAGTCTTTGTTTAATCCTGAGCTGATGGTGTCAAATTTGCAGATGAACTGAAGCTCAGCAGTTTCTCTTTGAAGTCTGGTCCTGAAGTTTTTTTGCTGCAGGATGGCCACCTTAAGGTCTGCTATAGTGTGGCCAGGGAGGTTGAAGTGTTCTCCTACAGGTTTTTGTATATTGCCATTCCTAATATCTGATTTGTGTCCGTTTCTCCTTTTCCGTAGCGACTGTCCAGTTTGGCCGATGTACATAGCAGAGGGGCATTGCTGGCATATGATGGAATATATTACATTGGTGGACATGCAGGTGAATGAACTGGTGATGATATGGCTGATCTGGTTAGGTCCTGTGATGGTGTCGCTGGTGTAGATATGTGGGCAGAGTTGGCATCGACTCTCTACTCAGACCCTATGCCATCAGCACTCCCAGCTATCTCCATGACACCACTGATTTCCTGAGAAAACTACAATGCATTGGTGACCTTCCAGAAAACACCATCCTAGCCACCATGGACATAGAGGCTCTCTACACGAACATCTCACACACAGATGGAATACAAGCTGACAGGAATAGTATCCCTGATGATGCCACAGTACAACTGGCTGCTGAGCTCTTTGCCTTTATCCTCACACACAACTATTTCAAATCTGATGACAATATATATCTCCAGATCAGTGGCACCGCTATGGGCACCCGCATGGCCCCACAATATGCCAATATGTTTATGGCTGACCTGGAACAACGCTTCCTCGGCTCTCGTCCACTCACGCCTCTTCTCTACCTACGCTACATTGATGACATCTTCATCATCTGGACCCATGGGAAGGAGACTCTGGAAAAATTCCACTACAATTTCAACAGCTTCCACCCCACCATCAACCTCAGCCTGGACCAATCTACACGGGAGGTCCACTTCCTGGATACCATGGTGCAAATAAGTGATGGTCACATTAACACCACCCTATACCGAAAACCTACCGACCGCTATGCCTACCTTCATGCCTCCAGCTTCCATCCCGGGCACATCACACGATCCATTGTCTACAGACAAGCACTGAGGTACAATCGCCTCTGCTCTAACCCCTCAGACAGAGACCAACACCTACAAAATCTCCACCAAGCATTCTCAAAACTACAATACCCGCACGAGGAAATAAGGAAACAGATCAACAGAGCCAGACGTGTACCCAGAAGCCTCCTACTGCAAGACAAACCCAAGAAAGAAACCAACAGGACTCCACTGGCCATCACATACAGTCCCCAGCTAAAACCCCTCCAACGCATCATCAGGGATCTACAATCCATCCTGAACAATGATCCCACACTTTCACAGGTCTTGGGTGGCAGGCCAGTCCTCGCCCACAGGCAACCTGCCAACCTGAAACATATTCTCACCAGTAACTGCACACCGCACCATAGTAACTCTAGGTCAGGAACCAATCCATGCAACAAGCCTCGATGCCAACTCTGCCCACATATCTACACCAGCGACACCATCACAGGACCTAACCAGATCAGCCATATCATCACCAGTTCATTCACCTGCATGTCCACCAATGTAATATATTCCATCATATGCCAGCAATGCCCCTCTGCTATGTACATCGGCCAAACTGGACAGTCGCTACGGAAAAGGAGAAACGGACACAAATCAGATATTAGGAATGGCAATATACAAAAACCTGTAGGAGAACACTTCAACCTCCCTGGCCACACTATAGCAGACCTTAAGGTGGCCATCCTGCAGCAAAAAAACTTCAGGACCAGACTTCAAAGAGAAACTGCTGAGCTTCAGTTCATCTGCAAATTTGACACCATCAGCTCAGGATTAAACAAAGACTGTGGATGGCTTGCCAACTACAAAACCAGTTTCTCCTCCCTTGGTTTTCACACCTCAACTGCTAGAACAGGGCCTCATCCTCCCTGACTGAACTAACCTCATTATCTCTAGCTTGCTTGCATATATATACCTGCTCCTGGAAACTTCCACTACACGCATCTGACGAAGTGGGTATTCACCCACGAAAGCTCATGCTCCAAAACGTCTGTTAGTCTATAAGGTGCCACAGGATTCTTTGCCACCTCTACAAGAGGCTTATCTTTCCCCCTCCCTTTATTGTCAACAAAGAGCCAGGGTAGACACTGCCAATTGTTTTGTCGACAGAACTGGCTTCCGCCAGTACCTCACACTGCCTGCCCTGATTGCTCTGCTACCCTTCCCTTTCCAAGCTCCAGAAAGTATCTGTGTGCTACTCCCTTTGGGGAACAAAAGGAGCAAATCATTGGAATGCTCCTGTTCTGCCCGGAACACAACAGCAGGCAGACTGCTTCTGTAGGGGGAAGGGGACAGACTGCTGAGCTGCTTTGCAATTCCTCAGCACGGAGAGCTCACAGAGCTGCTCATGATGCTGCTCTCAGCAGCTGAGGGGGCTGTGGAAGAACTCAGAGAGAATCCCAAGATGTGCAGCGATCCCACAACACTGCATGGTGCATTGCTCACCCTGTCGATGATGGTGTCCCCAGCACGGACATGATCTGTTGACAGAGGGAGCAAGCGTGAACACTCTTTGGTGATTTTTGTTTTGTCGACTTTTGGGTGTCAACCTAAGTTTTGTCAACAAAACTTGGTAGCGTAGACAAGCCCTAAGTGTCTTCTGCCTGTTCCAAGGGAGTACTTCCCTGTCATGGTAGCAGAAGTGGAATGCTAATTCAGACATTAAATGGCATCCCCAGAATTTCCTTTCTTCCCATGGGTAGAGACATGGAGACTTTCAGCCCAAATGCAATCAGATCCATTCAAATGATGGAGGACAAGTTCATCCCTCACCATCTCCTCGTCCCAGCACACGGACCCAACAATCAGTGCTCTTTTCTCTGCTGCCGTAAAGATAACATGCAGCACAGGGCGGTTATAATGTTCTCCACATTTGCACCTCAGCAGGTTATGATGGATCATCAACTTGCCTACTGCTGAGCCACTGAAATGCAACCAGTATGGAGTAGTGTGGTTGGAGCAGGGGACTGGGAGAACCAGGGGTCTAGTTTCACGTGCTGCTATAGGCTTAGACAAAGCACATCTATCTGTGCCTCTGTTTCCCCTTCTAGTGGTGTCATAACATTTTTCCCCAGATCTGGACCTTAGCGTCCAAAATATGGGTGTTAGCATGAAAACCTCCAAGCTTAGTTACCAGCTTGGACCTGGTAAAGCTGCCAACAGCCAGGAATTATACAGTGCCTAGCTCACTGTGGTCTCCCCAAAACCTTCCCTGGGGAACCCCCAGACTCAGATGCCTTGAGTCCTACAACAAAGGGAAATAACCCCCTCCCCTTGTTTCCTGGTTACTTCCTCCCAGGCTCCCCTCCCTGGACGACCCTAGGAGATTCCCTGCTTCCAGTCCTGGAAACACAAGTACCGAGAGATCTAATCTCTCTCCCCCCCTCACCCAGAGGGTATGCAAAGTCAGGCTTAGTAAATCTAACACAAAGAGATTTTCCCCCTGACTTCTTCCTCCCACCAATTCCCTGGTGAGCTGCAGACTCAATTCCCTGGAGTCCCCACTAAAGAAAAACTCCAACAGGTCTTAAAAAGAAAGCTTTATATAAAAAAGAATGAAAAAGACATTAAAAATAGGCTCTGTATCAAGTTGGCAATATACAGGGTCAATTGCTTAAAGGGAAAAAAAATGAATAAACAGCCTTATCCAAAAAGAATACAATTCAAAACACTCCAGCAACTACACACATGTAAATACAAAAGAAAACAATATAAACCTATTGTCTTACTATCCTTGTACTTACAACTTGGAAACAGAAGATTAGAAAGCCTGGAGGTAGAAAAATCACTCTCAGAGCCGAGAGGGCACAGACACAAGACAAAGAACAAAGAACTCACACCCAAAACTTCCCTCCACCCAGATTTGAAAAAGTCTTGTTTCCTGATTGGTCCTTTGGTCAGGTGTTTCAGGTTCCCTGTGTTAACTCTTTTACAGGTAAAAGAACATTAACCCTTAGCTATCTATTTATGACAAGTGGGGATAAAATCCCTGCAAGGTAGAGGTTACATGTATGGGTGCTAACACATTTTTCCATCCAAAAGTTAATTTTTTTTAATGAAAATTTTGCATTTTGACTAAATATTTTTCTGTGGAAAGGGTCTACTATATTTCTTTTTTGGCTTATTTTCTGTTTATTTTCCAGTTTTTTGACTATCATGGAAGTGTTTGTTTTTTCTGCAGTTTCAGACTTTGTTTTTTTCAGTTTTTGATGTAAAATAAAAAACCCTTAAAGTTTCTGTGGGGGGAAATAATTCTGACCAGATAGAGCTATAAAAGGCTAATAGGAATTAACCTTTGTACAGCACTTTGAGACACTCAGTTCCCACAGTGCTATGCAAGTGCAAAGCATTTGTAATTTATGCTATAATGAAACCACTGGAGGGTGGTTCTGTCGCATGATTCATCAGACTTATTATTGGCTAGTTATACAGAGCCACAGGCATGCCTGGCATTTCACAGGCAGATAAAAGATACTTTGCCCCCAGGAGCAGCAAGAATGCATCATGCTGATCCCCACATATGGAGCCAGCAATTAGCACTGATGTAAGTATTGAAAAATGATCCCATTGAATGCAATTTTCACATCAGCAAAATTGTTTTATTGAGTATTTTAACCACTCAGTTGTTACACACATTTCTTCACTCAATAGCTCTATGTTACCTCCAGGACTAAGCCACAAATGTCTAGTTAGAACACAATGTGCTGTTATGTACAGGTTTCAGCATTTGGCTCCATCTATCTTAGGTAATTATATGGCCCCCATTACTACAGTGTGAGTGCCTCAGAATCTTCCATGTATTTATCCTCACAATACCCGTTAAGTACAGAATGAAGCATTATTACACCTGTTTTACAGACAGGGAATCAAAGCACACAAGAGACTAAGTGACTTGCTCAGGGTTACACAGGAAGTATATAATAGAGCAGAGACTCGAATACAGATCTCCTATGACCCAGACTACCGTCCTAATCACTGGGCTATCCTCTTTTCTCTCTAGTTTGATGTGCAGGGAGGAGCACTGACTTCTTTTGACAGAGCTACTTTCTAGCCACCTTTTTGATTTACATTGAAACAACTGTTTGCAGTCGAAACTATGCTGCACTAAACATAGGCCCAGGAGGTGGCATTTGGAACTGGAATCAGGTCACATATTGTTATTAATATTGTTATTAAGGGAACACTTTCTGCCAAAGATTTCAAAGCTCTTTACAAAGAAGAGCCATCTTGCTTGTCATAAAACTCAGACACAAAGAGGTTAAATTGTTTCTTCATGGCAAGTCTGTATGCGGATACACTCATTCCAGGATATGCATGCCTCATATCTAATGTCACTTGGGAAGGGTCTTAAGCTAAACTGAAAAAAACAAAAAAAAGCGCCACTCATATTTAGGGTGGCCAGATAGCAAGTGTGAAAAATCGGGATGGTGGAGTGTAATAACTGCCTATATAAAAACAAAGACCTTGGGAATATTGGGACTATCACTACCAAATTGGGACATCTGGTCATCTGACCCATACTAGAACGAGAATGGTCATAACAGGCTGGGGTGTTCCATGAATATAACAACAGTGCTAGTATAGCAGGTAAAACTTTTCCAAGTAGACAAGCCAATAGTAAGAAACGATCTTTGACCCAAACGATTTACATTTGCTAACCTGACAAGATGGAGGTAAATGACTTTCCCAAGGTCATACAGCAGGTTAGTGGCAGATCTGGGAACAGAACCCAGCTTCCAGTCCAATGCCCTATGGACAGACCACACTGTCTCTTTCTGAAGAACAGAAGCATAGCACACCTCCTAACACTATACTGAGGCACTGCTTGAGCCCTGGCTCCTAAAAAGGTTATTACGATCTGTTATATGGTTAGCTCTTCGGGGCAGAGACTGCATTATTCTGTTTGTGCAGTGACTGGTGCAATGAAATCCCATTCTCAGTTGATCCTTAATCATGTTTATTGCAGTAGTGCCTGGGGGGTGGAAAAAGGCCATTTACTGAATCAACGAAATCAGTGTCTGCTGTACCCTGGAGGTCTCTCATCCAATTTCTGATCATTCCTGACCCAGCTTAACAGCATAAAGCAATACTGCTGGAGGCCATAGACAGTGTGCTCAGACCCTGAGGAAAATGCTGTTTAGGGCAAAGTTGCTATTTTATTTGGGTCATTAAAAAGAGGAACAAGAATGGGGTTGAATTAAAGAGAGGAGAAAAAGTTAAAACTTAGGGGAGAAGCTTGAAGAGAGATCTACAACTGAGAGAAAACAAACAGCTTTAACAATTTAGACTGTATTTTTAACCTTGTTTTATGTATCAACTTTTTATTTTACAACCAAATACTTCACTCGCTATATAAAAACACACCTGCAACATCATAACAAGGCTATTAAGCATCTCAAAATGATCTCTTTTAAAAGGGAGTATCCATCATATGGGCATCACTTCCTGAATAGATGATGCCCATATGTTTGTATACACAGTCCAATTTCAAAAGGGGAAAAATGAATTGCACTCAAGCTGCTGACTTGCAGCCAGTGCTCAGCTCAGAAGGCTTTAGGATAGCCAAGGTGTTCATCTCTTTTTCTTAGAAGATTCACTGAGCTTCATTTATAGAACTGCAGTGTGGTACAGAGCACCTGACTGGGAATCTTGTGCCTGGCTCTGCTACTGATCTGTGGTGTGACCTTGGGCAAGTTTCCTCTCTGTGCCCATTTCCCTTCCCATCCTTGATATGTCTTGTCTATGAAATTAAAGGTTTTGCTATGTTTTTGTACAGCACCTAGCTCAACTGGGGTGTCTAAGCAGTACCTTAAGATTAATATGAGTAATAATATGAATAGAGGCCACTTGGGGGGGGGCACATATTGTGGGATGCTGGGTCGGTAGCTCCAAAGAGGTGCCAAGCAGGCATGATTTGTTGCATTTCCCCAATCAGTATTGTGTGCAATGCTGCCTGTATTCACGTCATATACATCTGCATTTCGTTAGATGAGATATTCTTTTAGAGACAAAATGCATGCGTGCTTGCATATTATGTACAATATTCTAGGTACAAGTGGCATGTGTTTTTGGTTTTTTGGCAGAATAAATTATGGGCAAAATGGCATAGCTCCTTGGCCCAATATGTCCTGATGTTGCTTCAATTCCTTAGGCTCTCTCAGTCAAACATTAGGAGAAGAAATTTGTCTTCCCTTTTTTAGTGGTTACCAGGGAGAGTTTTCACTTAGAGTTTGTCTATGCAGAGACACTCAGGAAAGTTAATGAATTAACCACAGCTATAAATTTCAAGTGGTTTAGTTAAATCAGATTAAATGGCTGTTGCAGGTGCTCTGATTCAGAAAAAAAAAGTGGCCTTAATTCATCTTAGTTTAAATCAAATTAAGGCCACTTTAATTCTGAATAAGACCATCCACAACAGCGGTTTAATGTGGTTTAACTAAACCACTTTAAATTCATTCCTGTGGTTAATTTGGTTTAATTTCCCTGAGTGTCCCCATGCAGACAAAAGCTTAAGTTTGAAGCTGTTCAGGGCAGGGATCCATCTTTTTTGTTCCAAGTTTGTACAGCGCCTAGCACAATGTGGCGCTGGTTCACGAGTAGAGCTCTTAGCTGGTACTACAATACAAATATCAAAAATAATTACATACCAGTGGTACTGTTTAAGGTACACGTGGTATGAACGTACACAAATAAACCCATAAACCCAGGCCATGCTCCAAAATGAAGGGTGCAAGCCCCTTACTGATCTAAGTCAGAAGCCATCGCTTCCCACAGGTAGCTTCCTATCTCTGCTATTAAAACACCTATTTGCAAAAAATTTCTCTCTCTCTCCATCTACTTTAAGGACACTGGCAGCTGCTGAATGCTGCCTGTTCTGGCCCACAAAGGGGAGAGAAAGAGGGAGAGAGGAAGTGCTGTGGAGGTAATTACATGTGATCTAATTCCCCCCCCCCCGGGGTTGACTGGGGATAGCGCTGTAGCACATAATGTACTTCAAATTGCTGGAGCGAAGCCACATAGTAAATGACGTGGTCACCTATTACATTGAAAAAACAAGATGCCACTGAAAGGGGGTAGAGAGAGCACACTGTGGTTTTACAGAGAGCTGTGGAAAACTTGGATGTGATGCACAGGGTGGGTTTGTATGATGCTGTTTTTATTAGGGCTTATTTAGGGTCCTCCCCATAACCCATGTTTCACTTTGCGTTTCAGAGGCTAGCTGGCTTTGGTTTTAAAGGTATTTCTATACTAATAGCATTAGATGCACTTACAATGAGCCAGACCCTTAGCTAGTGTAAATCTGTATAGCTCCATTGGTGTCCACAGGAGGTGGGGAATTCATCCATAGACCTGGCTACTACCTCTCAGGGAGGTTGATTTACTATATCAATGGAAATAGCTCTTCCATCACTGTAACAAGTGTCTGCACTACAATGGCACAGCTGCAGTTGCGTCGCTGCAGTGTTTCTAGTCTAGACGGACCCTTAGGTGCTACCATGAAACAAATAAATCAGAACAGCAACACCACCACATGAGCAGCAGTGATTGAAGACCAGAGTAATGAAGCTTGCACTATCACTGTTAGTGCTATACCTGTTCAGGGGACAAAGGTCTCCAGGACTGTACAGGTACCAATTCCAAGTATTCAAGAAATCATAAACCAGGTCCCCCAAATATCACAAGACTATTTTAAAAAACAAAAACAACCAACCTCCCCCTCCCTGCAAAAAACAGAGCTTTTTTTTTTTTTTTTTTTCTTTTTAACCACCAACTTTTGGGTTATTTTTATTTGCCTGCTGGGTTTTGAATCTTCAAGGGGCATTCAGATTGCATTTTTAAGCCCCCCCCCACCAAATCAATAGGGTTAGAAACTTCCATAAAAAAATTAGTTGATATTCTCACATATTCATGATTCCAGAAACTGGGTCTTTAACAGAAAACACCAAATACTATGAGATTTGACAATATTGGGATTGTTTTTCAACCACATTGCATGAGCAAGAAATTCACTCCTAAAGAAGGAAAATTTAGTTACAAAAAAAAGGACCAGAAAAGAAAACAACATAATAGAGTGAGTTTACCGTCACGTTCTCTGAAATAATCTCACAAATCAATTCTCTTCCAATGAACTAATGGCATGAAAATGGTAAATTGTGCTGGGTCTTTCAGCTGACAGGATCCAATATGTTATCAATTGAAATGATATTTGTATTTCTCCCAGTGCACCTATAGCAGCTACTCTGTCTTTGTTAAGCCTGCTTTTTGATTACTGAAATAGCATCAGCTGGGAAAACATTCATCTGTTTCCTATATGTAAATAGGAAAAGAAGAGCCAATTGCCCTCATCAAGCAAAATGTGAAGCACTGAGAGGAAAGGATAGACAAGATGGGTGAAGTACTATCTTTTATTGGGCCAACTTCTGTTGGTAAGTGTTGGTCCAATAAAAGGTGTTACCTCATCCACTTGTCTTTCTATTATCCTGGGACCAACATGACTACAACTAGACTGCATACAATTAGAGGAAAAGACAGACATTTTGAACTCAAAAGGCACAAAGATAAAAAGAAAATTACATTAAAATCAATCAGAAAGGCAACCAATGATATGGGGAAATTAATTATGTCCCAGATATTTGGACTAAGCAAACTGCATTGGGAAGGTTTTCTATATACTAGAGAAATGTAAACATGATTACCTCCCTTAATATTGTAGATAGAAAGGGACCCAGTGAAGCTGAAGGAACCTAGATAAGAAGAAGAACCTCTTGAATTGTGCACAATCTATAAAACAATTCTTGGTTAGGGAGTCGGCTGGCGTCAACAGAAGCTGCATTGAATTCCCTGGAGCCAGTCCCATTAGGCTGGGAGGAAATTTTCAGCCAAAACCCTTTTTACCACTAAAACGACGCAGATTCCAGCTGACTGAAGGTCTACATGAATTTACATCCAATTCACCAAATTGTTTTGATCATACGAATAAAAAAATCTGAAAAAAAAATCAACCCAAAATATTTCATCTTGAAAACGTCAAAATGAAATATTTTGATACCAAATGATTTTTTATTTGGAAATTTACTTCAACTTTGTTTCTTAAAAGGTTATAAAAAACTCAAAAAAAAATAAAAGCGAAGGTTCTGTTTTGGGTCAAATTAAATGTTTGCCACAAAATAAATTTGTTGATCTTTTTCAATTCTCCATTTTTTTTTTAAACAAACACTATTTCAGGTTGACCCACAACAAGTTCTCCCCCAATCCCCTGCAATTTTTCTGTTCAGCCAGCAAATTGGGTGTGGGAGGGAGGGAAGAGTTATTCGCACGGCTCTATAGAACAGTGGATGATCTGGACTCCTGTATCTGGATCTATTTCCGCATAAAAAGGCACTTCAATTACACAAAGCCATTGTATGTGATGGTGGCCATCAAGAAAAGAATCCATAACTTTTTGTTCAAAAACACAGGACCTGATTACTTAACTAGGGATGAGTGTCTCAATCAACTTCACTAGTATTAGATCCTATAAAGAAACCAATCCTAGTTTAACAATCATTATAAGAAATGGTGGGCATTGGGGTGGAAGGATTTTAAATGATTCTGAACAAGACCTTGGCCATGTTCCTTCAAGTCATTAGGAAGTTTTTGAAACATTCCACAAAGTTTCATTAGATCCCGATGTCCTGAAATTTCATGTGTGAAATTTAAAATGATTTATTCTTCGACAATGCAAATTTTAGGAGCCATTCAGAGGATATCTCCTTGAGTGGCAGCCCAGGAAAAAAAGTCTCCTGAAGAACTCTAATTCACTGGCTGTGCTACTGGAGCAAGACAAACCTGACTAACTGGGAATGGAAAGTGATCTAGAAGATAGAGCAGTGGGACTAAGAATAAGAGGTCATAAATTGGGCACCTAACTCCATAATTAGCCACCTAGATAAAAGAGGACTGATTTTTCAGAGACACTAAATACCTGCAGCCCCCATTGACTTCAGTGAAACTTCAGCACCTCTGAAAAATCACTGAGAACAAGCATACACTTGAAAAATCTGCAGTTTTGGCTAGTTCTTATTGCCCAAACAAGTTCTCCCATCCTTAGTAACAGGAATCATATTAGAAAGTTCTAAGGCTCTGTACTGACAGCTAAAACTGATCAGAACTTTGATTCAAAGAAACATTGTTTGTTGGAAAACACTGATTTTTTGACAGGTTTCAGAGTAGCAGCTGTGTTAGGCTGTATCCGCAAAAAGAACAGGAGTACTTGTGAACCTTAGAGACTAACAAACCCGAAGAAGTGAGCTGTAGCTCATGAAAGCTCATGCTGAAACAAGTTTGTTAGTCTCTAAGGTGCCACAAGTACTCCTGTTCTTTTTACTGATTTTTTTGTGTTTCTGTTTCAGTGAAATTTTGAGCAGGAAGGTTTCTTGAGATGGAATTACTAGTTCAAATGAGAGAGCATGCTCCACCACAGAATAAGCAATAGCTGGGTAGTTAGAGGAGTAACCAGCTTTATCAGATTTGGAGCAGGGTCCTGACCTGGGTCTCCTAGATTTTGGGTGATGGCCCTAACTATTGGCTGTTCTGGGGTGGTTCTCTCTCAACCTCATTTTTACATGGAAAATTCTTGCTTTCATTCTGATGTGGAAAGACTAAATAAATAAATAAATAAACCCCACATTTTCAGAAAGCAGAATTCTTGTTTACTGACAGCCTTAGACACTGCTGTATTCCACCACGCTACAGCAGTACAGTGGCTATCTTTAGGGAAGAGATGATAATTCAGTTTTCTTCAGTTCAATCCTCCACCTCTCCCCTGAGATAGAGCCAGTTTCAGGCCAATAGGGAGGTGGTTTCTGTGATGTCAGCCTGTGCTCACCAGGAGCTGGGCTGAAATCTACCAAACTGAGCTTGCAGATATCAGATAGTTACAACTTCCCATCACTACTGATTTGGAGTATATTTTCACTAGCACCCAAGGATGTGAAATGTTCATATGACCAGTCACCAGCTCCTCGACCCAACGACAACGGTCCCCATGAGAACTACATTTTGTTTAAGGCTACCAAGTTGAGACCTTTCATACTGCGTAGTATAATGCAGGCATTCATGAGCTGACACATCCCATTAATGACCAAGATAAATAAAACTCCCATCGGGCCTGATTCTACAACCCATACCCAGGTTGAGTAGCCCTATCAATCTGTGCAGAGATTGCAGCAACATGCTGAAAACCACTAAAGAACTGAGGAGAAAAGCATCTTTAAAGTGCTTCTGACACCTTCAGCGGTTGTGTATTTAGGTGAACTGGTTTGATAAGGTTTGATGTGATACATGAAGCAAATTACTGAAGATGATATCACTGTCAAAAACCTAGCCGAGGAACAATTCTATGTATGAGCAGATGAATGCTGGAATTATCATATCAGCCACGACTTTCCCCAATACGTTGTATCAAATCATCATCACCTGAAATATTTGCATCATTCAGGAGGATTAGGCTATTGCACAGCTGCATTGACATCATAGTTCTAACAGATACCATAAGTAGTAAAGTGTCATCTTGCAGTCAACCTGGCAACCGTCTTCTTTTGTCCTGTTCTCCAGATAGAACATATTCTAAGTGTCCACAATGAACACTCGAGCTCACTTCTTGTCTCAACATTGTCAGTCCGAATTACTTCCTAACTGAATTCTATTCCTATTTCTCCTCTCCCAATACAAATCAGAGCAATGCACATATGCTGAGATTTCCAGACATGACTAAAGGATATAGCCACATAACTCCCGTTCAGTTCAGTGGGAGTCATGTGACTAATCCCCTAGACAAGTTTGGACGTCTCAACCTTCAGTTCCCCCTCCCCCTGAGAATCATCTAAATTTAGCTCAGGCTTTTGCAGTTATGAGATAATGTGCTAGTTTCCTTTGTAAAAATCCTCAAACTATAATGCCACAAAAAGGTTTTATGTAGCCCCTTATAAGATCTTTGCTACAAGAGACAAGTAAAAGATATATTCATACTTCTGATAATGCTATCACATTCTGATCTTCACATAGTGAATAAGTTATTTTTGTCATGACTGACTAAGGGAGGATAATGCATATTCATTCTCTGATAAGGAGCAAAATGCAATCTTTGAACAGAGTACAGTATGCCAACTCCAGATGTTAAGGAGGAAAATATGCAGCACCAGTTACACAAGAGGCCAACAAATCTTTCAGTGCTGATAAAGAGTTGGAGGTGTTTACTAAACCCAAGATCCCTATCATATGCACAACAGTCTGTGTAGATAGTGTGCACAGAGAAGAGCGGGGGGAGTAGCAGAACACTGCTTTTTCTTCAGTAAATTTCTCTTTTCTCCCAAACAGCTGCCACTCAGAACAGATGCATCATCATAAACACCAAGTGCTGCAGCTCTCCTATGAGAATTCAGACTCTACAGAAGTGTTCTCTGTATAAAAATTCCATAATGGAGCCCTGAACTACTTTGCATAAACAAAGCCTAATCTTTTATAGATGTGGTGGTGCTTGGCTATATACGTGAACCCCATGGACAACAGCTCCTTCTCAGTGCAGTCTTTCATCTTATTACGGATAACTGCAGATACTTAGGCCTCTTAACTATGCATAATATTTTATACGGTTTCTCATTAAATGAGGGGGGGGTCTCTGTATCCAAGGAGAGATGCTGATAATACCTGATGTAGCAATGCTTTGAGATGACGACTGGAGTGAGTCATCTTGCGTCTTCTATTAAGAGATCTACCAAGAAACATCTCCCCCAATGGACGTTAGAGTAGAACATGCTGATAAGAATCAGTGGGCCGTAGCTGGGGTAAACTGGAGCTAGGCCTATTTACCCCAGCTGAGTATCTGGCCCAGTAAATGGTTCTGTAACACAGGTATGCACCTAAATCGCTTCATTTTTATAGCAATAATGAAGTAGCAGCCAACCTCTCATTTAAAAGGGGAAAGGTACATACATTTTTAACTGGATAAATGCTGTGCTTATTTAACAACCTGTAGAAGGTGCACAATCACCAGCAGTGCAGCCTAGTGGTGAGGCAGAGTTTCTCCCCATTGAAGGCACAGTCTGGTCTTCAGCGTTCTCGCCCCCAAGGGTTTCTGGTCCTCCTCTTTGGCACAGAGACTTTATTGGGGGCTGGGTCCTTAAACAGCCAAGGCCTTTTCCAGCCGGTCTGTCACCTAGGTGAAGACTCCGGGTGTGGTAAAGGCCTCTTGCAGTTGGTAGGGGAGCACAGGCCTACCCCGTCCCCAGGCTATGGTCCAGGGCTAAGTGGTGGACAGCTACACCCAACACCTTGGAGTGCTAAGCCGCTACCCCCCCCCAGACCTCTTCCTACCCCAGAGTAAATCACTCCAATCATGTCTCTAACCTGCATTCTCAGTCACCTGCTTCTCCTGTGTGGGTTTCCACAGGTCTGTGTTGTCAGGTCCCCATCAATGAGCACCTAAGCAGTATTTTCCCATCAGAGCTCGGAATAGCTGCCTGTTCCCTTCCGCTCCCTGACACCCCTGCCCAAGCTGCTCTGCTCCCCTTTTTAAAGCCTTGTCTTGAACTCGGGCAAGGGCTTTGCAGGTGTGGCTGGATGGGGCAGCCTGGGCCCAGAGTTGCTCCTTTGTCCCTGGCTCTCCAGCGTGGGGTTTGTATATCACAACACACAGCCCCAGGCACCGAGGCTGGGATCATCAAGGATTTAGATGCCCAACCCACATTGAAAGCCTGTGGGAGTCAGGCACATAATTCCCCTGTGGGCCTTCGAACACCTCTCCGTGAGTGAAGAATGAGCAGAGCAATTGCAGAGGCTGAACACAAGCTTCCCCTACCCCTCCTCAAGACAACCCTGAGCCCTAGGCCGAAGGCCAGACTAGATGGTTCTAGTGGCCCTTTCTGGCTTAACGACCTGTAGAATTGAGAGGGTGTAGTCGAGCCTCCTTCAGTTCAGCCCCAGGCTTTTCGGCAGAGACGGTGGGGTGGGTCCATGATGTGGACACATGCCTATTGGGAAAGGAGTTTGGTATCACTGTCTATTCTGTAAAGAGTGTTCCCATATACGCATTATGCTTGGTCACAAGTCTTTACAGGAGTGGACCTTTAGGGGTACATCTCCCCAAAGAGAGCACAATCTGGATAAAGGACTTGAACCAAAGCACACTGAAGTCCCTAGGACATGAGTACAAAGTACATGGTGTCCCTAGCCTCTGTTTGCCCGAAGTTGGGAATGAGAGACAGGAGATGGATCACTTGACGATGACCTGTTCTGTTCATGCCCTCTGGGGCATCTGACACAGGCCACTGTCGGAAGACAGGATACTGGGCTAGATGGATCTTTGCTCTGACCCAGTAAGGCCATTCTTATGTTCTTATAAAGTGGAAGTTTTTCTATCATCATTAGTGGGCTTTCCGTCAGGGCCTAACCAATACCAAATGACTTCAATATAGCCCCTCATGAAAAGCCGCGGAGAGAGACGCCTAAAGTTGAGTTCCTTGCACAATGGAATTGCCTCAATTCCACCATCAGAAGCCCTCTGCAGTGGTGGAGTACAGAGGAGGAATTGTCCATTAGAGACCTGATGCTGCTCATTTAGGGCCAGAGCATGAACTCTACATTAGGGCTGCCCAGAGGATTCAGGGGGCCTGGGGTCTTCGGCGACGGGGAGCCCCCACCGCCGAATTGCCACCAAAGACCCGGAGCAGAAGCTCTAGCCCCACAAGAGCTTTCCAGGGCCCCCCAAAACTCTAGTGAGGGCCCCTGTGGGGCCCGGGGCAAATTGCTCCACTTGTCCCCCCCTCTGGGCAGCCCTGCTCTACATCCCCATAAGCATGCCAATGTGCTCACAAACACAGACAGATAAAAGCACCTCTTCAGTGGAAGGCATTGTAGAATAATCCACT
The DNA here is from genome assembly GCF_007399415.2 of Gopherus evgoodei. NCBI lineage: Eukaryota > Metazoa > Chordata > Testudines > Testudinidae > Gopherus > Gopherus evgoodei. Next base: position 155,025,439 of record NC_044323.1, on the reverse strand, counting down.
CAAGTCAATGAGACTAGTAACATGAGTAGAGGTTGGAGGACATTGCCCTTTGATGAAAATTAAGCTACACTTGTCAAAACAAATAATCAAAATATATTTTATTAGGCAATATCCTTGGTTTTTATTTTTAGTTGTGTTTATCCACTTAATTTGCTAATTTGCAATATTCAGTAGACTGCAATGGGTCTGACTGTTATTACAAGATACATTTAATCACATTAACAGAGAGATGTTCACAGTTTAACATTTCTTTTGCAATTACTCCCAACCCCCATCGTTGTGCTAGGAACTAATGCCTCATAGCAGGCAGATATGCTACATTAAGTCTTGCCGAATATGAAATGTAAACCATGAAATTTTGCCATATGTCTTACAAGGCGTTCCAGCAAATCATGAGCCCTAATGGAAAAGCCCTATAGAATTTAATAGAAAGTAAGCACTTATCTGTAGGAGTTTTGAACATTCCTATAGGATTTAACAGAGAATTCTATAGTGCAAGTTTAAAAAAAAAAACTATAGAAAAATTCTCAGTCTCTATTCCATTTTATGAGCCACATTGTCCCTTGGTGTAAATCAGCTTAGCTGCATGGAAATCAGTGGAATTAGGCTGATTTACATCAGCTGAGAATCTGACATTATGGGTTTTTTAAAACAATTTTTATAGAACCCAACCCAGACAGATTTCTATAGAATCCTAGTAGAATCCATAGGACTTTGGGGTTTCCTGTTACTCATTAACTTGAGGTCAAATCATATGAAAATACTCTTTCAAATTTCAATGATCCAAATGTGGAATAGATCCAATGATTATTATGTAAAGTGGAAATTTTTGGAGTCTCATGAAAAATGCCAAATGTTTTCTGTAGATTAAGTTCTATGACATTATGGTGCATTAACTACCTTTACTTCCCTGTACGTCATGCGATCATCTTAAGCGTAAACATAGAGGCAGAAGTAAGGGGAAAAAAGTTTCAGTACCTGGACGCCTACTGGAAAATATCAGCTATTTCACCTCTTCACAGAGGTGCAGTGTGGTGTAATCAGGTAAGAGGTTCTTGTCCCTGGTGCCTCTGGCTGGCCATCTGCCTCTTGCCTGGCTCTAGCCAAGTCACACAAAATCCAAACCTCTTCCAAAGTAACAGGTCCAAATGAAAGTCCTAACAAATCCAAAGTAAAAATTATTCTTCAGCCCCTCTTGGGCCAAACTAAGAACAACTACTTCTCCAGCAAGACTCCCCACATTGCCTGCGTCCCTTAGGGATTCTGGCAATTTACTTCTGGGGTGATTGCATGGTAACCAGAAGATTCCGTATCACACTCACATCTCCAATGATCGACTCAGACTGGACATGCAGCCAGACTATCTTAAAGACCTAGCTAGAGAGATATCTGATGATCCATCTGCACAGAAGCTACGTCCCTTTGGGATTTGCCATGACGACAATGATTAAATGTGCCAAATAAGGATAGACTTCAGCACGCAGTCAACTTTAAGCCTTAGTTGAAGTGCTGTGCTGAATCAGGGCCTGACGACATAAACATTTACGCCCAACCCTTTTCTTCTTATTTCATCTCTCTCCCAACTTTACTCATTTTTATTTTTTTTTTTTACTTAACACCACTCCAATTCGCTCCCACAGCATAAATCTCACTGAATGCTTCTAACACTCATTGGTTCACCTTTCCACCGCCCCATCGACACAGAACACACATTACAACATGTAATTAAGTATATGTCATGATTATCAGGCTAGAGAAAAATTTACAAATCCCCAGTGTGGAATCCCTCAGAAGCAATAATCTTAAAATAAATAGGACAATGCTTCTTATAAATTTCATTAATTTCATGATAATCTAAGAAAAATAATTATTTGTTCAAGATTAGCACAAAATCTATAGGTTTCAGAATAGCAGCCGTGTTAGTCTGTATCCACAAAAAGAACGGGAGTACTTGTGGCACCTTAGAGACTAACAAATTTATTTGAGTATAAGCTTTCATGGGCTACAGCCCACTTCTTCAGATGAAAATCTATAGGAGTTTAAGGTTTATCTTCCACTGAACATCTAGGAGAGAACTTCAATTATTTAAGTGAAATTAACAGCTCAATAATCATCACAATTTTAGCATAACAGCAATATTTATAGTTAGGTAAACTGATGCGTTAATGAGTCTCTGTAACCAGTCCAGGGACTGGCATTCCCAGCAAGGTAAAATATGGTAGATCAGTGCTAACCTAAGATAAATTTGGGGCTGCTCTTGACTTTTTTTCTTGTAGGACCCTTTGTGATGCTGTAGCTTAAGACTGTCCCCATTGTAAGTTCTTGTAAATAAAACATTAATATTTTACCTTTCTATTTCGCACATCCAAAATCAAAACCAAGGAAGAGAGGCTGCCTCTTCTAAAGAATGGTTCTGATGTGCACCAAGATGTATGAATGTGCGCGCTCAGCAAAAAGGAATTATTAAAAAAAAAAAAAAAAAAAAGCTTTGTGTATGGAAAAACTTCAACCATTCTATTTTTCATACTAACATTTTTCACTCTCTTTTTTTAAACTTAAAGGAAGGGGGGAAAAGTCCTTCAAAATATTCTACTTTATTTTAATACAATCATCCCCAAACAGAATGATGATCTTTCATTGGAAGATTCAGTGCACTTTACAAATATAAAACGAGCGAATCCCACAGGACCTTTGTGAGGTATTATGGCAGGCATCCCTATATGGCGCTGTTAACCATAGTCTTGCAAGTTATTTTTTTCTTAGTACATGAGCTAGTTTTGAGGATGAAGAAATACTGCATTATGCTTAGTTTTGTTGTTCAGCTGTCCTTTGAGGGAAGTTGTGACACACAGCGGAGACACAGTTCCTGGGAATCAGACACTGCCATGGGATGAGATTCCTGTCTACATACTTTTGTCTCTGCCCCTGTTCCAAGACTGGCACGTGTGTAAAGAAAGCAAGTTACACTTCTGTGTTTTCACAGCAGTTAGCCCAAGTTATAATACAAGTGTTATAACTTGACTCCCATCCACACAGAGAAAACTCTAGCTTGAGTTAAGTGGTGCTTTAAATTCCAGCTAGCTCTGCTGTCAGGGATCGGTGAGCTGACTCGAGTGCTTCTGAAGCTGGAGATGCTAATGTACCGGGATTTGCAGCAACAGTTTGAGTTGTAACAACTCATCAGCAGCTAATCCAACAACTCTGCCAATCCAACCAGCCTGTGCTACTAACCAAGTCACTCTGTACATCTCCAGTGCTGCTCTGGAATACAGTCACACCTGCTCAGGCTCATTTAGCTCAAGCGCAGTTAACTTGAGTGTGCCAACTCAAGCTAACTGTGCTGGAAAGACACCAGAACACATCACTGATTTCCTCCCTCGCTGGGAAGCTGACCTGCAAGCCCCCAGAATCCCACTCATGCTTGGCCGAGGGGTGATGCTGTTGTCAGCAGTGTTCGAAGAAGGGGCAACACAGTATTTTGCAGATGGGGAAATGGGGGATCAAATAACTCACTCCAAGTTACAAAGCCAATTCAGTTGCAACTGGGGTGGGGGGTGGAATTCCAGATCTTCTGATTTCAGCTGTGAATATAAAATAGCTTTCCTCTCTCCCTTCAGTCAAATGTGAGCATTTGTCTAATAGGCTTCCCTGGTTTCAACTGTCACATTGCAGGGGACACAGGGTTCAGTTATGTCTATATCCCATCACCTTCTTGTTACCAACCCCCTATTTATATCCCTCTTGTATATTTTATTCCATTAGGGAATCATAAAGAAATAAATTAGAATCACAACACATCTACAGCTCGTTCTGAAAGAGATTGTTAGCACTTGACTCACCTCCTTACAAGCCAATTTAGCACTCTTAGCAGGATTTAAATTGAATCGAGACCAACCTGCTTAAGACAGAATTGTATCTTTCCCCGCACATGTTTTCCAGGAGTGAAAAATCACACATTATTACAACCTGAGAACATTTATGAATTTAGAAACTAACAGGCTAATTCACCTGCCCAGTTCTCCCACTTTCCGTATGACTCAGTTATTCTGTAACTATACCCAGGGACCAAGGCAAACCTAGAATTTTTAGTGCCAGTATTTCTGAGCAAACAAAAAACAAACAAACAAAAAAACACCCCAGATTCCTATTGATGATGCACACCACACATCTGAGCATGCAAAGAGCCATTGCATCCTGCAAACTTTACTAATCCTTACTTGGGTGAGCACAATCTTGGAAGTTTAGAATTCCACCAGTTTAGAAGTGGGTTTCCTGCCCCTTGGATGAAGTCCTTTAAAGCACGAGTTCCCATACAAGCTAAGCAGAACATCTAAAGGGAGAAGAATGATCTTGTGTCTAAGGCACGCACTAGGAGGTTCGTGAGATCTGGGTTCATTTCCCAGCTCTGCCTCAGATCTCCCACAGCACATTGTGTAAATCACTTAATGTGTGTCTTGGTTCACCATCAGTAAAATGGGGATTATACGCCTTCCTTTGTGGGTCTTGTCTATTCAGAGTGCAAAGCTCTTTAGGTTACACAGAGAGAGTCTTACCATGAGTATGTACAGTACCTAGCACAATGGGGCCCGTATCTCAGTCGGGGCTATTGTAATCCTACTAATTGTCATGACTGCAGAACTGTAGGTGCTTTGACTTCAATAGGGCTACCTCTCTAAGTAAGGGCTCCACATCTGATCTTTAATTGGGTGGTAGTGACCTGACTTTTTGAGGTGCTGGGCACCTGAAGCTTTTGTTACCCTAATGAAAATCAGAGAGTAGTGCCAAGATTTTCAAAAGCAATCAGTGATTTGTGGCTGCACTAATTTTGGGGTGACCAGTTTCAGACACAAAGAGAGCTGATTTTCAGAGCATGGGAGCCTAGCACTCTCAAGGTTTCTCCAGTCAGGTGCCCAAAGACGCTGATATCTACTCTGTTACTAATCAGGCACTCTAAGCCAAGCTATTTAAATTACTCAGTTTTCCAAAGCAAACTGAGGTGTTTAACATGCATAAAATCCAGAGCACCAATACATTTTTTTTTTTAAAAAAATGGAATCAATGGGATTGAAGCAAGTGCTTAAGTTTTTTTCCTAGATCAGGGCCTAATCAGCAGAACAGGGCCGACAACACAGATGAGTAATTCTCATTCTACCAAGTTCATTACAACAGGAATAGCTGTCTCAGTAAAATATACAAGTATTTTTCCCCCTTCCTGCTGCTCATGAACCATTGAACTCTGGGAACACAATGACCCTCCAGTACATCTGATCTCGTTCCAGTTCCCCTTACATATGCCTCTTAAAGCATATGAGTGATGTTTAGCACCTCATGGAAGAAATGGGGCTTTATAACCTGTGCTGGTCTCAGAATTACTCTCACACACATGCCATGAAGTATGTCAGATATCCTTTGTAACATATTGCATTGTTTTATTAAGACTATTCCCTCTGAACTGAGGGCTTTTAGCAATGAAGTAGAGTCTTAAATAAATTTAATGGTGAAGCAGATAGGAGAAAAACCACACAAATACACCACTGTTAAGGCTACCAGCTAGCTAACAATAGCTCAGAGATGGAAGGTTTCTAAAGATGATAATCTGTTCCCCTATCTCTCAGCGTATATCATTTTACTAATTAGGTGTATTAAGTGCTGCATCTGTAGCGTTTCACTCATTTACACAGACATAAGACGACACATTTATAAGTCGTTAAGGTGAAATAAAATCTGTGCTGGGTTTAATTAATTTAAATATTCATGGGAACAGTACTGGGGAAGAATGTTGTTCTTAATCAGAACAGACACTGCTGTTTTATAATGCAAATTGCCTTTTCTTATGTGGACAACACCAGGTACCTACAATAAAAAGAGGCAGAACGTTAATTACAAGGATGGGGAAAGTTACCTCAAAATGACTGTGACTGTACTATAGATACTGACCGAAAAATGAACTAAGCTGAGCCCAACATATGCCTAGTACATACGTTGAGGTTAATACATACATGACCTCCAGGTAAGTTACTGTAATTAACTGAATCTGAATACGGGGGAAACTGTTTATGAGCTACCATCATCATTGATAAACATATTATGGTAGTGCACCTAGAGACCAACCGAGAATGTGGCCCTATTGTGCTAGGTCAGGGGTGGGCAAACTACAGCCCTCCAGATGTTTTAATCTGACCCTCAAGCTCCCACCAGGGAGTAGAGTCCAGGGCTTGCCCAGCTCTGACGCTCCAGCAGGGGAGCATGGTCAGAGACTTGCCGCACTCCATATGGCTCCCGGAAGCAGTGGCATGTTCCACCTCCAGCTCCTACACGTAGAAGCAGTCAGGGGGCTCCACACCCAGAAACCGTGGTCAACAGGAGCTGCAGGGCAGCACGCAGAGTCATCTGGCCGCGCCTCCATGTAGGAGGCGTAGGGGGGACATGCCGCTGCTTCTGAGAGCTGCTTGAGGTAAGCGCTGCCCAGAGCCTGCACCCCCTGACCCCCTCCTGCGCCCCAAAGCCCTGCCCCAGTCCTGATCCCCCTCCCACCCTTCAAACCGCTCAGTCTCAGCCTGGAGCACCTTCCTGCACCCCCAACCCCCAATTTCGTGAGCATTCATGGCTTGCCACACCCAGATGTGGCCCTTGGGCCAAAAAAATTTGCCCACCCTTGTGCTAGGTGCTATACCAAACACTGAAGTAGCCAGTCCTTCCTCCAAATAGCTTACAATCTAACTAGAAAGGATCAAACACAGGACAAGGGGGGGAAAAGGTAATATAAACACACAAGCAGAGCAATTGGACTCCTCTAGGATAATGCAAATTATGAAAATTAGACAGGCAAAGAGAGAGCTGGAGACAAGACATGACTGAGAAATCTTATGAATTTAGAACATGACTGATTCACCTGCTCCCTTCCCCAACGTCATGTATGACTTTCCACTAGAGGCAGAACAATATTCACATGACTGTCCTCATTCCTCATCAGGACCAGAAAAAAACAGCCAACACTTCGAGGGTAAAAGATGGTAACCTACATCTAGAATAGGTTAAAAGCTAACACACGTTAGCTAACCATGACCTAACTGCAACCTCTTTTCCCAATCTAATGGAAGAGCTGTGAGTTTGTTTTTTGATTAATCAATATGCTATTTTAGAGTTTTATACTGCTGCCCATCGCCGTAGTATCTGAGTGCTCTCCATGTAAAATATTCCCTTAGGATTTGTTGTTGTGTGTCTCTCTCTTCCCCCTCAACTCTCCACGGCTCTCTTTTGAGCTCAAGATAGGCCAAATATAATGTATTAATAAACCATACACCACCCATTCAGGTGTCTTTATGTACAATCAAGAACCTTTCTGTATCTCACTAAAGAGAGGGAGTATTTTTAAACAGTATCAAAAGAGTTCAGCAGGCTGGGTGGAGCATGCTCACGAAAATAAGACCCCATGCATCCCCAAGGTCATTTGGTTAACATCTCAGCCAGCAGACACTGCATCAAAAAAAAAAGGGGACTACAACCAGACTAAAGAAATAAAGTGATATCACTCTCCCCCTGGTTAGTCATGAGAGATAACAGGGCAACCCACTACAACTCATGTTACTGTAAACCAGTGGTTCTCAACCTTTTCCATACCAAACACCTCCCTTTTGCACATCTGGACTCCTCTTGCATCCAGCTGGGACTCCATTCCCATTTAGCAATATGGGACAGGGAAGGTGGACATGACCTCTTAACATCTGTTGGAGACACCTAGGTAGAAAACTCCTGCTCCAGGTTCTTGCCTTGCACCACTGAAATGAATGGGAGTTGAACCCGTGATGTCAACATAGGAAGGATCAGGATGGGAGATAGTATACTAATATCTAATACTAGGTAGCAGGTTTAAGAAAAACACAAGCAAGTATTTTTTCCACACAACACACAGTCAGCCTCTGGAACTCCTTGCCAGAGTATGTTGCGAAGGCCAATAATATAATGGGGTTCAAAAGGGAGCTAGATTGATTCATGGAAGATAGGCTTATCAATGCTATTAAGCCAGGATGGGCAGGGATGGTGTCCGTAGCCTCCGTTTGCCAGAAGCTAGGATTGGTTGACAGGGCATGGATCACTTGATGATAACCTGTTTGTTCATTCCCTTTGGAGCACCTGTCATTGGCCACTGTCAGAGGACAGGATTCTGGGCTTGATGGACCTTTGGGCTGACCTAGTACGGCCATTCTTATGTTCTTATGTAATTCATTTTGGGCGAGGTTTAGGAAGCAGATTCAAGTATCAAAAGACAGAAAACAGGCCCCTGCATTTCACCCAGACATGCACACTGACCTTGCCCCCCATCCGCAGATGTCCATCAATGCATCATGAAGCATGGAATCAATCTCACCCCATTCCAAACACTCATTTTGCATTTGTTCAAAGCATAATAAAGTTTAATATAGTCACGATTCAAACTAACAGCCACAATTCAGCCTCAGAGCCAGCTCCCCTTAGAATTCTGACAAGCAACAAATGAACTTAATATAAATATGCAGGGAAAACTCATCTTTGCCTGTGGACTGGAAAAACTGCTGACTCCCAGCACAAAGACTTAATAGAGCGACTGGTTGGAAATTTATTCTTGCCCAGACCTAATGCTTCAGCAATCTGGTTGTTGGTGAAATCAATGTTTGCTGAAGGCTCACACGTCAAGCGTCAGAGCGGCCTAGTGCACAGGGCAATGGGCTGGGATACTGGTTTCTACTCCTAGTTCTGCCCCTTGCCCATTGCGTGACCTTGGTCAAGTCACTTCACTTCCATTTCTGCTCCCATCCTTTTTTATTGAGATGGTGAGTTCTTTAGGGCAGGCGCTCTCTCTCAATAAAAGTAGAGGAAGGATTATCCTGTGGTTAGAGCACTAGCCTGCAGTTCTGGATACCATGGCTCAATCACCTGCTCAATCAGACTGTGTGTTGCCTAGGGCAACTCACTTAGCCTCAGCTCCCACCTATAAAATGGGATGATTGTAATTCCCTACCTCACAAGATGTTGTGAAGATAAATATTAAAAATTGAAGTACTCAGATGCTATGGTAATTGGAGGGGGGGTGTCATATAAGCACCTACAACAGAGATAAATTAGATAAAGTATCCCTGGTACAACTGGTCCCTGATCTTGGCTGAGGTCCTAAATGCAGCTGCACTAAAAATAATAACGTTCTGTGCTTTAATCACAGATTAACTGCTATGGTTTTTGCTAGACCCGCCTAGAACCCAGAATTAATAAGATGTGAGAAAATGAGAAATAAGGCATGTCATGGTATAATTCCCCACTCTGAACCTTAGCATCCAAAAGATGGGGTACCAGCATGAATTCCTCTAAGCTTAATTACCAGCTTAGAACCTGTAGCGCTGCCACCAACCAGGAATTCCAGTGCCTGGTACACTCTGGTCCCCCCAAAACCTTGCCCAGGGACCCCCAGACCCAGACCCTCTGGATCTTAACACAAGGAAAGTAAACCCTTTCCCTCACCGTTGCCTCTCCCAGGCTTCCCTTCCCTGGGTTACCCTGGAAGATCACTGTGATTCAAACTCCTTGAATCCTGAAACAGAGAGGAAAATTCACCTTCCCCCATCCTTCTCTCTCCCCCTCCCAGATTCTCCCTGAGAGAGACAGTAATCCTAACACAGAGAGAAATTAGCCTCTTTCTCCCCCTTCCCTCCCTTCTCCCCACCAATTCCCTGGTGAATCCAGACCCAGTCCCCTGGGGTCTCACCAGAATAAAAAAAAAATCAGGTTCTTAAACAAGAAAAGCTTTTAATTAACGAAAAAAACAATAAAAATTATCTTTGTAAATTTAAGATGGAATATGCACTGGGTCTTTCAGCTATAGACACTGGGAATACCCTCCCAGCCTAAGTACAAATTAAAATCCTTTCAGCAAAATACACATTTGAACTCCTCCCAGCCAAATACACATTTGCAAATAAAGAAAACAACCATAAGCCTAACTCGCTTTATCTACCTAATACTCACTCTTCTGACCTTATAAGAGCCTGTATCGGAGAGACTGGAGAGAAACCTGTTTGCACATCTGGTCCCTCTGAGCCCCCAGAGCGAACAACCACCAAACACTAACAGCACACACACAAACTTCCCTCCCTCAAGATTTGAAAGTATCCTGTCCCCTGATTGGTCCTCTGGTCAGGTGACAGCCAGGCTCACTGTTCTTGTTAACCCTTTCCAGGCAAAGAGATATGAAGCACTTTTGTTCTATTAACTCTTGCTTATCTGTTTATGACAAGGCATTTAAAAAAAGAGAGTGTTTAATCTTTTTTTTTTCCCCCCCTTTTAAACCTCTGAAAATGCTAAATTTGGTTTAGGGACTGGACAGAAGAGGGCCATGGTGCTGTAAAGAGGAGGGGTAAAATTTTCAAAAGCCCCTTAGTGACTGAGGTTCTGATGTCACTTTTAAAGATGAGACTTCACTTTTCAAAATTTTCCCCCAGATGAATGCCCCACCCAAATCATTTCTGATTTCTGCAAGTGCCTGTGCATCTGTTATTTCTAAATATTTACCCAAGAAGTGAGGATAAATAATTTCAAGGCTCTGGGTGGTTCACTGTGACTACTGGCCAAGATTTTCAGAAGTGATTAGTGACTTTGGATGCTTCAGTATTTGAGTATCCAAATTTGACACCCCTTTCAGAAGCCTGATTTTCAGAAAATGCAGAGCATCTGCCCTCTGCAAATCTGTCTCCTTTAAAGCTCATCAAGCTGGGCACCTAGAATCACTAACCACTTCGAAAAATAGGGACTATTCTCAATACATGGTGTGTTTGGCCACAGGATATCATTTTCCATTCCCTGACTAGATGGCAGATTTTAAAGATGGAAAATGAAATACTTTTGCAGTGAATTCAATGAAATATTTTGGGTTCACAATTTTTTTTAATACAGGAGATCATGAACAATTCATGATTTTGAAGGCCAGAAAGGGACCATTATGAACAGCTAAACTGAATACCTCCATAACACAGCACAGAGAATTTCATCCAGTCAAACCTATGTCTTTTGACTTTTTGAGAGCATGACCTTTAAAAAGACATCCAATCTCAAAGACTTCCAGTGATGGAGAATCTGCCACGGCTCTGATTCTTCCAATGGTTAACTACCCTCACTGTTTCTCTTATTTTCAGCAATCCATTTATCTACTTGCAATTTGTTACCCCTTCACCGGCTAGATGCAGTCTTATCCTATGACAAGCAGCAAATCTAATTCAAAATCATTTATTTAACTGTCTCTTAATTATTAAGAAACTCTGATCCAAAGTGTTTCACCTACCATTTGATGTGATTGCAACGGAATCTATCCAGTAATCACACAACAGGAAGTGTTTATAGCAGGACTGGACAAAGTCTTGGTTTTCAGAGATGCTGAGGACTTTCAGCTAGCAATGATTTCAATAAGAGTTGCAAACAGCATCTCTGAAAAACAGGCCGGAGGTGTATTGCTAGTTCCTGAGCATCTGTGAAATTTACAGGTCAAGCCTTTTAAAAAATGCAGCAGAAAAATAGACATAATAGCAAGATAAACTCAGAGAAAAAATGCTGCTCAAAAGCAAAGTGCAAAGTAATTTTTCAACTTACTATTCATAGAGGTTCTGTCTTCTATCAATGTGTCCGAAGCTGCTTCTGAATATTATGCAATGAGGTTCCATTGAACGGCAGTAGCAGTTGCAAGACGAGCAAGGCACATCAGCTTGATACAAATCAAACAGTTTTCCCCTTTTTTTATTTTACATCTCCAGGCTGATGCTATTAACATAGGAGAGAACAGATGCAGAAACTGTTTTGGCTCGACAGACCCTTCACTGCAGCTGAAATCTGTTCCGGCCTCCGCTAACAGCAGGGATGCAGATGTAAAGGAAAACAAAAATCTTTTAAGCCAATGTTTTATGAAGTGATTACTGATTGTGGGTGCCCAATCTGAGACACCACACAGAAGTCTGATTTTCAGAGGAAGAAGAGAATGCTTAGCGCTTTCTGAAAATCCGGCTCATTTAAGGGGCCTGCAGCTGGGCACCAAAAATTCAAGTGCTCAAAATCACTAATCACATTTGAAAACCATGGCCCCTGTTTTCAGTTCTAACTGTAGAAGTGTTCAGTGCCATTAAAATAGCTCTTTTAGCAAACGTGCTCGCACTCTCTCACACACAGGGATATGTCTACCCTGTAGATAGAGGTGTAATAGCAAGCTTAGATAGACATACCCCCTGCTAACTTTGATTAAGCTAGCATATTAAAACTAACAGTGCACCTGCAGCTGCAGCAGCAGTGGAAAGGGGTAGCTGCCCTGGATATATCTCTAGGGTTTCAGATGGGCTTGTACTCGGAGTGGCTAGCACATCATGCTACTTGTGCAGCTTGGCTATGCTGCTATTTTTAGTGCGCTAGCTCAATCAGAGCTAGCATGGGTATGTCTCCCCGAACTGGAAATGACACCTCCAGCATTGATGTACCCATAGTCTGAGGGACCAACTTTGTGTTGTTCCTTAGGGTTAAAGCAAAAGGAGCTTTAAAATACCATTATGCCCTCTGGATTTTGGACCGGAGTGGAGTGCAGTGACCAACATTGCCCCCAGTGTAAACTGGTGCAGCCCTAGAAAACATCCCAGAATCCTCATAGTGCTGTGCATGACCCCTAGCCCACAACCCACCTCTCTCTCTCTTGGAAGGCAGATGTAAATCCGTCTCTTCCTTCTGGGTCTCCTCCCATCATGACAGAGAACCACGCATTGGCTCCAAAGCTTTGAAGATTGATGGACAGTTCAGCCCATACAGGCTGCTGCTGATTTCCTGATAAGACATATTCATAACTGTATTGGTTACATTATTGGGATTGAGATGGAAACAGGCCCGACCTGAGAGATTGGGATTAGCTGCATTGGTTCAAGATCATTAGACATGAGTTAGAATTTTAATGTGGCCTATCCCCAAGTTCGAGGATATTTGAAAACGGGGTTCTGATTCCAGCCCTATCCACACAATGGAGTAAATGTTACATCCCACCCATATCAATTCCTTTCTTTGTTTTATCAGTATGGAGTGCTGTATAATGCCATCTAGCATACTCCAATGGCTCAAAAATACATTAACCTCTGAAAACCACCGGTGATAGCTAAGGGTTAATGTCTCTTTCACCTGAAGCACCTGACCAGAGGACCAATCAGGAAACCGGATTTTTTCAACTCTGGGTGGAGGGAGTTTTGTGTCTGAGTCTTTGTTTTCTGTCTGCCTGCTTTCTCTGAGCTTTGGAGAAGTCTTTCTGCTTTCTAATCTTCTGTTTCCAAGTTGTGAGTACCAAAGAGTTTGTTTCTTTTGTATTTACATGAATATAGTGCTGGAGTGCTTTGATTTGTATTCTTTTTGAATAAGGCTGTTTATTCATATTTCTTTTAAGCAATCGACCCTGTATTTGTCACCTTAATACAGAGAGACCATTTGTATGTAATTTTCTTTCTTTTATATAAAGCTTTCTTTTAAGACCTGTTGGAGTTTTCTTTACTGGGAAACTTCGGGGAAATTGAGTCTGTACTCACCAGGGAATTGGTGGGAGGAAGGAGTCAGAGGGAGATCTGTGTGTGTTAGATTTATTCGCCTGATTTTGCATTCCCTCTGGGTGAGGGGGGAAAGAGAGATTAACTCTCGGTAATTCTGTTCTCCAGAACTGGAAAACGGGGAGGGGGGAGTCCCTCTGTTTAGATTCACAGAGCTTGTGTCTGTGTATCTCTCCAGGAGCACCTGGAGGGGGGAAGGGAAAAAGGATTATTTCCCTTTGTTGTGAGACTCAAGGGATTTGGGTCTTGGGGTCCCCAGGGAAGGATTTTCAGGGGGACCAGAGTGCCCCAAAACACTCTAATTTTTTGGGTGGTGGCAGCAAGTACCAGGTCCAAGCTGGTAACTAAGCTTGGAGGTTTTCATGCTAACCCCCATATTTTGGACGCTAAGGTCCAAATCTGGGACTAAAGTTATGACAAATGCCATCTAGCATACTCCAATGGCTCAAAAATTCATTAACCTCTGAAAACCACCGGTGATAATTTTTATTTTGGCTTCACCTTTTGCAACACTGTGGTGATCAATAGCCCAAGTAGCAGCCCCAAGTTGCATTACATAGGCCAGAACCTCAGCTGGTATAAATTGATGCTGCTCCTCTGAAATCAGCGGAGCTAAACACATTTACACCAGCTGAGAATCTCACTCCTTTTTATATTTTATGATCCTTACTATCTAATTCTTAGCATCGCCTGGCTACCTCCTCATAGTAATGTTGCCGGCAGATAACTGCCTGAGGCCAAGCCACAGTGGGGGGGTCCGTCGCCTGGTGTGCCATGCCAATAAACACACCAGGGTGGAGAAGCAAACCAAGTTTATTTGAGATCTCAAAGCGGTGCAGGGAGATTGACTTAGATCAAGCACACCTAAAACAAGCAGTCTGTTTTTTTATATTTATGAGAATTTTTTTTACTGACTAGCAATTTCACGTTTCCCCTTTCTTTTTTTTTTCTTTTTTTTTGTAGCAATTACGTAAGCGCAGGTGCATTAAGTAATTTTGGCCATGGCAGCTCGTTAGTAAGTTTTTTTTTTTGCAAGTTATTTTGTTCTTCTGCTAAAGGTGCACAGGCCTTATTATTTCTGCTTTAGACCAGTTAGAACTGTTGCAACTGATTACGGCTGTTACACCTGGCCTTTTAGGTCGATTAAAGTTCAAACATGGAGGGACTCTTGTCTGCTGAGGCCTAAAACCAGGAAGGCTCCATACTCTTGTGGCCTTCCACCCTCCCGAGTTACGTAGGGTTATGCATAGTGACACCAACAACTCCCTTCTTTGAGAATACTCAACAAACTTTTGGCTGAGTGTTCTCACATTTAAAGGATAACATGTGATTAAGCTCTAGGGAGCTGGAGTGCTTTACAGCAAGCAAGCAAGAGAAGAGTAACAATACACAACACCACACCAGTGAGCAGGAGGTGAACAATGCCTTCCCCTATTTCTCCCAGGTTGAGTAACCAGCCCCAGAGGGAATCAGAAAGAGTAGGTTTTCTTTTCTGGGCCTTCCACTGTTTAAAAGCCTGTTTGGCTGACAGGATGTGCTTGTTAATATTCTGTGTGCTTTCTGGGACATAAGTGCAGCATTCATCCCCTATAAGGGCACACACCCAGCCCTGGGAAGCCACACTTCCACCCAGGAAGTGTCCAAGTATGTCTTCATGATCACTGATCAGATGGTATTTCTGATGCGTCTGTAAGGGCAGTGGGCCAAGTCTGGTACTCAAGATTACTCCGAATGGCCATCAGCTGGTAATTCAGGAAATCCCGAATTTCTAAACATACTAGATTCCATTGCAATGCCTTTCCAGCCTTAGTGATATTTAATACCATTTTTTTTGGTGTAGTACTATAATACACCTGTTATTTAACTAATTTTAGGTACTTTTAAAAGGCATCGACATTAATAGCATAGGAGGGGGGTTACATTATTAGTCACTTTTCAGGACACAGGGCGCAGCCTGTAGAATAAACCCCAAGCTTTAATTAATACCACATTTTTAAGCATGGGTTCCACAAATGTCCTTTTGCCAGTGTATAATTTTTTGTTTTTTTACCAGGGTTAGTTTTTAATGTTTTTTTTAGTTAGGAATTTCTGGACTTTGGCAATTTTAGTGGAGTGAGTGTTTCTTTTTTTTCAAAACAGTCGTAGTGCAGCATCCTACAGGGCAGAGGTTACTAGCACATAACCCTGTAATGGTTTTGATTTTTCTAGAAAAATTCAAAGGCACAGTAGATCTGTCAGTGGATAAGGGAGAGGTTACTAGCATGTTACCTTGTACTTTTTTTTCTGCTGTTTAAAAGGCACAGTGGAGCTAGAAGGCGAAATAGGCTAATTATTAGTAGGAGAATTTTTCCGATGTGGAGGGGTTTTTTTGCAGTGAGAATCTTGGGTCCATGCAGTCAGTCTTTGACATTTTACAGCGATGTTGGTAGTCACCGGGACTTAAGGGCGTTTCCAGGGTGGAGCCAGAGCAGACTTTCGTCGGTGGACCTTTACATTAATCCCGTCTCCTGGTTCCAAAGAGTGGCAGGGCTGCTAGGGTCTTTGGGTAGCGCTTCTTTACCTGTGAGAAAAGAAACTTAACACATTTCATTAGTGCCTGGCAATGTTTTGCAAATCTTATTGCTGCGTGGGCAAATTTAAGCCCTTCTTTTTTTAGTTGTTAACCAAGTTTTAACTGTGAGCAGTGTCCTTGAATGGAGTCAGTGTTTTATTTATAGCCTGAGCTTGCTAGCTAATTTTTTTTTGTTAATTTATTTTGTGCTTTGTTTTTTTTTGTTTTTGTTTTTGTTTTAACTTGCAAAGGAAACTTTTACTTTTTACTTATACATTTTTTTAACAATGAAGACATAATTAGTTTTATTATTTAATATATGCCATACACACCTTTTTACTAAAATAACCTTATTACAGAGCTTTGGAGCAACAAGCCAGGACAAGCACACTTATTTTGAGGCGTTAACTCAATACAACCTTTAGTTCAATAGCCTTTCACCATCCCCAGCCCTCTGGCTAGAAATCTGAGGTAGCCAGAAAGATCCCATGTACAATATGGGGAGTGGGTTAACTTTTTATGTCTTTGCTTTCAAAGACTGTTGGTATGCAAATTTTAACAACAATTTTTGCAATTAACAGTTTGGCCAATGAATTTTTTTTTTTGAGGAAATGCATTAGACTTTAGTATATTACATTTTTTTGATTTATTTAAACACTTTGTATTCCAAGTTGAACAAAACAAATATTTGCATTTTAATTTAACTTTTTTGTTTGATTTTAAACTAGACTATTTTATAAAAATATTAAACACAAAAATTCCGGCCACAAGACAAACACCACAAGACAGAACATAGAACACAAAACATAATTTCTATTGTGCCAGTAAATGCATGGTATGTTGAATGCTGTTTAGCTGGCATTAGTTTTTTTTGATTATTTGAAAGACAAAAAAACAAGAGGTTTACCCATCCTTTCTGGGCAGACAATCATTACTTGAAATATACAAATACTTTTGTTGGCTTCAGGCAAAACAGAGGAATTACCCCATAGTTTTTTGTATTTGTTTTATAGGCAGCCCAGGTTTTTAATTACATAACACTGTATACATTTTTTAGCTAATTTAACTAAATTGTTCATAGCCACACCAAATGATTGCAATCCAATAACTTTTTTGTCTGAATTTATTTACAAACATTTTACAGACACCAAAAACCTTTTTTTTTTTTAAGCATTTTTACAAAGTTTAACTGCCGTTTTTTTCAGCAACTACAGAGTTAACTTCTTACTTTTTTTTTAAATTACTTGCTTGTTTTCCAACAGCCATTTTTATTAACTTAAATTACCATTTCAAGTCAGTCCTGGGTATTTGAAATTTTCATGCTTACACTTACTGACTTTTTTTTTTTTTACTACACCTTTAAAGTTTTTTAACCTGTTTTTTAATTTTTCTGTTTGTTGCCTGCCCGCCTGGGCCCGATTCTGCTTTTTTTGCTGAACCGTCCCTTCCATGGGCACCAACTTGTTTCACTACCAGTTTAGCTAGGAGGGTGGGCTTCTTATTTAGCCCCCACCCCTCCTGGTCTCTTTTCTTAAACATTTTTACTTACAAGACTATCCGAGTCCTTCTTCATGAGGCTTGCTACCTGGACAAAAACACATGGCCCATTGGGCAAAGGCCATTTACTTAACATATAATTTAAAGGACTATTTTTAGAGGGTTTACCCAGAGACTCATTTATTTGTTTGACACTTAAACAGAAAAGAGAATTACACAGAGAGCAGAGGGAATTACAGTCTAAGCCAGACTTTCCCACTTCTATACACTGACCACTACAGGGGACGGGACAGAAGGATCTCAATTCAACCTCAGAACTTTCTTGCACACATGGCTTTCACTCCGAGGAATTACCAACAAGAGGTTCAGTTCTGCCCACACTCCTAACACTCAAATGAACAGAGCAAAAAAAAACAACAGTAACCGGTTAAACAGAACAGAACCAGAACCAGATAGCGTTTTTTTATTCTATTAGGACTTACTTTTACTTATGCAGTTCTTAACATATAACACCAACAGTACCAAGCAAAGCAAACACAAAATAACAAGGGTAAAACAAATAGATGGTGTAAATTCTGCAGGGCTCCCCCCTTTTTAATTGCTCACCAAACTGTGACAAATTTCTGTTACCAATTTATTCCTTGTGTCAGGTGATCAGGCTGACACTACAGGATCGTTGGGGGAAGATAAAGAAAACACACCATATAACTGAATTTTAAAGCTTCATTAATAAAACAACAACAGAGAGTGTTGAACGCTCCCACATCACTCAGGAAAATATTAATGCCCCAAGCCCCTTTCATACCCACACACGTACGTCCAGACTGGCCACTTTTGTATATAATGTTCAGAGAAGGGGGAGAGGTGGACAGGAGATTATCCTGTATACAGCTTGTCCAGAATTTCCAACATGCTTCTGCTTTTGGGAGGGCTGTTTTCTTACACCTTGGAATCTCCTGCGGCGTCTCTTTCAGAGATTCCAGTCCAGGTCAGCTGCCTGCGGCTTCTTCAGTGTCACCAAGCCACACCGGCTCCGGGGTCACAAAGGCACACTGTTGGATCTTACTGGACAGTTAAGCTTTGCAAATGTAATTTTAGTTTTGTAACTTGTATTGCCTTTGGTTTGCCTTTGTCTATATTTTTTTCTTTACAGCCAGCTGGGGCCGAAAGCAGCCCCTCCCTGCACCAAGCACAGTCCGCGCTGATTCCTGACCCTGAACGCAGAGCAACCCCCCCCCTTCCATCCCTAGGCCAAGATTATTTTTAAATTAACCCGTTTCTTTTCTTAATAGACAAATTTGCTTACCCTGTGTCAGGGCTTTTTGGTGATTAATTGCTCCTCTTAGATGTATGTTTTTATTTAGATTGAAGTACCTTCTAGTGGGCATTGTTTAGATGGATTTTCACGTGTGTAAATATTCCATTTCTCTAAATACCTGCAGGTTGTTGAACTATAATGTACGTACATGTAATATGCTGGGATACCCTAGGGGGTGAGGTGGAATGTTTAGACTGCCCCCCCCCACCCATTTTCCACTTACACACACAGGGAGGGTACCCTGTCCGCGCTAGCGGCTCATAAACTAAGGATTTTTCCCTACAGGGTACTCACACAGGAGAGGCTAACGAGGATGGCCACGACCCTCCTACACCTCCCTTCAGCAAAGAGCGTCTGCTAGTCTCTCGGAGACGGCACCGCTTACTCTGATTGCATCCAGTGAGATGATCAGATTGTCAGTAGCCCACACGGAAAGGAAAGGGGAAGGGAAGATGGGTACACACACTCCTAGACCCAGGCAGCTTCCTCACCGGACGATGCCAGGCCAAGTCAGCCCACCATGGGTCGGACCTCCTAAAGATCCACTAGTTACCGGGCTTGCGTTAGAGTAGTCCTGGTCACGAGCTTTTGCTTCACAGGGTACTCTGGGCATCTTCCGGTAACAGTCACTCACACTGGCCCCCAGTACCATTCTGCATCTGATCTTGCTTTTTAGCTATAACAGGGAGAGTGTGCACTAGGACATAGGGTCTCCCTTTTCTAGACAGGTCCCTCCTTTGTTCCTGCACTATCCCTAACCTGCTTTTGGATCCTTGCACTCTGCCAGACAGAGGGAAGAACTGGAACTACAGTGGGGTATTTTTACAAGAGCTCTCCATACAAACAGCTTCAGAAGCTACCCATTTACTGACAAAACAGGAGTAATTGGAGGATCATGTTATAATTAAGTGATCCTTCCGGTGGCCACCTTTCTGGTCCTCTAGTTGATATTGAGGCCAGTCTACTATACAGAACTTTTTAGTTTGCTTTTAGTTAGTGGATCTGATCCAAGCACTTCCCAATTAGCTAGAATGCATTCTAAGGGTGTACACCGTGCCCTGCCTGTATTCTGTCCCTGCCCCATATCCTAGGGTGACATTGGGCGTCCCCAGGTCATGACAGGCAAAAATCCAGACCACTGGACTGTTCCTACCTTATCCAAGGGACCGGTTCCTCACCGTCGCCCTCAACTGCTTCTCCACTACTCGAGCGCGTTGCACCGTTGTGCCCTCTGGGGTCGCTCATACCGCGTCTCCGCCGAGGCCCCCGGTGAAGTCACCGGTGCGCGCTGGGCGTCGGTCGTCACCACGATCCGTCGACCACCAGAAGGGATCCAGGCAAGGCTAATTTTAGCCTCAATGCCCCACGTTGGGCGCCAAGAACTGTTGCCAGCAGATAACTGCCTGAGGCCAAGCAACAGTGGGGGGGTCCGTCGCCTGGTGTGCCGAGCCAATAAACACACCAGGGTGGAGAAGCAAACCAAGTTTATTTGAGATCTCAAAGCGGTGCAGGGAGATTGACTCAGATCAAGCACACCTGAAACAAGCAGTCTGTTCCTTTATATTCATGAGAACTGTTTTTACTGACTAGCAATTCCCCGTTTCCCCTTCCTCCTCTTCCTTCCTCCCCCTGTAGCAATTACGTAAGCGCAGGTGCATTAAGTAATCTTGGCCGCGGCAGCTCGTTAGTAAGTTTTTCTTTTGCAAGTTATCTTGTCCTTCTGCTAAAGGTGCACAGGCCTCATTATTTCTGCTTTAGACCAGTTAGAACTGTTGCAACTGATAACGGCTGTTACACCTGGCCTTTTAGGTCGATTAAAGTTCAAACATGGAGGGACTCTTGTCTGCTGAGGCCTAAAACCAGGAAGGCTCCATACTCTTGTGGCCTTCCACCCTCCTGAGTTACGTAGGGTTATGCATAGTGACACCAACAGTAACACACAAAACAGTATGGAAAGCATCCCTTAAATTACTTGTTTCCATATTGCCTTTTCATCTGAAAAAAGAAACATACTGTGTATCACTATTCACCTAGTTCACTGCAGGTAATTTGTAAAAACACTATCTTGAAGGTAGGTGTTTTATCTAATCTGCAGAGATTCATGCCATCATAGAGCTTCCAGTCACAGAAGTGATATTTAGCTTGCAGGCTAAGAGGTAAGCATTCAAAATGCAGCTACAGATGGGTCCCCGATGAAGCAGAGCCAATGTGTATTCACAGAAGGAGAGTGAGATTCCACCATGGCATGTTCATGGCATTGATTACACCAGTATTCCCAGTCCCATGCATTAAAAAAAAAAAAAAAAAAAAGAAAGAAATAAAGAAAGAAAGAAAGAAAGAAATAAATAAAGAAAGAAAGAAAGAAAGAAAGAAAGAAAGAAAGAAAGAAATAAAGAAAGAAAGAAAGAAAGAAAGAAGCATGGAGTCAGGCCCTCAAAATCATGAGATTTTTCTTACAATTCATAAGATTTGAGGTGGTTCTTATTTGCCTCCTCAGTTTTTGAACCTTTAAAGAATACTCATTTCACGTTTCCAAGCTTTTCTCCACAGCCACCAGGGCAAGAAACTTGATTCTACTCATCAATTGACACCAGCAGCTGCATCTTTCAGAAACAAGCAAAACCAAAAAAACAAGACCGAATATTGTGTGACTTTTGATAAAACCTTGAGAGTTGGCAACAAAGAGATGCAGCTGAATGCGTTTGCGAAGAGTTTAAGCACAATGCGGCCTTGATTTTACACCTGTAAAAATGGGAAACAAAACAACAACAACAACAATTCTTCCTTACCTCACGGGTGCTGTGAGGAGAAAGTACCAGTAATTGCTGGAGATGCGCAGATGCTATAGTGCGCAGGGCAGTATCAGTACCTGGGATTGAATAGGCCCAATCGTGCACACTGCTAAGTAACCTCAATGAGAGCTGAGAGCACTCTGCACCTAACAGGATTGTGATATATTAATGCAGTGTTTTGGTAGCTTTTTGAGACACACAGATGCAAAAAAAGTTTCATTTCAATTATTTACCAGGTGCACATAAAATCCTTGACAGGAAAAAAAGAGATGGAATAATAAAAAAACGAATGGATGCCAAAAGGAGCCCAATTCCCCTCCCCTTTATTTGGTGGGAGTGTTGCCATTGCTTCTGATAGGAGCATGCTCTTTAGACAGAGTTCATTCCCAGTGCAACATCAGGAGAAGGATTTTCACTGAAACATGAAACCCTATAACGAGTATGAAGATGTCATGGTATAATTCCCCACTCTGAACCTTAGCATCCAAAAGATGGGGTATCAGCATGAATTCCTCTAAGTTCAGTTACCAGCTTAGTACTTGTAGCGCTGCCACCAACCAGGAATTCCAGTGCCTGGTACACTCTGGTCCCCCCCAAAAAACCTTGCCCGGGGACCCCCAAGACCCAGTCCCTCTGGGTCTTAACACAAAGAAAGTAAACCCTTTCCCTCACCGTTGCCTCTCCCAGGCTTCCCCTCCCTGGGTTACCCTGGAAGATCACTGTGATTCAAACTCCTTGAATCTTAAAACAGAGAGGAAAATGCACCTTCCTCCCTTCCTTCTCTTTCCCCCTCCCAGACTCTCCCTGAGAGAGAAAGTAATCCTAACACAGAGAGAAATTAACCTCTCTCTCCCCCTTCCCTCCTTTCTCCCCACCAATTCGCTAATGGATCCAGACCCAGTCCCCTGGGGTCTCACCAGAATAAAAACAATCAGGTTCTTAAACAAGAAAAGCTTTTAATTAAAGAAAAAAAAAACAGTAAAAATTATCTTTGTAAATTTAAAAAATGGAATAGGTACAGGGTCTTTCAGCTATAGACACTGGGAATACCCTCCCAGCCTAAGTATACAAGTACAAATTAAAATCCTTTCAGCAAAATACACATTTGAACTCCTTTCAGCCAAATACACATTTGCAAATAAAGAAAACAACCATAAGCCTAACTCGCTTTATCTACCTAGTACTCACTATTCTGAACTTATAAGAGCTTGTATTGGAGAGATTGGAGAGAAACCTGGTTGCACGTCTGATCCCTCTGAGCCCCCAGGGTGAACAACAACCAAAAACTAACAGCACACACACAAACTTCCCTCCCTCAAGATTTGAAAGTATCCTGTCCCCTGATTGGTCCTCTGGTCAGGTGACAGCCTGGCTCACTGATCTTGTTCATCTTTACAGGCAAAAGAGAGATGAAGTACTTCTGTTCTATTAACTCTTACTTATCTGTTTATGACAAAAGAGAACAAGCATTTTTCATTGTAGCCAAGTAGCTCTGCAATGCACAAATTGATCATGTTAAAGAGTTCGTGACTATGGAATTTATGTACAAATTCAGATTTTACAGCATCCAGTTGATCAGAATTGGAATAGTTTCTGCAATCTAATCCTACCAGATATATTGGGAGGAGGAGAGGAAGAAAGAGAGAAGAATTAATGCAATGAACCACTTTAATTTTTAATACAACCCTTTTGTCAGTAGAATGTCTTTGCAACAAGAATGTCACTTCCATTCCTAATTAGGAAACATTAAAAGTATCACTACTACTCCACTTTCAAAACTCTAAAATCCATTTGTTACCTTCAAGAGAAGTTGTTAGTTGCATTAAGAGTAGCTGAAAAGCTATATCATGGGAGAGCAATACTGCAGGGGAATTCAGTGAAACAGACTTTTTGCTCCCAAGGTTCCCCTGATTTCAATTCTCTCTGTTGGCAACATTGTGAAGTATAAAGAGGCTATTAAAAAAAGATATTACTGTTAAGCAACAATGGAATGTCAACAGTTCCCTTTTTAAGGGAATAATGCAGGGAATTTTGGCTGTGGTATCTTGAGAGATCATGGTCTTGTTATGGTCAGATGAATGAATAAATGTATCTTCATTTTAAATATTTTTATGATAGAGTGCAATAGTTGTTCCTATCTTCTGGCCTTAGTGCAATACTGGGATTTGACCTAAGACTGCGTTCATCGGGACAGATACTGGTCATTGTGGCTATGGTTTAAATCCAGATTAACTCCTGTACTAATAAGTTACTCTGTTTCACAAGTGTAACTGATATCAGAATCCAGCCCATCACACAGAATTTCTATGCTCCCTCTTAATTATCACCAGAGGCGGTGAGAGGGGAATCACCACAAGAGGAAATAGAAACCAAAACAAACAAGACCCTAGGGGCTAAACTCTACCTTCAGATGTGCTTGCATAGCATCCAATCAATGACTTGAAAGCAAGGTAGAATATCTAGTGATGTTACTGTGTTCCTGGGAAATAGTGAGTGGATGTCCAACAATGTTGGTCACGTGCCACTTCAACACCTCAGGTAGAGCAATTGGTCACTGCAGGAGAACCCTGCAGATGTCCTCAAGTTTGAACGGGACACGAGTGGCAAATTATCATTTATCTTGTGGGCTGCATTTGAATTGTTTCAGCTCGGGAAGGCAAGCCTTCTGCCAGCACTGTCATGAAAGTGCAGCCCTGTCATAATTTCCCCCTTAAGTACTGATCATGGGTCAACTTCCACTGTTACATCAGTGTAAATCCAGAATAGCTCCATTTACTTCATTGGATTTACTATGGCTTGAGGAAAAGCAACAATTAGCCCATAACTTGCAGCAATACAGCTTATTTTCTTCTGAAAGAGCCCCAGGCATTTTATGAAATGATTTATCAATTGCATACACTATGCTAGAGGTAGATCAGATTATATATCTATAGCTATATATATATATATAGAGAGAGAGAGAATACTTAAACCACCATTGAAATGCAGCACCTCTGGGGTAGTTTATGACAACTATTTACCGGGTAGCTTCGGTATGTACTAACAGTTTAGGACCGGAAATGAAGAATAAACTCTATAGGCCTGAAACTACAGAAATAGTTCTAAGGAAGTAGAACACCTTGGAATGGGTTTTCAGTAGAAGTGTGCAGAGAAAGGCAATTATGTTTGGTGGAGGATTTTGATATGTTGAAGATCGTATCCTCTTGATTTGGAACATGCCCCCCCGCCTCCCCAAATTGAAATTCTCTGAGAAAGGGAATGGAGTCCCAGCTTCACGGCAGTCCACTGGGTGGGTTTCCCCAGAACCACAGACCTTGAAAGGCCTGGAAGCCTGGGCTGCCAAGATTCCTGGCTCGCCATCACATCAGGAGAGCTGAGGAGGAGTTAAGGAGCCTGGGAGCTCAGGCATTTGGGATCTGGGGCTCCCAAGGCTTCAGTGTTTTTGACTCCCTATCAGCCTGCTAAGTGGGCTGCTCGGAAATCCAGTTTCCTCAGCAGCCCACCGTATGGGTTCCAGGCAAGCTGGCAGGAATTCAGGTATGTTTCAAACAGGACTCTGCCTGGGTTCCACTGCAACTTCATCAACATCCAGCTATCTCCTGAAAACATGTCGATTTCAACAAATCTGCATTCTCAGATAGAAAAAAACGTTCTTTCTGCGAATTTCCAACTACTCCGGTTTTCAGGGCCATCCTCTTCGTTGTTCCTGCTCTAATCGTTCCCGAATAGGATTGAGAGAAAGCAGCGTGTGGGTAACTTGCTCTATCTGTCCACTCCTGTTCTGAATATCTTGAACTCCCATGGCAAATGATTAACTGTGGTGGAATCTTCTTATCATAAATCAACATATGTTCTGTGTTTATTCCCTCAGGGTTTTGGACTACCTGAACATGGGAGGGTACGAGACTGGATGTGGAGACAGAATGAAAGCCAAACAACAACATCACCAGCTGCTTCATGTTCAGAGGAACCAAATCCCCAACACAACAAAAGTTGTGCCTTTAACTCTCTTAGACTCACTGGGAATGGAGGGTACTGTGTACTGCAGAGGAATATCAGGACCCTGGTCTGTCCAAACAGCTTTGAAGTCAACGACCCATAAAGCCAAAGGGCCTACTGGTAAGTAAAAGCTTATTGTCGAGTGAACCAAATCTACAGCAAGCTTTAAGAATAATTTGCAATAATAATGTAAAGGTTACACAACTTAATTAAGAGTGCAAAGTTGTAACTAGTGAGAATGGAAAGTTTAGTCACTTAGAGTTTAGCAGAATAGCCTGTTTATCAGCACAAGTCTTCTAACCATATTAATAGAGGAAGTTTGAATATTGCAGTATGTGCTTTGAAATTTGCAACATGTACCAAAGAGAAGGGGATATGCATAATTGTCCTGTGTGTAAAAAAGGGAAGTTATAGATTGCCTTTAGACAACCTATAAAGTGACAGAAATTTGAGTTATTAGTTGGACCAGACAGAAGTGGGATCAGATGGCCATTGGCTGCAAACTTGATTCTCTGAGGATCGGGTATTGTATCTCTTTCCTTATGTGCTATTGTTAAATAATAGAGGCAACTTTATTAATAAGGCAATCAAGCATGACTACTCCGGTCTGACTTTTATTAATACCAGCTGGGACCAGATCACTAATCATACACACATAGTAAGAGGGTCTAACTGAATCAAAGGAGCTATATAAATGCAAGGTCATCACTGTCAATATTAGCTGTATTTGAGATTGTTTTCTCATGCTTACTACCCCAGCCGTTATGTGGGTGCCTGACAGCATGACCCTCACATTTCTTTTAAAGACCCAGTAGTTACCACAGCTATGACAACCTTGCAACATTGACAACCTCATCAAAAATTATAAAGGTCAGGCTCTCGCTTGCTTCAAGGAATCCAGCAGCAGGAAAATAAAACTCAAACTAAATTGCAATGGGCTGCACAAATAAACAAACACAAAAATTAATGCATGGCAGATGATTTCAACCTGAACCCTCCAAAGCAAGACAACCGAAAGTCAAGGTCAATAACCCTCATAACCATCAGGACACTCATCAATCCTGCCTTCTTTAACTGAGGTCTTTTTGAGAGAGAGGATGTTCTTGTGACTAAAGCACTGAACTGAGATGTGGGACATCTGAGTTCAATTCCAGCCTCTGCTGCAGAATTCCTGAGTCATCTTGAACAAGTTACTTTAGTGTCTGTTCCCTGTCTGTAAAATAAGGATAACAATACTTTCTTGCTGCTATCCTGTGTATGTCTGTTAGCTTACAGTCTATCACTTTCTATGGGTATATATAGCACCTAGCACAATGGTCCCTGATATTAGTTGGGGCTCTAGGTTCTACCATAATACAAATCATTATATGATATTTTCACAGCATATATAAAATTGTAACATCACAAATAAGAATGCAAGATTCTGGCCAATCTATGTGAGGGCATACAAAGTGAGGAGAGAAAATGAATCAACATCCTCATGAGGTAGACATGTTCTGTACCATAATACCCATTTTACAGATGGATAACCTGAGACACAGAAGGATCACGACTTTAAGGTTGCACAGTGGGGAAGTGGTGTAGCCCAGGAATCAGTGTCCATCACTAGATTGTACTCTCACCACAGGAGGATTAAGCATCAAAGAAATTTAACAGCCAACCAGAGCTTGTCAAGCGTACAATGCTTAGCAGTCACTTGTTACTACTGCAGCTCAAAAAAATAAATAAATCCAGTGGAGATGATTTCAAGTGTCGCAGGAAAAGAACACTGACTAACAGGAGTGGCAAGATGAACTTTTGAGACTGTACAAAAGTAGACATCCCTTGGGAACTTAAAGCCCACTGTTTAGGGCTGGCCAGAAAACTACGCTGTTTCACAAAAAATGTCAAGGTGTCAAAAGTTGCATTTTTTCTGATGTGGAACAAAAAAGAAGATACTGAAAAAAAAAAAAACCACACAAGAGACCAAACAATCTGAGACTAGCCAATAGCCCAGGAATTATGGCACTTACCTGGGAGAAGGGACAGGTTCAAGCCCGCACCTCTGCCTGATATGGGCAAGGACTTGCAACTTGGACTTTCATATCCCAGGTGAGTGACTCTATAGACCGTTGCCCAACTCTCTGTCATGGAGCTGCTCCACTATGTATAAATATTTAAATTCAGTGGTCGGGTGGGATAAGGGGGGTGGAAAGAGACTGATTATCTCATTTTGACCAGAAATTCCTTCTGGGCTATGAGAAACCTTCCCGAGAAAATCACGTTGAAACGGATGTGACACATTGACTTAAACGAGATGACTTTTTCAACAGGGAACCAGTTCTCAATATTTTGACCAACTCTACAGCTGATAATTGTGCACGTTGGGGAGAACTAAAGCTGCCCTCCTCACACTGGATACTACATCCAGCCTTTCCTGCATCAAAAAGCTTCCAGCTCATTGTGCGCCTCAAGATAAAAAAAAAAAAGAGAACCTGATAAAGGAATCCTGAAAACTCACCGCAGCTTCTCCACCCTTGCTCTGCCACAGGCGGACACAAAGTCAGCCGCGATCAGGGCACATGCTACCTGCTACTGATGACAAGGCCTTGATAATAGCACAAGCCTTAGCTACTGTACCTCAGTCATTATCTCTCTTGCCCTGTGCCCCTTGAAGGCTGCTGTGGTCAGCCCGATTCTTCTTCTTGTGGAGCTGTAAGGTTCATCTAGGAAGGACCTCGCTCAGTTCAAGGAGCATAGCCAGAGAACTCAATCCATGGGTGTATCCTGCAGTCTCTCTCTGAAGCCGTGCCTTCAAGGCTTTGGGTCAGCCTTTGACTGTTGTGACCTCTGAGGTTCCCTCTGTAGTGGTGTCTTCAAGACTCAGCATCAGGCCTTTCTATCCGGGTCAGTCAGTCTTTTCCATCCCTTCTTCTTTCTTGGGTTACTTTGCTTTGCCCATTTGATTGTGGCTCTTCTTGTCTGGCTGTGCCATTTATTGCGGCATTAACCTCTACTCAGTGCACAGATGTGCAGGGCAGGCCATGGCATAAAGGAAGAAGTGACAGAAAACTGCAAAAGAGATTAGCGTTCATTGAAGCAGCATAGTGTGAAAAGGGCAGTAGGGAAGGAGATTAGATACAGGGGATTAGATTCACTCCATGGGCTGCACCACTTCTGTTAGTCCAGGCCCTGGAGGACAGGATCCCAGATTAAGAAAGCCCATCAAGAGTGGAGTTGGCACACAATGTCTGCTACCTCCCCTCTTACAGGGACCCAAAAACAGCCAAAGCAGTCACTGAAGTTGGTGGTGCTGGCAGGAGAAGGGCCATGGCCAGGGAGAATCCCTTGCATCTTCCG
The DNA here is from genome assembly GCF_007399415.2 of Gopherus evgoodei. Classification (NCBI taxonomy): domain Eukaryota; kingdom Metazoa; phylum Chordata; order Testudines; family Testudinidae; genus Gopherus; species Gopherus evgoodei. Next base: position 154,996,363 of record NC_044323.1, on the reverse strand, counting down.
CCTACCAAGCCCCCAATGGAAAACTGCCCCCTTTCTCCTTCCCCCAGAGAGCACTTCATGGGAGGAGCAGCCAGCAGCCTGCCCTTGCCCAGGGTCAATTCCCAAATCTAAAGCAGGCCACCAGTGCTATGCTGTGTGTGTCCTGGTGGAAACTCAGGCCGTTCTGGCGACGTAGCTGGCACACATCTGCTAAGAAATCATCAAAGTCCAATCCAGTGATGGCGGCATCCACTGACGTCTCAAGTGACAAATTCTCACTTTTATTTTTAAACTCATCATTGAAATTCTCCAGGTTTCCGTCCATTAGGTGACCTGTGCAACGTGACTGGGGGCAGCAAAGCACATAAAGATGGAAGGAGAATCGGGGGAATGGACCCAAACGGTCTCCTCTTGCGGGAATGCAGCAAAGCACTGCAAAGTTACCACAGCCTTGAACAGCGCTAACTGACACAATTTCATCAGCCATATTTGTAAGAAAGCTAATCTTGCTTCGGGTCCTTCATTTCCTCTTAGTCCCCTTGCAAGGTAGTCGTGCTATTTAAGTTAGCTGCAAACCATGGATAAAACTACACAAATCGTGCATGTATCCTGAGGACCAGAACTTCCACTCCTTCAATTCCCCAAACTCGGTTTACTATTATTTGTTTTTTTATTGTAGTAGTGTGTGGGAGCCCAGTCATGGTCCAAGACCCCCATGGTGCTAGGTGCTGTACAAACACAGGATAAAGAGACACTCCCTGCCCCCAAAGTGATTACAATCTAAAGTCTTTAAGTTCTTTAACATCTGAACGAAAGTAGAACTTGTTTAGGAAATTGTAGCTCTGACAGCTAACTGTTAAAGGCCATATTCACTCCCTCATGAATACCAAATTGGTATATTACAATGCCTCTTTTCGTCACATGCATCTAGTGTTTGTGAAATGTGCCCAGTTTGCAGCCCTGGAAAAACTGAAGATTTTTCTACAAATATGTCTAATCTTTAATATACATCTTTAGGGTCTCGTGGAATTCAACCTCCAGTAAACCATTCCATCCCTGGCATGTTTGTTGAGACTAACAACAGCAGGGTCTACTCCGTTGGCAATTTCTGTGGTGTGGACACACTGAGCCTATATTTTCACTAAGGTCTATTAATTTTGGCTCTTCTCTTCTGGAGCCCCATAGAGGCCTGGTTTTTAGAGCCACTAAGCATCTGGCACTCCTGATGAAGTCAATTACCACTGTGAATAGGCAGCATCTATGGAAATCAGGTCATGTGCTTGTCAGAACTGGAGCCACTTTGGAAAAATGAGGCCAGATTGCATAGGGAGAATCACACCATTAAAAAAAGACTTAGTATCGAGAGGAATTTATTTCCCCCTCAAAGAGAAATAGATTAGTCAGTGCCTGTCCATGTTGAGACTATTTTATTGTCCTTAAAAGTTTTCACAGAAGGGGAGTGGAGATTGCTTTAGATTTTCATGTCATTGCAGCATCTTTCTTCAGTGTTAATGTTCCCAGGCTATTGCTTCTTGCTAGGTTTTAGTAAGACTCCAAATTAGGAGGATCAAAACTTTCCATTATGGAAGTGCCAAGGAACCTAGGTTGACAAAACAGGGATTACAGCCTGAAGCGTTGAGCTCTAGCATGAAAAGTTACCTGTAACTCTCAAGCAGACATTGACATGATACTTATGTAAGCGGACTGTTATCCCCTTACTAACATTCAGTGGCGGTGTTTGGTTGCTAGCTCCCAGCACTAAAAGGGGAGGGATCGATGGCAAATCAGGACCCTGAGACTGACAGTCCCCAAGAACAATGGCGAGAGGCCAATGCTCCAGGTCAGCCTGATTGACAAGGCGGGCAGGCTAATCAAAGGGACAGAAGGCCAGGGTGGGTCCCGTCCTCGGTGTGAGCTGGAATTGCCTGAGTCAGACAGAGTGGGGCCAAGCTAAGGAGAGAGCAGGGGCCCAAGCTAAGCTGCTAGGAGCAGAGCTGCAGTCCAAAATGCCAGAGCACAGCCCAGAGAGAGAGACCTGCCCTGGGAGGGGAGCTGCAGCAACCAGAGCCAGAGGGGCCAGACAAGCAGCCCAAGAAGCAGGTTAGAGCTGAGAGAGAGTCACAGAAGCAGCCTGCAGTGCAGAGCAGACCTGCCCTGGAGCAGAGCTGTAGCAACTGGAGCCAGAGAAGCAGGCCAGGGAGCTGAAGGCAGAGCAGCAGCAGCCGTGCTGAGGCAGTGTGGAGCTGGAGCTGGGGCTGGAGCAGTCCGGAGCTGGGTGCGGTGAGCAGCTGGGGAGAGCGAGGGGGATCCTGGGCAGTGGGCCCAGCACAGGGAGACGCCTCAGCCAAGAGGCTCTGCAGGCCAGACTTGGAGGGGGATCATAACCCTGACAGAGCGGGGGTGACACTGGGGAGAAGGGTCCTGCCACCCAGAGCCTGAGAGTGTGCGGCCACCGCCAAGAGCAAGTGTCCAACCTGCAGTGTCCCTGCAGCACAGCCAGGGCCTGAGGAGGAGGCCTGGGACCTACAAGGAACAGACTGTGAACTGCCCTGATATCCAGAGACACTGTTTGTAATGTTCTGTGCTACAGAGCAGGGTGATGTGTTTTCCTTTTCCCTTTTTCCTTATTCTTTTTTAAAATTAATTATTAATTAAATAACTTGTATTTGCTTTAAATTATATGATGTGATCAGTGGGTCAGGGAGGTGCGCAGTGCAAAGAGAGTACCCCGGAGTGGGGACACCCTAGCCCCTGTCCTACGTGACCACAGCAGGGTTTGGGTTTGAGCCCCCCCGGAATCCTGGGCCCAGCCTTGCTGGGGTTACGAAGACTCTGCCAGACAGGAGAGTGGAAGGGGAGTCCTCAAGGGCAGGGAGGCCTCCAGGTAAAGGAAGTAGGAGCGAGGACTCAGATCCTTTCGCCAGCCCACTTCACCAGGATAGTGCAGAAGCCAGGAAAAGTTCCCCACAATAGTGGGACCATTCCCCCGCTTACACTTATCTCAGATGTGAGAGAGATAGAGGAAGATTTCAAAGTAGTCATTAGATGTAAGAACAGGCTGGGAGAGGAGAATGGTTGAAAAATAAGACTACTCCACCATAGCAACGCTCAAAACAGACCTTGCTATAAATATCAGACTGCAGGGATTCTCCATTAAAACTGATCATAAGTTTACTGATCTCTGGAATTCCGCAAATAAATGATTTTTCAGTTCAGGGGCTAAATCAAAAAAGGGTCTAAAAGTTTGATTCTGGGTTAAACTAAGGTTTGGTCTGATCTGAAAACATTTAGTTTTGTTTGAGGATTTTAAAAAAACATGTTTCTCCAATAGAAATGTAAGTAAAATTTAATAAAGTGAATGTAAAATCAAAATCAGTCATTTGGAATTAAAAAAATAAAAATAAAAACATCAAAAACACTTAAGTTTGATACACCCTGAAAGAAACTACTTTGATTTTTCCTTATTTTTGTTTTTGGCCAAAATAATTTGGCGAATTTGACATAAGATTATAATTTGATATTTCGGTTGACCTGAATATGCATTTTTCAGTTTAAAAAAAAAAAAAAGGAAAGAAAAGTTTTGTTTGAAAGTTCTTTCCCAGCTGTACTTATCCTCCTTTGTTAACAATAAGGAGATTCTATCCTGAAACTGGAAAGGTGGGATCAAAGGACTCAGCTGTAAAGGGAAGTTATAGCTAATCCATCTGTTTCATCTGCCGCCGCTGCTGCCCATGTTCTAACAGAAGAGCTCTACATGACACCCACAGGAGCGAGAGGTAAAAGGCCATCTCTTCTCTGGGACTGACTAAAAGTGCAACGATCTGCACTGCGAGCTCTGCAGTGCTTTTATTTTTAACTTCTCCTTGCATTGCAAGGACTCAATTTAAAGGTCATCAAGATATGGTCAAATCAACAAGCCCTTGTCTGCCTTAGCTCTTAAGCACAGAACCTTGCTGTGTACATAGCAATAACTGGTGAACCTCCTCAAGACTCCCAGTGTCCTGGTAAAGGAAAAGCACCCAAAAGAGTTCAGATTCTTATTAGAACATCCTCTCTCTAAAACTGGGCTCCCAAATCATACCAGGTTACACTTTGCCATGAAACCACCAGTATTAATTGGAATAGAGAGACAGGTGGATTGCACATTGCTTCAGAGGATCATTCATGCATCTTATTATTATTCAGATAGCACCCATAACCATGGATTTTAACTCTATAAGCCAACAAAATGTGACAGTAACCCATTCCTGTTAGTCAAAGGGAAGTCTCCAGCTCACTTCAGTGCTAGCAGAAATGAGCTTGCAATATGCATTACTGTGTTATACCAGTGTCAACAACTGCCAAAAAACAGGGTAGGGAAGCAGGTGTGGGAGGCTCAGGGTTAGAATTGTGAAAGGTCCAGGAGCCACAGAATTAGATTCAACAAAAATGGACTCTTGTAACCCAGCTGAAATGCTGGACTTCAGGGTGGTTGTAGGGACATAAAATGTTAGTGGTGGACCAAAACCTGTGGCACCATCCAAGGCATAGAAGGTGAACGATATACACGCACATGGAGAAATGTACACATATATACTCATGGGCACACACTCATATTGGGTCAGATTTCTAGCTCCACCTGAGCCATGTTCACAACAAAGCCAGATGGAGGTGGCTTACCATCACATATACCCTCTCCCGATCCCAGGGTTGGCAGGCACAGACTGAGGTAAAACAGGGTAACCTTTTACAACAGCTGCCAATAGCTCCTAGGGTCCCATTGATGCAGCCAGGGATGAGCCAGACCTATAGATACCTTGGCCACATGCCCATTTTACCAGCCATGTTGGAGATGCTTTTGAAAATGTTACCCATCGAGCCTTTCATACACACACACACACACACGTGTATATATATGCATGCATGTGCAAACAAAAGGCCATATAGGTAGCATTTTCAAAAATCTCTAAATCCCATTGAAAATCAGTGGGGTTTAGTCTCCTAAATCACATAGGTGCTTTTTGAAAATTGTATCCTAGATCAGGCCTGCACAACATAAGGCCTGCAGGCTGCATGCAGCCCATGGAGCCTCACTGTGCGGCTCGACGGGGGATTCTAAATCCCCCGCACACGGTGCTCTGCGGGCAGCCCAGAGCCCTTTGAAGCCCGGCCACATCTGGGAATTAAAGGGCTCTGGGCTGCCCGCAGCGGCCGGGAGCCCGGAGCCCTTTAAATCCCAGCCACGGCCAGCAGGGCCAACTTTAAGTGCGGGGGACCAATTCAAACATTTTCGGCAGGGCCGCGGAAGGGATGACTAAAAACAAACAAACAAAAAAAAAAAACCCCAAAAACCACAACAATGTAAAAAAAAAGGCTTTCATTTCTTAGCAACTGGTGCCCTATTAAAAAGTTCTGATTTAAGGGATGTACCACAGTATGTATTTTTTGTACCAATAGGATTACCATATGTCCGTATTTTCCTCCCGGATAGCGATTTAAGAACCAAAAAGCCAGACATGTCTGGGAAAATACGGATGTATGTTAACTCTACCTAAAGTTCTTTTTTAAAAAGATGGGCCTGAACTAGAAATGAGCTCTTTTCACATGTGTGGGTCCCCGCCACTCCCTGGGGGTGTGCTAGGGTGGTCAGATGTCCCAATTTTATAGGGACAGTCCCGATTTTTGGGTCTTTTTCATATATAGGCACCTATTACGCCCCATCCCTTGTCCCTATTTTTCACACTTGCTGTCTGGTCACCCTACGGTGTTCACATGTGAGTCCCAGCTGCTCTCTGCCCTCCTCATTGAAACAGATATGCAGAGTTACTGCCCTGGGAACTTCAGGGCACCAGTGGACATGGGGCTGGCTGGGGGTAGGGCAGGGGCTGACTGGGGGTAGGGGCTGGCTGTAGGCAGGGCAAGGGGTGCGGGGCTGGCTGGAGACAGGGGTGTGTGGGGTGGGCTGGCTGGCTTCAGGCAGAGCCTCAGGGGCGTGTGGCAGGGGTTGGCAGGGTTGGAGACAGAGGAGTGCGGGACTGGCTAGCTTCAGGCAGGGGGGTGCGGCGGAGTTGGCTAGAGATAGGGCAGGAGGTGTGGGGCTGGTGTGGGCAGGGCAGGGGGTGCAGCAGGGGCTGGCTGGAGACTGGCTGGCTGTGGGCAGGGGGTGTAGGGCTGGCTGGAGACGGGCTGGTGCAGGCAGGGCAAGTGGTGCAGGGCTGGCTGCGGGCAGGGGGTGCAGCAGAGGGTGCAGCAGGGCTGGCTGCGGACAGAGGGTACAGCCCACCCTGTATGGTGAGTGCCCCCTCTTTCTCCCTCCCCCACCGAGGTAGCAGCAGCAGCCTGGGGCTCAGGGGCTATTTAAAGGGCCTGGAACTCCCCTGCTTCTACCGCCCTGGCCCTTTAAATGGCCACAGGAGCCCTGGGGAAGCGATGTGGCTCCCGTGGCTATTTAAAGGGCTGGGGCGGTAGAAGCAACGGGAGCCCCGGACTTTTAAATTAGCCCCCGGAGTCCTGCAGCCCTACCCCAGGGCTCCAACAGTGGGGCTCTGGTGACAATTTAAAGGGCCTGGAGCTCGTCCCTGCTGGGATCCCCAGGCCTTTTAAATTGCCCCCGGGCCACCCCGGTACAGCGCACCGGCTATTGCCAGTACACCATATTGGGGCTTGGGTGCCGGGCCCTCTTAGGGGTGGGGCCTGATTCAGGGAAATTGGTTGAATTGGCCTAAAGCCGGCCAGGATTCAAAGGGCTCTGGGCTGCCCATAGAGATTCCCAGCCGTGGCTGAGATTTAAAGGGCTCAGGGCTCCCCGCCGCTGCGGGCAGCCCAGAGCCCTTTGAATCCCAGCCGCAGCTCCAGCGGATGGGCTGGGCTGGGATTTAAAGGGCTCGGGCTCCCCTCAGCGGCAGGAGCTGTAGGCCCTTTAAATCCCTGCCCCAGCCCTGGAAAGCTCCAAGTTCCCCCAACCACTGGAGCCCTGGGTCCTTTAATTTGCCCGAGGGCTCCCAGCCACCTCTTCAGCTGGGAGCCCCTAATTGATTTAAAATCAAGTATCACCTCCCCACCCCCAACCTTCCTTTTTGGCTCACAGCTGTTTTGGTGGGGCAGTGCTGGGGAAGGAGGGTTTGTTTCTGCAGGGCTGGGTGGTGCTGGAGCGGGGTGTTTTCGCAGTGCCGGGAGGTCCTAGGGGGGCATGTTTCCGCGGGGCTGGGGGGTTTCAGCCCTCAGCTGTTTTCTTTGGAGTAATGTGGCCCTCGCCACTTTACGAGTTGTGCGGGCCTGTCCTAGATTAATAATACGTTATAAAGTTTGTGTTTTCATGTATATGTAAAATAAAATTTCAGCTGTAGACACAAATTTGCCAAGAGTCTTCATTAAAAATGGTAACATTTAAATAAAACAGTTGCCAAATCTAAAACATCGAATATGTACAAATTTCACGTACAAAACAAGTAAGTAATGAAGTTAAAATTATTTAGGGCAGCTGAAACCCACGTGCTATGCCAGCCCAACAATTAAATTCACAGGCATATTTTTACCAGCGGGAAACTTGTAGACATTACAGAAAAGCCTTTAAATAAGCAGATTTTGTTGGACATCAGAGCTGTATTCTCTTCATAAAGGTCACCCAGCCTTGCTTTCTCTCTCATGTTTGTGCTTTTGTCCCCAGGATGTGAAGAGGACAAGGCGAGTTTGGAGCTTGTGGGGAATCTGATTTGTCAGCTGGGTGGGAGCGAGAACACACAGGGCTTGCTGTTTGTATGACAGGTGCACAAAAGGAAGAGAAACAACATCACAGCAGACTGAAGAGCTGCCAGGTTGAAAAAGAAAGAAAGAACACATGTTCTGAAAGGCAGGGGAAGAAGTGGAAGGCTCAGACAAGTTAGATACTAGAAAAGCTTCCAATTACCACAGTGAAGACACTGTGGATTTTACTCCCCCTTTTAAATGCACAGATGCTCTTATAGGACTGACACTACTGATAAAAGAAACAAGCTGCAATTTAAGATGGCAGCATAGTCTAGTAGATAGGGCACTGGACTAGAGATCAGGAAATGTAGGTCCTACTCCCAGCTCTACCATTGACTAGTTATGTGCCCATCTGCAAGTCTATTCACCTCTCCTAGGGCGATCAGACAGCAAGTGTGACAAATCAGGATGGGAGTGGAGAGTAATAGATGCCTGTATAAGATAAAGCCCCGAATATGGAGACTGTCCCTATAAAATCATGATATCTGGTCACCCTAATCTCTCCTTAATTTTCATTTCTTCCTCCTTCCTTTGTCTGTCTTGTCTATTTAGCTCTTCAAGACAGATATGGTCTCATATTAGCTGTTTACATAGGGCTCAGCACAATGGGGTCCTGGCTTTAGTTTGGGCCCCTAGGCACCACTGTAATACAAATATATGATGATAATCATAAGGCCAGTAATGAATACCCAAAACTCCTAGCAACCAATTCAAGATAAACCCATAGGGAAAATGTGTTCACCTGAACTATTTATGGAGCTACATTATTTGGAGTGAATAATTCAAACAGCTGAAGCTGACACTAAACAAATAATAAAGGTTTATTTCCTAAGCACTGAAACTTCACAACACTGTGTGTGTGTGTGGCGGGGGGGTGGGGAGGCGGCATTTAGGAATGGTCAGTTTGGTCTATCCTTTCCTATTGAAGCCAATGGAAAAACTCCCAGTGATTGTGATGAGAGCAGTTAGCCCAGCACTAAGTGTATGCAAATCCCACCCAAAGTCCATGCCCCTATGCACTTCCACAACCACTGAGGCTGGGGTTTCCAAAGGAGCTTTTGTGGGTTCAGTGCCCAAATCCCATTGATGTTAATGGGAGTTGGACACCTCAACTTTCTTGCACTCCTTTGAAAATCCCAGCCCAGGTTTTACATTAAGGGTGAAGGATACGGACACAACCCCATCCTGACAGGTCCCCTCCAGCCGCTTGGCCGAAGAAGTGGGAAGCATTTGTCTCCTGCTGATGCCTCTGAACTGCCACTTTCCTCCTCCTGCAGTTAAGGATGGCCTAGGATGCAGTGTGGAACCCAAGAATCCTCAGCTGATCACAAGCTGCAATAGAGAGCAAATGTGCTCCTTGTATGTTCCTCTGACCTCTTAATCATCTGCTTGTTTTTTTACTAATATTGGATAAAAATACGTGCTTGTTCAGGCACTGGTGAAGGGGTAAAATTACCGTGGGAGTTTGCTATATTTCAACCCAAGCTACTTGCAACTTCCCAGTTTAGCTTCCTGAATTTGGTGGGCCTTCCTGAATGAAATTAATTCTCAGAGGCTGTCATTGTTGCTGTCGTGTTTAATTTATACTTTGAAGAAAAAATGACTAAGCAAAGAACCAACAGCATCCTGTTAGTCTTGCAATGGTTTGCAGCTAGGCAAGTGCAGTAAAGAAAGGTCAGAATGACCTCTTTGCAGAGAGATACAGAAGTTTGGCTTTGCCACCATGTGATATTTTTAGAAAGAAAGGCCTAAGTAGCAAAAAATCAGATCCAGATTTCAGACACCGAGCTTAACCTAATACTCTGTAGCCCCAAGAGTCTGGGGTGTTTAGAGTGAAGATTTTGGTTGTGCTCATCATGAAGATAGGTGGCTACTGTAAAATTAAAATCTAGACTAGGGCTGGCTGGAAAACAAGAATTCCGTCAGATCAAAACTGAAACCTTATCCCAATGAGTAGAAAACTTACCAGGAATGTGGGAGACACCGATTCAAGGCTCTGCTCAACTCAGATTAAGGACTTGTACCTAGGTCTCCAACTCCCCACAGAGTATCCTAACCACCAAGCTATAGAGTCATTCTGTCTTTCTTCCCCAAAGAATATTGCAGTTATTTATACAGACAGCTCCAACAAAGGAGAGACACACAGAGAGAGAATTGACTGTATACCTCAAGGATTAGGCAATCATCTGGGAGACTCAAATTCAAATCCCTGCTATGAACCAGGCAAAGCAGGACTAACCACTCTTGACCCAAGGCACCATCTTGGAGGGTCTATACTAGTTATGGGTAAGATTGATTCTCTCTGCTAAGCATGTTTATAGAAACAATAATGGAAGTTATTGAAACTGTAACAGAAAGTAGAATCACCAAAATATGTATTAAAATATGTTTGGCTATAGGTCTTAAGCCCTAAGTGTTAAGAGGTTAGAGAGAGGCTTAGGAGAAGTTGGCAGTTGGGACAAGATAGCAGGAGTTTTCTGTGCTGGACTTCAGGTTTTGGAATGATACATGGTTAACATAAAGTGATAAAATAGAGCAATATGTATTTTGGGATAGTTTCCTGGTGCATTTTGTGATAAACAGGTCACTACAAAACAACATAAGGTAGCATTTTAGGGGCTTTTTGTAACAGGAGCTAGCCACACTGGTGTCTGGGAAAGAGACTCATGCAAATGCTTGCATTGTCTGTCAGAAATGTAATTATGATCCACCAGAATATCGCACGTGAACAACCAGAACCCTAAAATTGGTCTCCTGGAATAGCAAATATGAATGCAGGCTGAGACTTGATCAGATATGGTTCTGGATATATATCCGTGTGTGAGTGAGAGTGAGAGAAATGGAAAAAAAAAGTGTATAAAATGTTGTCAAACTCATCCCTTGTTGGGATTCTAGGCAAGTAGGTAAAAAGCCTAGCCAAGCGCCCTTCTCTTGTGGTGCACTCCAACCGTTTTGTCCATCTTCACTTCTAATGGTCTCCATAAGGTTGTAAGTATGCACAATGTAAGACTAAGTACAAACAATTCAGGAAAAACTGTACTTATTTATCTTATTCTTATATTAATATTGTATATTAATTTCTGTGATTTCAGTTACAATTGTCTGTATTAACTAAAGCTCAGAGTTTGTGTGTGTGTGTGTTTCACCTCTCTCATCTTCTTTATTAACTTAATTAAAAAACCTGTAAGCTGTGGCAAGTCCTCTTTTGCACTCTTAAAATTCACTAAGCTATACCACTGTGCTACTTGCTATTCCAGCATCTATCTATCCATCCATTCCACCCGCATCCCTCCACTTTCCACTTCCGGACCAGAGAAACCTTCTCAATGAAAGTTTTGTGGAAATACAGTTTCCACAAAAAGATTTGGTTTTCAATCAACTGGCATTTTCCAAGGAAAAATTCCAATTCTAATCTTGAGCCTGTTTGCCTCAGGATCTGGAGCCACTTCTGAAATGAAAGTGTCGAGTTTGTTCAGAACCAGATTATGGTCAAAGTCTATCTTTAGATATAGTCTCATGCTGCCAAGTGTTAGTATAGTCCTTAGGCTTTTGTAATGTCCACTGAAGTCAAAATACATTTCAGGTGAACAAGAACCACAGGAGCAACCCGTAAATATTTATAAAAACCAATCACAGTAGTTAACTTAACACAATTTTACCTGTTTCTTTGGCATTACCTATAAAGCCGATTTATGTATGGGATGTTCCAGGTCTCCTGTTCAAAATAAATTTGACTCTGCAACTGCAAGCTGTAAAATTCTGCCTGCCCTGCAGGGTGAATTCTGTCAAATAACATTTATTTATAGGCATTTTTATTGTTCTCATCACTATAAACTTCCCTGCCACCGTCACCGAGCTCCTAGGAAAACAGGAGCAAGAGAAGTGCAGTTAAGGCTGCAGGAGTGCACAGGAAATATGTTCAATAATGATTGTTCCCAAGGAAATGGAACCACAAACAGTGATGTAAAAATAAAACCAAAGGCTGGTCTGAGAAAGACAGCTGGACCCTGCATGTGCAACATGCTTCCTGATAGCATTGACCACCTGGTACCTGAATGTAAAACCAAGATCCAGGTTTAGTGTCCTAAAAGGTGAAAGACTCCCCCTCCTTGCAGAGGGCTAAGACATAGCTTAAGTACAATTTTGAGGGCTCAAGTGGTATGGGCCTTGTGTAAGCTCTCAGCACATGGATAAATTTCAGCCTAAATCAACATTTATCCGGAAGTATAAACCAGATGAGAATCCACCTTTAATCCAGAAAAATGCTACTGATACCAAATTAAAACGCATCTTTGGTAAATATGAAGACACTGACGTCAATTGGGTTCTATGCCAGCGATGAAAGCGGTCATTTGAGTTCAATGTAGATGATGTTATGTATACCTATTGTGCGAGTTATGCATTAATAGGAGGTTTCTCCGTACTTAGCTAAGCACGTCTGTGGGTGGAAACAGCTAGAGGACAGAAGTGAACTTGGCAAAGCTACTGATATTGTTCAAGTTAGTGTGATACATTCCATGAGCGCATATTGGTTCTCCAAACATACAGCATGAAGCAGCCAAGAGTGCATTAGCTGGAGGATAAAAATAGATGTTCTGCCAATAAGTAAGTAAATAAATAAAAATTATGAAGGTTTAAAAGAAGAGGGGAAATCATCATCGTTGTCTCTCTCAGGATAACAAATATTATGTCAGTTTGGATGATGATTGGAATCTGTAGAAGCCAAGGTGTGATTGTTATCTACAAACAGCTTTCAAAAGTCATTTTAAAGATGGCTTCCTCAGCAACCTATGACAACACTTGAAGTCTTCATGGACCCTGCCTCTAACTGATCCCAAATGCTGACCCCCAGATGAGGCAGTTCCCTGCAATTGGAGAGGAGGATGAGATGGACCCGGGGCTCCGGAACAGAGAGGACCAAGGGACCATGGCTCCATCACTTTTACCTGTCTTAAAGGTGAAAGACAGGAGGAGGGAGTGGAGAGGAGCAAGTGGGAGATGGGGCCTCAGGGGAAGAGGCAGAGTGAGGGGCGAGGCCTTAGGGGGAAAAGGCAGAGCAAGGGTGGGGCACCAATAGTCCCACCCCCCTGTCTAGGGCACTTCTGGCACTCCTGGTTTGGATGTTACTTTGAATGTAACATTGCCACTCCCATACCACTAACCCCAGCCTTTTACTCAATTGTACACCTTAGGCCTAAGCCTATATCTCCACTATCGGATGACCAGGGTGTGTAGAAAAACTGGCCCCACAAAAGTCATTCCATCACAAAAGCCTGAAGTACCCAGGAAGAGAAAGCAAGAGCAAGACATTGCAATTACACACCAGCACAAAGGCAACATATCCTATGGGATCATAATAATACAATAAAGTCGTCTTTCATATGTGTGGCACTTTCTTGGCACCATCTTGCACTTCCAGTGTAGAAAGACTTAAACCAAAACCCATTTCTGACAGTTCTTCCATCTGTTATTTGAACTCTGTGGAGGGAAATTTGATCCTGAATCCAGACCCGCATGTGAATTTTGTAGCTGGCCCCTTTCTGTAGAGTCAAGCCAAATTAAAATGCCAGATCCCAATGCCCGAGAAGTTTGGGACAACTCAAGTTCAAGACCCTTTTTTATTTCCATCATGGGATATTCCCGACATCTCACCCTCTGATGTGGCAGTTGGAATTTGTAATACATTCTGAACTCTGCATCACCTGACACTTTTATTCCCTATATTTTATCCTTTTAGCTCTATGGTTAAAGCTGTTCGCAAGCTGTACAACACAGGAAATGGTCTCTTTTAAACTCATTATACTCAGGTTTTTATGATGGGAACAGTTTATGGTCATGTCAACTTGGAAGACTGTGTTGGCGTATGCAAGAGATAAAAAGCTGAGCAGGGTTTCATAAATATGTGCAATGGAATGAGGGGGAAGCATAATTTAGTGGCTAAGGTACAACAGTGAAGATCATAATAACTGAGGTCTATTCTCAGTTTCTTCCACTGACTCGCTATGTGACCTTGGGTAAGTCACTTAACCTGTCTGTGGCCTATTTAATGAGCATGATACTAGCTTCAGAGAAGTTGTGAAAAACTAAATTGAAGAATATTTGTAAAGCTATTCCAGGATCCTTTGAAGAGAGATGCTGGCATATTTTCAGAACATACTATTAATATAAGCTATTTAAATACCTCAGAGTCAAACATAATTGTTACTGCCTCATTTATGTAATACCGTACACAGCAAAGGTTCAGACCAACATTATAAAAGAACTGATCACATTCACATCAGTGAATAGTCATTGACACAAGCCCCATTTCTGACAGTATCTTAAAAAACAAAAAAGATTTCCAACTAATGCTTTGTGCATCTTCTGATAAACCAATGACCCTTTCCTCTTAGTTCCACTGGGAAACAAAAATTGGCTTTTAGCTGGTGCCATTTCAGAGACTTGGCTTTCAGTGAGCACTGTCTTTTCCTATTAGCAAATATAGGACTGGTGTTAGGTCCTAGACTGACAGCTGTAGAGACATAGGCAGAGTGGGGTAAATCATCTGTGTAGTCTTAGAACAGGAGCAGAAGAGAAGCAGCAAGCTCCCCCACTGTATCACATATCTATTCTGCATTGACCTCTCCTGGGACAACTGTATGGCACATTTAATTCTTTGATTTCTTTCTCTGCACAACAACAAGGTGGCTAATCTGGGGCACTTCTGATGGGTGATTTAGTTCCTCATATGGGACACCATCAGATGGGAAAGAAGTTCAGGGTGAAAATCATCCCTAAACAGAGGGCCAACCGTCACTCAAACCCAGAGAGATTTTAAGTGGGATTTCAGCAGTGCATAGGTCTTGTGTTGCACCTCCACACAAGTGTGAATGATTCTTGTGCCAGATTCTGATCCCCTTAACCAGGCTGAATACTAACTCACTCCTCAAAGAGTCCCATTGTTTTAGGCTTCTTTTGATAATTCCAGCTTCTATTGACTTTCCAACTGTCCACTGATAACTGGGCATGTAACAGCCATTAGTCCTAATTCAGCAAAGGACTTACCCACATGAGTAGCCCCATCAACTCTCCTATGGAGAGGCAATATGTCTTAATAGGATTGGTCATTGGATATGGACTCCAGAGACAAGAGTTCAAATCCTGGCTCTGCCATTAAGCAAATCACTTCATCTCCCTGTGTCTCAAACTTTGTGTATTTATAAGTTACTTGGAGGCAGATATGATTAGGGGCGCTGCTAGGACTATATTTGCTAACATACACACACACAAGATCAGAGATACACCATATGCTTTTCACGGGACAGCTAAAGGAAATGCAGTCATCTGTATTTAGCTAGGTAATAGCTTTATAGGCAGAAAAGCAGCTCATAGGGTGATTGCAGTGAAATGTTAGATAATGGTTTAAAAGGTCAAAAGTAATTACAGGCAACATAGTCCCAAAAGAGACCTTAATGAAAAACACCAGGTCAGGAGGCAATGCCCCAACCCTCCAACAGGAAGTGCTCCATATTTCACAAACTGGCTCCTCAAGAGAAGAAATAAGGAAGGAAAAAGGGCTGACCAGTTGTCTTTCCACAGCCAACTTGCTAGAGCTGAGTGCAACATCTGGCTGTTTGCTGACACTGGTCAACCCCATATTTAGGGAGAGGATCAGAAATATAGAAATATAATAAGAAAGTTTATGTTCTTATATCAATGTGTGCTCAAGTCTCTTCTGTTCTCCGAGATGCTGTATCTTCTTCCACCCTTCCTGACTGTAAGGTATTTGGAGCAAGGATCATCTCTTATTATACATTCCTGTGTTTCTGCAGCTCCTAGCACAATGGAGCCCCATCAACCATTAATTCAAATAAATAAAGACAAAGATAGGTTCCTCCTTGCCTTCAAAGCTCATCCATTTTTCCAGGTCAGTAACAAACATGACCCTGAAAAATCTGTGTATAAACACCTGGCTTGATTGAAAAAATAATACAAATTCAAATATGGGAAATGAAGGAGTTTGAGTGATTAACAGTAAATTGAACAAGTTAACACTTCTTTGAGTCATTCATTTCAGTTTCATTGTCAGCTTCAAGGCTAAAAAGTACAGAGAGGCGAATTGTTCCAAACTGTACAAGTCAGTGGCAGATTCAGGAACAGAACTTACTGCATTGTGGTAAAGCCGAAGAGCTGCAGTCAAGGACTGGGACCCTATTATGCTAGGTGCTGTACAAACCCAGAACAGAAAGACCCAAAGACAGTTCTGTTCTGACCATTAAGTAGTGTTTTCTTCCTAAAGGAATCTGAACATGTAGGTGTGACAGACAGGGGACAAGGAGGGTTTGGTTTTTCTGTATGATAGGTCAGGTGGGTCATCTGTTTTCACCCATTTCTATTAATCCCAGGAGGTAAAGCTTTTGGTACTACTAACTGGGAGTCAACCTGCTTTTGTTATCTTGAAATGGTTGGTGTTTAAGTGCCAGGCATTAACTTGTTTAGGCAAGTTACATATATTGTGACAATCAGCCATCAGCAGAGGAACAAGTTGCTGAAAATGTATCACTGGAAATGCAAAGTCAGTGCAAATGAACATACAATGGCTTGAAGCCCAAGCAGAGGAGATTAATGTGCTACTTAGTAAAGTGTAAATCTTTCAAAGGTTGTTATTTAATGGACAATTACAGTCTCCTGAATACTATTAGGAGCGGCTGAAAGGAAACTCTTTCTACAGAGTTTGCAATTAATGGCAAGACTAAAGGACACGCATGGAAGATAGGGTGGGGTAACCAATGCACTTTCAAATCCATTTCTTGGTGTACTGTGCACGGACTCCCCATGTGGACTCTCTTACTGTGCAAAGTACCTTAGGCTGGTTTAGCTTAGCTCACTTCCAAAGCACATTACACTAATGCACACACAGGCACTCTTTTGGCACAGTAAGGGTATGTCTACACTATGAGATTATTCCGATGTTACAGAAACCGGTATTTGGAAACAGATTGTATAAAGTTGAGTGCACGCAGCCACACTAAGCACATTAATTCGGCAGTGTGCGTCCATGTACCGAGGCTAGCGTCGATTTCCAGAGCGTTGCACTGTGGGTAGCTATCCTGTAGCTATCCCATAGTTCCTGCAGTCTCCTCCGCCCATTGGAATTCTGGGTTGAGATCCCAGTGCATGATGGGGCAAAAACAGTGTCGTGGGTGATTCTGGGTAAATGTCATCACTCAATCCTTCCTCCGTGAAAGCAACGGCAGACAATCATTTTGCGCCCTTTTTCCCTGGATTTCCCTGGCAGACATCATAGCATGCCAACCATGGAGCCTGTTTAGGCTTTTGTCGCGGTCACCGTACGTGTACTGGATGCTACTGATAGACGCGGTACTGCAGTGCTACACAGCAGCATTCATTCGCCTTTGCAAGGTAGCAGAGACGGTTACCAGCCATATACCACCGTCTGCAATTGGAAATTGGCCATGGGGGTTATCAATCCTTTTGTACTATCTGCTGCTGTCACGGGTGCTCCTGGCTGGCCTCGCTGAGGTCAGCCGGGGGCACATGGATAAAACTGGGAATGGACTCCCCAGGTCATTCCCTTCTTTATGTTTTGTCTAAAAATAGAGTCAGTCCTGCCTAGAATATGGGGCAGGTCTACTAGAGAACCAGAGGGCACAGCCACTCCGGGTCAGAGCCCCAGATATCCTGCAGAAATGATGAGCTGCATGCCATTCTAGGGGGTGCCCCTGCAACAACCCCACCTGTTGCTTCCTTTCTCCCACACCCCTCCTGGGCTACCATGGCAGTTATCCCCCCATTTGTGTGATGAAGTAATAAAGAATGCAAGAATAAGAAACACTGACTTCTTAATGAAATAAAATGAGGAGGAGGCAGCCTCCTGCTGCTATGATAGTCCAGGCAGTACAG
Organism: Gopherus evgoodei; assembly: GCF_007399415.2. Classification (NCBI taxonomy): domain Eukaryota; kingdom Metazoa; phylum Chordata; order Testudines; family Testudinidae; genus Gopherus; species Gopherus evgoodei. The sequence continues at coordinate 154,978,756 of NC_044323.1, read as the reverse complement.
AATCGTCATTAGACATGAAAGGGGTGGGGGTGAGAGGCACTCAGCCTCCAGTTGCTATGATGAGGATGGTTTTCAATCTTCCTGTACTGTCTGCCAGGAATAACAGGGAGTCATTCCCATTTTTGCCTGGGTTCCCCCAGCCGACCTCACCGAGGCCTGCCAGGAGCACTCACGGGCTGATGATTAGGACGGATATCAGTCATTTTGCACCGTCAGCCACCAGGGAGGGGAGGGAATGCTGCTGTTCAGAGCATGCAGTAGACATAGAGTGACATTAAAAAAAGGCAAGAAATGATTTTTTTCCCCTTTTCTTTCGGGGGGTGGGGGAAGGGTATAAATTGACGACATATACCTGAAACACATGGGAAAATGTTTTTGACCCTTCAGGCATTGGGAGCTCAGCCAAGAATGCAAATTCTTTTCAGAGACTGCAGGGACTGTGGGATAGCTGGAGTCCTCAGTACCCCCTCCCTCCCTCCATGAGCGTCCATTTGATTCTTTGACTTTCCATTACGCTTGTCACACAGCACTGTGCTGAGTCCCTGCTGCGGACTCTGTCTATCATAGCCTGGAGACTTTTTCAAATGCTTTGGCATTTCGTCTTCTGTAATGGAGTTCTGAAAGAATAGATTTGTCTCCCCATACAGTGATCAGATCCAGTATCCCTAGTACAGTCTATGCTGGAGCTCTTTTTGGATTTGGGACTGCATCGCCACCCGTGCTGATCAGAGCTTCATGCTGAGCGAACAGGAAATGAAATTCAAAAGTTCGTGGGGCTTTTCCTGTCTACCTGGCCAGTGCATCTGAGTTCAGATTGCTTTCCAGAGTGGCCACAATGGTGCACTGTGGGATACCGCCTGGAGACCAATACCATCGAATTGCGGCCACACTAACCCTAATCCGACATGGTAATTCCGATTTCAGGGCTACTCCCCTCATCGGGGAGGAGTACAGAAATCAGTTTTAAGAGCCCTTTATATCGATATAAAGGGCTTTGTTGTGTGGATGGGTGCAGGGTTAATTCGGTTTAATGCTGCTAAATTCGGTTTAAACACGTAGTGTAGATCAGGCCTAAGAGTAACGACAAGGGATGTTAGTGCAGAGTGGCCAGTGCACACCAGCTAGTGGGCTTTCCCCTTATGTAGACAAGCTCCGAGCATGAGAAATGTATTCAAAGAAGAAAGCACAAGCAGGAGGTGAGAGCTTCATGCAAAAAATATGGTGATTTAACCTTTAAATGGGGTCTGAAGTTTTGTTTCTGTCTGGGGAAGATCTGTAGTGGAAGGGTGGTTTATGGTTAAGGCACAGGGCTGGGAATCAGGAGACAAAGTTCTGCCACGTACTTCCTCGGTGACCTTGTCATAGAGTTGCCAACTTTCTAATCACACAAAATCAAACACCCTAGCTCTGCCCCTTCCCCAAGACCCTGCCCTGACCCCCATCCCCGCTTACTACATTTCCGCTCCCAGTGGCTCTCTCTGCCCCACCCTCACTTGCTTTCACTGGGCTGGGGCAGGGAGTTGGGGTGCAGAGAGGGTGAGGGCTCTAACTGGGGTGCGGGGTGGGGCCAGAAATTAGAGGTTCAAGGTGCAAGAGTGGGTGTCAGGCTGGGAAAGGGAGTTGAGGTGCAGGAGAGGGTGAGAGCTCCAGCTGGGGTTGTGGGCTCTGGGGTGGGAGGGCTTGGGGTACAGGAGGGGGCTCCAGGCTTGGTGGTGGGCCTGAGGCTATGGGTTGAGGCAGGGGGTTGGGGTGTGTGAGGGGTCTGGGCTGGGAGGTGCAGGCTCTGAGGTGGGGCCAGGGATGAGGGGGTTTGGGGTGCAGGAAAGGGCTCTAGGCTGGGACCAAGGAATTTTGAGTGTGGGATGGGGCTGCTGTTAAGGCAGGTATTGGGGTGTGGGATCTGGGATGGGGCCAGGGATGAGGAATTTGTGGTGCAGGAGATGACTCCAGGTTGGGGGCGGAGGGGCAGGCCCGGTGCAAGGAAGTTTCGTGCCCTAGGCGAAACTTCCACCTTGCCCCACCCCCAGCCCTGCAGCAGCTCCCCGCTCTCCCCCCCCATGGCAGCTCCCCGCCCCCTGGCCCGAGGAGCCCTGTGGTACCTCCCTAGGCCAGCTCACCTCTGTTCCATGTCCTCCCCGAGCACGCTGTCCTGCTCTAATTCTCCTCCCAGGCTTGTGGTGTCAAACAGCTGATTGGCGCCGCAAGCCTGGAAGGCAGGAGAAGTGAAGCAGCAACTGCGCAGTGGAACCCCAGGGCTGCCCATGGCGTGCTGACCCCGGAAAACCCATGGGCTGCCGGCACGCTGACCGAGGGGAACCCCTGGGCTGGTGGCTGGCAGCAGCGACGCACTAACCCAGGGGACCCCCTGGGCTGCCGACTGCCGCGGCGGCACACTGACTCAGGGGACACTCTAGGCTGCTCCCTGCCGCCAGCCACTCACACTCTCTCTCCATCCCAGCAGCAGCGGGCCACTCAACCACTTAAAAATTTTTTTGGAGTGCTGCTTTTTGGTGCCCCAGGCAACTGCCTAGTCTGCCTAAATGGTTGCACCGGCCCAGGGAGGGGGGTAGAGCTCAGGAGTGGGGTGGGGAGTTAGGATGCGGAATTACCTCTGGTGACTCCCAGTCAGTGTCACAGCAGGGCTAAGGCAGGCTTCCTGCCTGTCCTGGCTCCGTGCTGCACCCCCGGAAGCAGCCAGCAGTGGGGGGAATGAAGCTCCACATGCGACTCTTACACACACACACACACACACACACACACACACACACACACACACTCCAGCTCCTATTGGTTGTGGTTCCCAGCCAGGGGGTGTGGAGCCAGTGCTCAGGGCCTCCCTGTCTAGGAGCCCGACCTGCTGGCCACTTTTGGGGCACACCGCGGTGCCAGGACAAGTAGGGACTAGCCTTCCTTAGACCCGCAGCACTGTCAACCAGACTTTTAACGGCTCAGTCAGTGCTGCTGGCCAGAGTCACCAGGGTCCCTTTTTGACCGGGCATTCTGGTTGAAAACCGGATACCTGACAACCCTACCTTGCCACTTTTTTCTCTATGCTTCAATTCCCCATTGGGAAAATATTTGTCTGCCTTTTCTACTGAGACCGTCAGTTCTTTGGCGTAGGGATGCTCTTACGTTTATGTAACATGTAGCTCTACACCTCTGAGTGCCATAGCTACGTTGACCTAACTCCCAATGGACATGTAGCTATGTCGAAGAAAGAATGCTTCCGTCGCCATAGCTACCATCACCTGGGCAGGTGCCATTCCTACAGAGATGGAAAATCTCCTTCCATTGCCGTAGGAAGAGTCTACACTATGGAGCTATCGTCATGTAGCCATGGCTGTGCCGCCATCGCTCCTGTTGACACGGTCTAGATCTTATCTCTGTAGGCTCTACTTGAATGCAAACAACAGATGTGGCAATTTCCTTCAATATCCTTGGGAAACCTTACTGAATTAACTTTAGGTATCTTTGGAGTCCATTATGTATTATTGTAGGCCAGGATTTTATGTAACTTCGGGGGCAGGGGGGAGGGATGTGACACCTGGGGTTCAGAAGACTATATTGAACCATGTGTCAGACAAGAATGGACTATTGGAAGGAGATATGTTGAGTGGTTTTCCTGGGGAATGTCTAGGGGAAGTACAAACACGCCACCTCTGGTTATGCAAAAACCCAGCCTTTTGAAGCTAAGGCCTGAGGAGTTACCCATTGTCCATTGATCACCTGTTACATGAGACCATAATCAAAAATCCAAGCTGTTGGCTGAACTATTCATGGATCGTTCTGGTTCTGCATCCGAGACAGTTATGATTGTGTAACCATGGGGAAACCCAGTGGTTTGTTTTGAAGGACTGACACCTACCAGAGCCTGAAGTTGGAGTTAGGTGGCCACTGTTAAGCTTTATAAGTATGTGTATAGGTTCCTTTATTTTTAATGTGTTTTCTGTGTAATGCTTTCACCTTCAGAATAAATGTGCTTGCTTAGAAAGAGCTGTGTGGTAAATTACAACTGCTGACAGTTACACTATTTATAGCCTTCAGAGAGAAACCAAAATGCAGATGCTGACCTATTTAGGAGGTCCGGTTTGCTGGGGATATCACAACAAGCAAATAACACTTAGAATGTGCACAGGGCTTTTCATTCAAAGACTTAAAAGCACTTTAAAATAGTAGCATCCGTATCCCATTTTTAGCTAGGGAAACTGAGGCAGAGCAAGGGAAGTAACCTGTCCAGTATGAATAAATCAAGTTGGTAGCAGAAAAGACGGTTACTCACCTTTGTAACTGTTGTTCTTCGAGATGTGTTGCTCATATCCATTCCAGTTAGGTGTGTGCGCCGCGCGTGCACATTCGTCGGAAAACTTTTTACCCTAGCAACTCAGTGGGCCGGCAGGTCGCCCCCTAGAGTGGCGCCACCATGGCGCTTGATATATACTCCTGCCGGCCCACCCGCTCCTCAGTTCCTTCTTGCCGGCTACTCCGACAGTGGGGAAGGAGGGCGGGTGTGGAATGGATATGAGCAACACATCTCGAAGAACAACAGTTACAAAGGTGAGTAACCGTCTTTTCTTCTTCGAGTGATTGCTCATATCCATTCCAGTTAGGTGAATCCCAAGCCTTACAAAGGCGGTGGGGTCGGAGTGAAATGTGGCAGAATGAAAACTGCTGAGCCAGAGGCTACAGCCTCTCTTGACTGTTGAACCAGGGCATACTGCGAAGCAAAGGTATGGACCGAAGACCAATGGAGCTTCGCGACAGATCTCGTGGGTAGAAACACGAGCCAGCAAGGCGGCAGATGAAGCCTGAGCCCTGGTAGAACGCACGGTGATGTGGCTTGGGGAAATATGAGCCAAATCATAACAAGTGGGGATGTCCGCTATCACCCAAGATGAGATCCTCTGAGAGGAAAACAAGCAAGCCCTTCCTGTGGCCCGCTACCGGGACAGAGCTGGGGCACCTTAGGAAATGGTTCTGTCAGCACAATATAATGCGAGCACTCCACAGATGTCCAAGGAGTGCAATGGTTGTGCCCATTGCGTTGAGCTGTGGGTAACATGAAAGGCCGAAACCACCTTGGGGATGAAAGCCGGGTGCGGTCATAACTGCACCTTGTCTTTGTGAAACCTAATGTACGGCGGAACCACCGTAAGAGCTCTGAGCTCGGAGACCCGTCTGGCCAAGACTAGGTTGAGGTCCCAGGTTGGGGCTGGGCGGCGCACCCGAGGGTGCAAGCGCTCCAAGCCCTTGAGGGGCCTCGAACCCATAGAGCGTGAGTACACGGAACGTCCACCTTAGCCTGCTGGAAGGTAGAGATGGCTGCTGAGCGTATCCTCAGCGATGATACCGCCAGGTCCTGCCGCTGAAGGCCAGAGGCAGGCCAAATAGAGGGGGATCGAGACCTCAGCAGGAGCAAGATTGAGCGTAGTGCAGCTGTAGAAGAAACGCTTCCACCTGGCCCGGTACGTTGACCAGGTGGAAGGCTGCCTGTCACCCCTGACTCAGGTACGCAGCAGCCACTGTGAGGCGAAGAGGCTGCAGGTCCGAGTGATGAAGCCTGTCGTTGCCCTGAATGATGAGGTCTGGGTGGGGTGGAAGGGTAATTGGGTCTGTTACTAACAGGCCGAGCAACGTGGTATATCAATGCTGCCTGGACCACTCTGTAGTGATCATGATGATGCGCGCTCTGCCCCTGCGGAGTTTGAGCAGGACCTAATGAACCAGTGGGAACAGTGGGAAGGCATAATGCAGTTGGCCTTTCCACGGCATCAGAAACGCGTCCAAGATCGATTCCGAGGAGAGACCTTGGAAGGAGCAGAACACCTGGCATTTCCTGCTCTCGCGGTGAGCGAACAGGTCTGTGTGAGGAAACATCTCCACTTCCGGAAAGCAGGACGCCTCACATGGGGCAGAGTGATCACTCGTAAGACAGGAAAGACCTGCTGAGTCAAAGAGTTAAGACGTTCCGAACGCCTGGTAGAAAGGACGTCGCCAGCTCCATCGAGTGTGCCATGCAAAAGACCCAGAAATGGATGGCCTCCTGACAAAAAAGGGGGGAGGACTATGTCTCTCCCTGGATACTTATGAAGCACATGGCCGTTGTGTTGGCTGTAAACACCGAGATACAACGGCCTCGCAGCTGCCGCTGGAACCCCTGGCACGCCAGGCGGACTACTCTCATTTTTGGGGCATTGATGAGGAATGCCAGCTCCCTAGAAGACCAAAGGCCTTAAGCTCGGAGGTGACCATGAGCACTCGAGCAGAGAGATGATGCGTCCGTCGTCAGGGGCAGTGAGGGCTGGGGCGGATGAAACCGCATCCCTGTCCACACCAAGGAGGGAGTTAGCCACCACTCTAGGGAGCCTAAGGTGTTCGAGGGAACGGTGACTACCATGACCATTGGCTCCCTGTCCGGGCGGTACGCCGAGGTGGGCCGGACTTGGAGAGGACGGAGGCGGAGCTTGGCGTGTTTTGGTTACAACTTGCGGGCAACCATGGACCCAGGAGACTGAGACAAGAACGAGCCGAGGTCGTTGGGAAAGCCTTCAGACCTCAGATGATTGTTGCCATCGCCTAAAACCGCAGTTGTGATAAGCAGGCTCCGGCTAGGTAGGAGACCAGGATAGCCCCTAGGAAGCCCAACCTCTGCGCGGGAACCAGAGTGGATTGCTCTATAGTAATCATCAGGCCTTGACCTGTGAATAAGACCGTGACGATGCCCACGCGCTGAGTGGTTTGTGTCTCAGAGTCTCCTCGGATAAGCGAATCGTCCAGATATGGAAAAGCGCATATCCGACATCAGCGACGGTAGGCGGCGACTATGGCCGCAAACCAGGAGTATTGACAGTTGGCTATAAAGCGGAGGCATCTCCTGTGCGGAGGGAAGATGGCATTGCGAAAGTACGCGTCCTTCATATCCAGGGCGGCATAGTAGCCCCCAGGAGGCAAGGATGGAATAATGGTTCCCAGGGATACCATGCAGAACTTCAACCTTATCCTAAACCGGTTGAGTCCGTGCAGGACCAGGAAGGACTGAGACCTGCGTTCGAGTGGGGGACTAGGGTATAACGGGAGTAAAACCCCTTGCCCCTTTCGTCCGCTGAAGGGGGACAGGGCTGGAGCAAATTAAAGGTGGTACCTATGCTCCATCGTGCGCAGGACCCAGCAATCTGAAAGTAACTGGGGCCACGCCAGGAGAAAGCGGGATCGGGATCCCGGCCTGCGACTGGTACACCGCCCTCAGGCGAACCTTGGAAGGTTCGTCTTCGGTCCCAGTGGTAATTGCGAGGGACCTTGACTTTGGCTCTTTAGGGGTCCTGACGTTCGTCTGCGACCACCTTGGCCTTGCCGTTTTCCAGAGTTCTGCCTCTGGCTAGGTACAGAGTATGGCGGCTGGGGCCAGAAAGGCCTGCGTTTGGTCGCTGGCGTATGCATGCTGAGAGAGCGCATTAGGACCCTATTGTCCATCAGGCTTCGCAGCCTGGGGCTGTCTCTGCCGCGAAGAGGCCTTTACCAGCAAAGGGTAAATCCCGAATGGCATACTGCAGCTCCGGCCGGAGGTATGAAACCTGAAGCCATGAAATGCACCTCATGGCGACACCCAAGGCCAGAATCCTGGCCGCAGAGTCTGCTGCGTCCAACGAGGCCTGGAGGGACGCTCTGGGAACCTTCTTTCCCCCGTCCTCCAAGACGGCAGCGAACTCCTGGTGGGAGTTCTGAGGGAGAAACTCCTTCACCCGGGGGTGCTATAATTATCGCAGCTAAGCAAGGCTTGTTGCTTTGCTACCCAGAGCTGCAGGGCCTCTGCAGAGTACATCTGGCGGCCAAGCAGGTTCATTCGCCAAGCCTCTTTCGGCTTCGGGGCTGGCGCCTGCTGGCCATCATATGAGAATCGTGGTCCTGAGCATAAAATCTGCGCATATGGGATGACACGGATGCGTGTCCGGACGGCCATGAAGATACTAAAAGGCGGCACAGGCAGAGTCTTTGACTCACTCGGACCTTGCCCAACTTGGCACCGGGGACCGGCACTGGGAGGCGTATCGGTACCTGGAACGAGATCCAGACCCGCAACCAGAACGGTGCCGGGAGGTCGACCGAGATCTCAAGGCTCGGGGAGAGGCTACAGGAGTCAAGGCACCTGCCGCGGTGCCGGGAGTCGGAACGGTGCCGATAGCGGGTCGGCGAACGGGATACCGACCGGTGCAGCAAGTGCGACCAGTACCAATGAGGAAAACAGCACCGGGACTGCCAGTGGTGTCCGGCGTGCCGACAGGACTTGGAGTGTCTGCGGGACCGTGATCATGAACGGTGCCGCTCTGCTGTGCTGACAGAGGACGGTCACCTGAAGAGACTGTATCACCCGCACCGGCGGTGCCGGGGTCAGGCAGCATCGACTCTGTCATGGCACTGAGAGCCCTCGCCGCTGGTAACGTCTCCGGCGTGGAGGGAACAGCAGGCTCAACCACAGTGCATACTGGGGAGCTGTCAGGCACCGGATTCGACGGCCCTCGTGGGACCGGGATCAACGGTACCGAGGTCGTCAGAGCTTCGGTAGGCGTCGGTGCCGGGCGATCCGAGTTAGATAAGCTGTCTGGCTGCGGTGCCATCAGTTAAGCAGCAGGAGCAATAAGCTCAACCACGGCGCGTGCCGGGGAGCCGTCGGGCACCGGATTCGATAGCCCGCGTGGGACTGGAATCGACGGTGCCGACGCTGTCGGTGCCTCAGAGGCATCGGTGCCGGGCAATCCGACTTAGACTAGCCCTCTGGCTGCTGTGCCGTTGGCACGGAAGCAGCAGGAGCAGTAGCTCAACCACGGCGCGTGCCGGGGAGCTGTCAGGCACCGGATTCTACAGCCCTTGTGGGACCGGGATCGACGGTGCCGTAGCAGGTGTCGGTGCTGGGCGATCCGACTTAGACAAGCCCTCTGGCTGCGGTGCCGTTGGCACGGAAGCAGCAGGAGCAGTAGCTCAACCATGGCGCGTGCCGGGGAGCCGTCAGGCACCGGATTCTACGGCCCTTGTGGGACCGGGATCAACGGTGCCGACGTCGTCGGTGCCGCAGCAGGTGTCGGTGCCGGGCGATCCGACTTAGACAAGCCCTCTGGCTGCGGTGCCGCTGGCACGGAAGCAGCAGGAGCAGTAGCTCAACCACGGCGCGTGCCGGGGAGCCGTCAGGCACCGGATTCTACGGCCCTTGTGGGACCGGGATCGACGGTGCCGACGTCATCGGTGCCGTAGCAGGTGTCGGTGCCGGGTGATCCGACTTAGACGAGCTCTCTGGCTGCGGTGCCGCTGGCACGGAAGCAGCAGGAGCAGTAGCTCAACCACGGCGTGTGCCGGGGAGCCGTCAGGCACCGGATTCTACGGCCCTCGTGGGACCGGGATCGACGGTGCCGACGTCATCGGTGCCGTAGCAGGTGTCGGTGCCGGGCGATCCGTCTTAGACGAGCTCTCTGGCTGCGGTGCAGTTGGCACGGAAGCAGCAGGAGCAGTAAGCTCTACCACGGCGCGTGCCGGGGAGCTGTCAGGCACCGGATTCAGTGGCCCTGGGGGACTGGAATCGACGGTGCCGATGTCATCGGTGCCTCTGCAGGTGTCGGTGCCGGGTAATCCAACTTAGACGAGCTCTCTGGCTGCGATGCAGGTGGCACGGAAGCAGCAGGAGCAGGGGGCTCAACCACGGCGCGTGCCGGGGAGCCGTCAGGCACCAGCAGGAATCGTAGGTTTTCTCGACCTCGGAAGAAGGGAGCGGTGCCGAGTCGACATCGGTGCCGGCGACGACCGGTGCCGAAAGGCCTTGGTAGTACCGGCGGGGTCTGGTGCCGAGGAGGTGCTTCTGCCCACCGCTTGAACATCGCTCGGCGCCCAAGGTGGAGGGGTAAGTGAAAGTCCCGCACCTTTTTGTTCTCGGCTTAAAAGCCTTGCAAATGGGGCACTTAGCTGTCAAGTGTGATTCCCTGAGGCACTTCAAACAGGAGTCGTGTAGATCTCCCTTCGGCCGCGGCTTCTGGTAGGCCGGGCCCATTTTAAAACCCGGTGAGCCATGCATGGGCTCCGGCACCGGGTTCATGGAAGGGGCTACTTCCTGAACCCCGCTAACTAAACTAACCATGTTAGCAAAGAAAACACGTATAACTATACAATATATATATATAAAAGGGTTATAACTGCATAACTATGTATGAGAAATACGAGTAGCTAGGGAAGTGGAGGTCAGCTAAGCCGCGCTCCACTGTTCCAACGACCGACACGGGCGGTAAGAAGGAACTGAGGAGTGGGTGGGCCGGCAGGAGTATATATCAAGCGCCATGGTGGCGCGACTCTAGGGGGCGACCTGCCGGCCCACTGAGTTGCTAGGGTAAAAAGTTTTCCGACGAATGTGCACGCGCGGCGCACACACCTAACTGGAATGGATATGAGCAATCACTCGAAGAAGAACTGGGAATTCCCCACATCTCCCAATGGCCAGGCCTATGCTTTAAAGAGTCAAAAACACTTCCTAAGAAGTTCAGTGCTTAATTCTCACTTGTGTGAAATCTTCTGGTCTAGGAAACAATCACACATATTTTCCTGCACTTGTTGGTTTCAGCAAGATCATAATCTGGTCTCATATTCCCAGCCTGGATCCTCCCAAATGCCACAATGTAACAGTTTCTGAACCTACTGGCTACATGTGATGACACCATAATTGATTTCCTGGACATTTTCTTTTGATTTTACAGTTTTGCTACTGTCATCCTTCAGCATAGTATCTGGATGCCTTCCCTGTAAAACAGATTGTCAGTAGTAGTCTCTAGTAGATTCATAGAGTCTGACTCATCCAGCCACTTTAAATTACACCTCAATATGTAGTACAGGAGATGGGATCGCAAGGCCAAATTTGTCTGAAGGATTGTTTGCTGGTACTGAAATTAAAACTAGAGTATTGTTTGTTTCAAGAGGAAAACAGTTATGCAGAAACAGTAAATATGTTATTAGCTTACTAGAAGGTCTGTTATTAAGGGCTGTACACAGAAATATGTAGTTTCAACTAAAACACTATTGATAATATAAAAAAATAGTTCAGGCCAAGGAAGTTATTTCTTTAAAACATGACTACATCTGTGTGTATGTGAACAGACCACCTCCAGGTGGAAAGACAGCAGTTCCTTCACAGCAACACTAAAGTAGTTTAGGATAGGAAGTGAAGAATGCCCCACAGATGAGAAAGCGCGGGGGGAATTTTCAAGTATCAGTGAGAATGTAAATAGACTTGGACCAGTACTTGTACTCACATGTCAACAGATTGACAAGCATTTATCACCTCTGTTTGAAGTCTCATCCAAAGAACCGACTGGAGAAAAACTGCTCAGCACCATTCAGAGACCCTTGGGTTCCAGCCTTACAGTGAGCTCTGTTCAGGCAGTCCTGCATCCACACAGAGCCCCAATTAAAGTCAGAGCTCCACACAGGCCCAAGCTAATTGCAGGGTGTATCTTGTGTATGTTTATGACCCGTATTACTGTACTACAGAAGAAGCTCACAATCTAATATATTTTACCCTCAACACCTCGGTGAGGCCTGGAAAGTGGCGATATCCCCGTAATACAGAGGGGAAACTGAGGCACAGAGAGACCAAGTGACTGGCCCAGGGTCACACAGGGAGTCTGTGGCACAGCAGGGACTTTAATCTAGGTTTCCCAACAACTAAGATTAATGCCCTTACCACTGCACTCTCCTTCCTGGAAAAGTAGCACTGTCTCTTTGGGCCTCTGTACTGACTCAGGGTCAACGCACACCTTTCCCAGTAACACACCTTGGAGCCCCCATCTGGCTGCTGACCAGCTCCATCCTTATTTTAGCTGGTAAGATCTGAAGGGACCACAGAGTAATAGGAAGAGCTGCCAGCCGCCTGATGAGGTCTGAAGTGAAGAAAGAAAACAAGCAGAGACGATGAGCCATTTCACAGCAACAAACCACGTAATTAAGAAAAGAGCAACAGATCTTGCACAAATGCCATTATACAGATTCCCTGGTAGCCTCATACTGTAGCACTGGTTCTCAAACTTTTGAATTGTTGACTCCTTTCACATAGCAAGCCTCTGCGTAAGACTCCCCTTTATAAATTAAAAACACTTTTTAATATATTTAATGCCATTATAAATGCTGCAGGCAAAGTGGGGTTTGGGGTGGAGGCTGACAGCTTGCAATCCCCATGTAATAATCTCGTGACCCCCCGAGGGGTCCCGACCCCCAGTTTGAGGACCCCCGTACTATAGAGAAGAACGGGGTCTGGTTTATGGTGAGCCCTGTCCATCTGCACTCACAGTATTTGATTCTTGAAAATATAAACATAGGGGTTGGATTCTTGGCATTCTAGGGTGCAGTTACAGTGGCATTGAGTGTTGGCAGTGCAAATATATACACTGCATTTCTAGCAGGACAAACCCACAAGAGTTACTGTCAAAACATTTTTTTACAAGGTGGGGATAAGCAGGTCCATACAGTTTGCCAGGACTGACATATGGGTCTGAATTTCTGGCCAGGGAAAGCACAATGATTCTTTTCCTGAGAGGCCTTATATGACTTCTAGCAACCCAAATACATATAGTTTTAGGTTTGAATTCCTGGCAGGACTGGTCCTGTATGATTCACAATGGAACGAATTTCAGAGCTGATTTCTTGTCAAGCAAAATTCCTGTAGGTCAGCTCAAGGGAAATGCACTAGATGGATTCCTACGGGGGGAATAGACTGACCTGAGGATTCCCCCTTCCTCTCAGTAGAGTTTATTCACAATTTGATATAAAAGTCAAGAGGAAGACACAGCAAAGAGGAAAAGAAAGAGGCCTCATCTGCTTATTTCATCATTACCCCAGATATTTACACACTCCTCACACACAGCTGAATACCAAATATGCAACAGCTGTGCATGGGCCATGGTTCAGAGGAGACCTACAACCAAAATCCAGACACTAATGAACCTATAGCACTTTTCACCTCTTGACCTGAAGGAGAGTCTCCATTTGATGTGAGTATTACAGAGCCTAAGAAACACAGCTGAGCAGTTCTGATCCTATCCAGCGGTGAGCAAAACCTATCCAACTGAATGCATCCTATCAGCTAAAAGAAATCTGAAACATTAGCAAACCATATAATCAAAATTTCAAACCTTCCCCTGCCTCCGCATTGGTTTTCTCTTCTTGCTATTATTGGGACAATTCATCCTGCCAAGAAATTGCTCCAGTGAGCTAAAGGCCTCTACATGGTAGACACCCAAATGCAGATGGAGACATGACTGCTTTAATACAAACCACCCTGGCTCACACACTGGGGGGGTGGATCTTCCCTGCATAATTAAAACCCACTCTTACCCCACCCCCAATCCACACACAAAACCTCTGACCTGAGTGGTGCTTTCAGTCCAACCTAGCTGGCTTTTCTGGCGCCACCTGCTAAAACCTGAGTGAGGCACTTCCCACAATTCCACCCCACTTCCACCTTAATTGAATTGGCTCATTTGCACTGACACCTCCCCGCCCACACTTGGGAAAGCAACTCCCATCTTTTCATATTCTGTGTGTTTATACCTCTCTACTGGATTGTCCACTCTATGCATCTGATGAAGTGGGTTTTAGCCTATGAAAGCTTATGCCCAAATAAATGTGTTAGTTTCTAAGGTGCCACAAAGTCTCCTTGTTGTTTTTGCTGATACAGACTAACACGGCTACCCCTCTGAAACCTAGAAAGACAGATACATTTTCCTACAATTCACTGGCAATTATAGAGTGGCTCAGCTTACTGTAGCCCAAAGAGCCATGGAATATGCCCCGAGATGTCCCAGCAACTCAGGGTTGGAGTGTGGTAGCAGTGAGGACACAGTAATTCAGTTATGGCTTACCAGTGACTATTCATACCTAGGCTAGGCTGACCCAGGCATTCAGAGCTGGATGCCAATCACATGCATTAACTGTAGTGAAGACATACCCTAGCTTGCTAAAGAACCTGCACCAGTTCAAACGAATGCAAGTCATTCTGAGACATTTTTATGAGTGAGGACGACAGCAGTAGGGGGCATTCCTTTGAACTGGGCTACTTCAGAAGCACAGTCCTGCTTTATCTGCAGGCTCACCCACCCACACACTTGTGCACAAAGAGGGCTGATTCTAACTTGGTTTGACCCATTCCTTCCTATTCACTAATTTACTCATCTTGAACACCTACATCAAATGCTGCCTGCACCCACACACATCTGGCCAAGAGCCTTTTCTCCTCAACAGACTTTGGAAAGCAAAGCACCTTGTATTAACTCTGCACTTCAGCAGTTTACCCCATTAAGCATGGCAATTGCACATTTGGATGTGCAGAGTCAGGTGTAAGAAACACCGAGGAAGAGAGAAGTGATGCTCAGCCCCTTTATTTTATACTGAGGGAAACACACAAGCCTAAATGTTGAAAATCTTGACTCAAATGAACTGCTATTTTGACTTCAATGGGCGATTGTCTGAGTAAGGGCCTGCAGGATTAAACCTCCTTCCCTCCCCCCAATTTTTACCCTGTCCTCAATTAACCCATGACATCTGCAAACCTTGTCTTGATGCTCTCTAGCCTTTCCTCCTCCATTGCCCTTCGGGATTTATCTCAATCAAAGCCAATGATGCTGCTGAACCTGTGAAAACTGCCCAGGCAAACAGCTATAAGCATCAGTTTGCCTGGAAGCACCTTAACCCGGGCGAGCGCCACCCATCCAAAAGCAGCTTTGCCCTGTCTACATTAGGGACGGTTGCCTAAGTAGGCACCAATGGCCCAAATAGGTCAAGTCCCTCTTAAAATTAACACCTGGTCTCAGGTAACTCCAGTAAAAGGAAAAGCGACCATTCATGGCAAAGGGATTTACTCTGCTCAAGGTTGCCCTGTAGAATGAGTTAACTGACAGCTTTAAACAAACCTACTTATTACACAATTGGAAAACAATCAGGTTGTAAACTGCAGATCCCTGGAGCCCTGCAACAAAAACGCAGGTCCCTGCTAACTCAATTAGTCTAGCAAGGCTGTATCCGAGGGATGTACCATTTTGTTGTTTCCAAAGTGCATGAAAAAGAGAAAATAGGCCTGCATATTACAAAGGCCTGAGGAAGAGACAGCAGATTTAAAAGAACTCAGCAGTGATTATTCCAATACCTTTGGGAACAATACTGCAGTTCTTAACAGAACAAAACTCCCATTGATTTCAGTGGGATTTTTGTGCCATTAAATACTGAAGAATGTGGCCTTTGGGACCAGGCCTCTAGCTATACAAAAGCCCCATTGTCTCTGAAGACGTCAGGGCTGGGTCTCATCATGGCTCACCCAGTAGGCTGAAATCATGACCACAACACAGTGCGTGGACAGTGTCTGCTGCAGAATGTGGAGAGAGAGCAGAACCACTGGGCAGCTGCTGCTCCTACCTCTGAAGCAGATGCACAATGGCTAGTAAAACCATGGTGCCAGTTGGAAGCACCACTGGTGCAACTGCAAATAGCCAGCACTATGGGTCAGAAGCAGAGACTGAACCTGGGACCTCTCCCATTAAGAAAGAAGGTGTGAGCTAGTGGATAAAGCACTCGACTGATACTCAGGAGACTAAGGTTCTATTCCTGCCACCTCTTCTACTGGAAACCTTCAATCACTTTGTGCCTCAGTTTCCCCTTCTCACCACCTTTGTACAGGGCTTTGAGATCTGTGCGTAAAAATATCTGTATAAGCCACATATTAATGGACCTCTATTCCTCAAGATGAAGAACTAACTCTCCGAGTTACCAGGTGTAGCAATTTCATCTGCCTCTTCCATGGACCAGACACTAGAGGGGGTCTAAGACTCGCAATGTGAGTTACATTTGTAGTTCCAAAAATGCAAATGTAATGTTGGAGATAGAGTTAAGCTCCATTTAGAAAAAGCAGGGGCTTTATCTTAATATTACCCCTCTACGTTTTAGACAGGAAAAAAAAAAGATTTACATCACAAGAGAGTTTGGAGGTTTAAATCATTTCACATTGAAATTATAGAAAGAATGAATTTTAGATTCTAGAACAAAATTCTATTATAAATTAGTTAAGTGGATTAGTTTATCAAATGTTCCGGTTAATTATATTTCACAACTGTCCAAGCTGAGGCTTCTTTCACCAGCTGAAAAATATTCTACTTCAGATAACACAAATACTCAAAAATAAATGGGATTTATTTAAAAGAGATGCACAGCTCCCGCATCATGATGGTAACATAGAACCACAGTGAGCTCGTCACCCATAGTTGTGACACATAGAAGGAAATATTTCTTCCGCACAATCAGGGCCGGCTCTACAGTTTTCGCTGCCCCAAGCAGCGTGCTGAATTGCTGCCGCAGGCGGGGGGGGGGCAGTCCCTGTGCCTTTAGGGCAGCAGGCGTGTTTCTGCGGCGGCGGCAATTCGGTGGAAGCTTCTATGTTTAGCTGAAGCCGCCCCAACAGCTAAACATAGAAGCTGCCGCCGAATTGCCGCCGCCACCACGGAAATGCGCCTGCCACCCTAAAGGCACATGGACTGCCTGCCCCCGCAGCCCACGGTGGCAATTCGGCGCGCTGCTTGGGGGTAAAAACACACAGACTGCCGCCCCTGCAGAATGCTGCCCCAAGCACCAGCTTGGAATGCTGATGCCTGGAGCCAGCCCTGTGCACAATGTGGGACTTGTTGCCATAAGAAGTCATTGAGGACAAGACTTTCACAAGATTCAAAAAAGGGATTGGACATCTCTATGGATGCTAAGAATAACCAGTTACCATAAATAATAGCAAAAAGTTTGTAAGGGATATTAAACCTCATGCTTCAATCTTCCTCTGAGGCAATCTAGTAGTGGCCACTGACAAAGGCTCAATGCAGGATGAAATGGACCTTGTCTCTGATCATGTATGGCAATTCTTGTGTTCTATTGCTCATATAGCTCTTACTTAACTGCATCTTCCCTACAACAGACCCAGAGTTGCTCAGGTGAAGTAAGCAAGTATAATCCTTAGGCTGCAAAGGTATTGCACTCAATATAAAGTTCCCTTCTCTCACTGATATTATCAGGGGCCATGCATACGTAGAGGCAAATCTTGAAGGTATGGTTCAGTTCAGCCTATGCTTAGCCATCCCTATGTGCACATTTTGCTTTTGGCATCTGCAAATCAATTTTTATTTATTATTTGCTGAGCACCAAGCATGGGACCAGTGCAGTTGAAGACATGGAAAAAGACAATATGCCTGATTCTGATCTTATGCTGGTTTTACACCAGTATTACCCAGTGACTTCAGTGCAGTAATTACACCAATGGGACAGCACCCATTCAACCTTGAGAAATATCAGGCACCTAAATAATTTAGTTGTAGAAGGAATTAGGGAGTCAGATGTCTCAATTGTATATCATTATTAAACCCAACATGGTCTAATGACTTGGTGACTGACTTGGCAGAAAAATAGCTTTGTAAGAAATCTGGATGCTGGGGAATTATTTGTTAAACATGCAGATAACTGGCGAACGTCGTCTCTGCTGAGGCAAAATAGTGATACGTGCTACACACTTTCATTTACAGATTCCAGTAAACTTGTGAAAGGAAGAAGGAGTGACTGAGTGATAGGAGAGATTTTCTTTCTCCCGAAATTTATCCATGGTATTTGACTTCACACAGGTTGCAAACATAACACAGTGGAAAGGCTTCCCAGTGACTTTAATGGGATTTGAATCCAGGCTTTGGAGCTCAGTTGCACAACCCTCCCTCCCTCCTTAGGCTTCACCTCAAGTAGGACTGTGTGAGTGGGAAACAGCTGCAAGATCAGAGGAATAACAAAGTAGGGTAGAATTATTTGCCCAGGCCCACACAAAGAATCAATGGCACAATAATACAGCCACTCGTTCCCAATGCCTAGTTATCTGCTCTAACCACCAGACAATACCTCCCCTACTGATTAAAATTAAGATACTTCTTGACATTTGTGGTGCTTCCTCTTTCTTTTCCCAAATATGCTGCTTTGGGTAACTCCTTTTTCTTCTTTGTTTACCTATGTATAAAATGGAGAGTCTATCTACCATCCCCATCATAACTTAGGGTATGTCCACACTACCCACCGGATCGGCGGGTAGCTATCGATCTATCGGGGATTGATTTATTGTGTCTCATCTAGACACGCTAAATCTATCCCATAACATGCTCCCTGTAGACTCCGGAACTCCACCAGGACGAGAGGCGGAAGCGGAGTCGACAGGGGAGCCGCGTCTGTCGATACCGTGCCATGAGGATGGGAGGTAAGTTGATGTAAGATAGGTCGACTTGAGCTATTCTATTCTCGTAGCTGAAGTCGACCTATCTTAGATCTACCCCCCCACCCACCCGCAGTATAGACCAGGCCAGAGATGGTGAATTAGTTCATAGTGGGTGAAACTGGCAGAGGCGGCTCTAGGTATTTGCCGCCCCAAGCACTGCAGGCAGGCTGCCTTTGGTGGCTTGCCTGCGGGAAGTCTCTGGTCCCATGGATTTGGCGGCACACCTGCGGGAGGTCCACCAAAGCTGCGGGACCAGTGGACCCTCCACAGGCATGCTGCTGAAGGCAACCTGCCTTCCGCCCTCGCGGCGACCGGCAGAGCACCCCCCGTGGCTTGCTGCCCCAGGCACACACTTGGTGTGCTGGTGCCTGGAGCCACCCCTGAGCACTGGACCCACACAACACTTAAGCCCTATTTTGAGGATTTAAGCAGTGTTAGTGTAATGACATGCCCGAAGCAGTCACCTGCAGAGACTGAACCCTAAACTCCTGGATCTAAAAGCATACATTTACTTCTAAAGTCAAAGGATCGAGTCCACTAGCGGTCAGAGGCAGTAGCAGACATCCAGTCACTAGAGGGAGACAAAAAGCTTCAATTTGCCAGACGGGGTTACACAGGGCCCTTCGCACAGGGCTGAATTTCACCTGCTGCAACGTGCAAGTTTGACACCCAGACTCAATGTGAAAGCTGAAAACATTAATAATGAAGTAATATGCAGTCTTTATCCATCAGTGGATCTCAAAGCACTTTACAAAGGAGGTCAAAATCATTATCCCCAGTTTTTTGTTTTCATAGATGGGGAAACTGGGGCATGGAGAGGTGAAGCAGCCTAGTAGTCAGGGAGGGAAATAGAACCCAGGTCTTCAGAGGCTCAATCCCGTGCTCTATCCACTATACACACTGCCTCTGAACATCCAAGCTTGAAACCCACAGTTTATGAACAATCACATTATTCAAAGGCTGCAGCACCACCATACATCACGCAGAACAGTTCTGTCACATACTTTCCTTGGGGTCCTACTGTGTGTTTGATACACTCACCCATTGTCTCTCGTCTTACAATTATATTCTAACCTTCTTGGCATAGGGACTATCTCTGTGTGAAGTGCTAGGGGCTGTACAAACACATGGGTCTATGATTGGTGCCCCTGGGCATACCTTAATACAATAACCATCATACAAAAAGCACCCAAAGGTCTGAATTAAACAGATATGTGCTTTCCTGATTCAAACAATCCAAAGTATGCTTTATACAGAAGAATATTCACAGGCAAGTTTTCCCCTACTATTTGCTCTGCTCCAGCACAGTTGGAAAATGTTCTTCTAGACTCTAGAGAGTGGATGCCATCTGGCTATGTGGGCTCAATTAGCAAATGTTGGCAGATAGCAAGACACTTTTAAAAACTGCAAAATCTTGGCAAACTTGAAAAGTTATTGTATCGATATCACGTCACATCCTGCTGTGCCTTAACTTTTGTGACTGTTACTGCATAAGAGAAAAGTGTGTGGGGAAGAAAGGATATGGGATGGGGCATGGTTGGAGAGAGAGAGAGAGAGAGAGGATAGTTGGTGTTGTGGTTAAAGTCCTGGGATTAGGACTTCAAAAATTGATTGTGCCATTCACCAAACTGCCTGCTCACTTTGCCAAGGGTACTCAGAGACCATTCAAGGAGGAAGTGTTTTATTACTCTCACATCTCTGACTACCCAGACTGATCTTAAAAGTACTTTGGCAGGTCCCAAGGGCCATTATAGATGGCTCCATCTCTGAATTAATAATGAAATGCTCTTTCCCAAAATTAAAACTAGACCAGCTTAATAACGTTTTTAAATTGACAGATCTGGGGAAAGAACAAAACAAAAACTAATTTCTTCTCTCCCCCCCTGACTGCAATTAGCAATAGGAGATAGTTAAGAGAGAACCTTGAAATGTTCAAGAGTTTTGAGAAATTCTGTAGGACATTTAAACAAACGTCCCCCGTTTCCTGTAAATGATTTAACATCTCCTTCAGCAGCGTGCACCATGAGGACAAACTCAAAGAACCATGCTTTAAAAAGCAACTATTAAAGAAATAGAATTCCCACCATTTAGTAAGCTCACTACTGCAATACATCCTGGTCCTCTCCGGTAGCTGGGAGGATCAGGAACTCTCTAACTACTCTACACACTGGTTTAAGGAAACCTCATGTGATGTGTGCTCAACAAAACAGAAAGCAAGCAAGCATAAAATAAAATTAAAAAAGGTTAACCTTCACAACGGAGAGGAAAAGTGGCTGGTTCTGAGAGAGGACACTGGCCTGGGAATCAGAAGTAAAGGTGGCCAGAATGTTTTCATTGCTACCTTCATTTTGATTGAAATATTATTTTTAAATGGTGTGGCGGTTGGTGAAGATTTGTTTAGGAAAAAAACCCACTAACTGAAGCATTTCAGTAATTTGAAACATCTTGCTTTGGTATTTTGAGAATGGAAAACAAATTTTCAGAAGAAAAAAAGTCATGCTTTACATAAAAACCATTTTAAAAAATTAATGTTCTGATTTCGACTCAAGTGATCAGATTTTACACACAAGAAATGTTTCATTTAACCCTCAAAATATTCTGGAATTTCATTTCACAGGCAATTTAGAAATGTGTTTTCTTTCTATTAGGATGGGTGGGTGGGGAATAAAGAGCTAGAAGTCACAGAATTTCCTGTGAAATAGAAAATCCAGTTCCTGCCCCAGTTCTACTACGGAAACCTGGACTCAATCCCCACTTCTGCCACAGATGGATTAAGACTCCACTGTGCTATTCACTGTACATACAGTGTCCCTGCCTTGAAAAGTTTAAATCCAAATAAACAAGACTAAGGCTAGGAGACAGGAAAGAGTACTTTCACTTTGCAGATAGGTAAGTATGGCACAGAGAGACTAAGGGTAACATTTCACAAGCACCAGAGGGTATGTCTACATTCCACATTAAGCCCAGGCTCTGACTCAGGTTTGATCCCAAGGCCACTTCTATCCACACACAGATCAGTCTGACCCTGGTCAGCAAACACTCAGGACCCAGGTCCAAGAATCCTACTGGGAGGTGTGGGGGTGGAGGAGTCAGAGCCTGAGTCCTGCTGTGATTCAGGTCCAAGCCCTGTCATTGTGCAGTGTGGACTCAGCTCAAGCCACAGTCCCAAGTCCGGAGGTCTGCATAGCACAGTAAGGATGTTAGTACAGCTGTGACACTCTGGTCCAGCAATTGCAAACCCAGGTTTACAATGCAGCATGGAAGATGAAGCACAGGCTTGGAACACAGAGTCCATGAGCTTGGGTGCCACAGACCCAGGCGTACAATGCAGTGTGAACATACCTTAGGGCATGCCTACACTGCCATAAAACATCTGTGACTGGCCCGTGTCTGCTGACTCAGGAGCGCTGCAGGACTATACTATTGCTGTGTAGACCTTCAGGCTGGGGATGGAGCCTGGGCTCTAGGACCCGCCCTGTGGTCCATCCCCAGCCCACATGTCTACACTGCATAGTCCCACAGCCCCAGCCCCATGAGCCCAAGTCAGATACAGGTCAGCCACAGCTGTTTTATCCCAGTGTAGCCATACCCTAAGTGATTAGACACTTAAGTGACTTGCCCAAGGTCACACAGGAACTATGTGGCAGAAACAGAAATTGAATCCTGATGGCCTGTGTCCCTATCCAGTGTTTTAACCACAAAAGTAACCTTCCCCCAGCTTCTACTGCAGAATGAAAAGCCTCTGACAGTAAGGGCAGGTGGGAACTTTAAACAGGAGTTTTGGCCCATTTATTCGACAGCCCTTTCATTGTTTACAGTACACACACCATCAGGTTTTACAATGGGTCATAATAAAAAGACAGCCCTGCAGGATGTGTGGAAAGAGCTATATACGTTCTGAGACGATGAATTTATGGAGTATGAATTCACAGTTCACCAAAGCCCTGGGGGAAATAAATAAATAAAAAATAAAAAGCCAACAACCTACATGCAGCAGCTGATGCAGTGAATCAAACTGAAGCTAGGATGTACTAAACAATTTAAGTCTTTTCCTTTCCTGTTCAGATCATTCAACAAGAGCAAACGAAGCTTTCCTCACAGAGCAGGTAACTACTGCAGTCTAGAACATAACTTCTTTAACTCCAAGATGCAAATCCATTGATCTATGGTAGAATCATAGAAGATTAGGGTTGGAAGAGACCTCAGGAGGTCATCTAAGCCAATCCCCTGCTCAAAGCAACTAAATCATCCCAGCCAGGGCTTTGTCAAGCTGGGCCTTAAAAACCTCTAAGGATGGAGATTACCAATTCCACTCTGCAGCATTTGCATGACAGCCTCTCCATCTGCTCCAATGGGAATATAAAATGTTTGCTCTGCATAGCTGCAGTGTTTGTGTAGGAAAGCGTGGAAGGGAATGTTCATATTTCCCTCCTGCCTCTCATGTCAGATGCATAAAGAAAGAATGTGACCTTGGCAAACGAATCCCATCTCAGTGCTGCTCTTACAAGAGCCTGATCCAAAAAGTATCAGAGAAGACAGGTGTTACGGGAGATCCCCCTTGCAGCATTGTGTGGTGCAACAGCCATTCATCCTCAGTTTCCCAGTTGGTCTGTGGCTGCTCTGCCCAGCCTCTAACACCTTGGGAATTTTTAATACACGCCAGAAAATCCCACATGGGCCAGCTGGTGTGCAAGAGGTTCATAGAACATCAGGGTTGGAAGGGACCTCAGGAGGTCATCTAGTCCAACCCCCTGCTCAAAGCAGGACCAATCCCCAGACAGATTTTTGCCCCAGATCCCTAAATGGCCCCATCAAGGATTGAACTCTCAACCCTGGGTTTAGCAGGCCACTGCTCAAACCACTGAGCTATCCCTCCCTTTAGAATTCACACGTCGGTAGTGTGCACTGCTGCACTGCATACACAAACTCTTACCCTGCCAGCTAGGTCACTTAGAGCATGTCTACACTGCACACTAAACCCAGGCTCCAACTCAGGTTTGAACCCCAAGCTCCATTTCTGTCCACACAAAAATCCGTCAGCAAGCACTCAGCAATCAGAGCCTAGGATGCTGCTGGGGGATGAGACCCAGGTCGAGCCATTGTAAGCTCAGGTTTACAATGCAGTGGGGACACAAGCATGGTCTTGGAAACCCGAAGACCAAAAGCCCAGGATCCACAGACCCAGGGTTACAATGTAGATATAGCCTTACAGCTCCACCCTGTCCATGGCACTCAAAGTCCAAAACAAATCGAAAGCAACATAGACAAACTCTTCCCTTTCCTCTGGGAGATCCCTCAGACAGACCACACCTACCTTTTCTCCCACAACAAGAGTCTCACATCTAGTCTCGGTCTGTCTCCCAACAACTGAGCAAGGCTCTTTCTTTCAGGCCTTCCCTGGACCCCTGACTCCTGCACCAAGTGTCTCAGTTTGGGTTGATTGGGCCTTCAGTGGTCCATTAACCCCTTCCTGCCTTGCGAGGAGGCTTGTATGCCCCACAACTACAGACATCTGTTAACCACCTACAGAGTGAACAATTCAGTTCAATGGCAGCGCCCAACATGGGATAGAGCGGGAGAAGTGGGTGTTCCTTGCCTCTCAGATGGACCTGACTTTGAGGATGCCACTCAGTTTAGTCCCCAATTTGTGTCTGCGCCAAACATTTGCACTTTCCCCAGCCTTTTGTTGTGGAGGGAGGACTATTTACATCAGATATACAGAATCATAGAACAGAGTTTATAGGGAGAGCTATTTATGCTAAAGGCAGGGCTCCCAGAGCATTTAATGTTGCCTGCACAAACAGTGGTGTTGGCATCTTTCATTTTCAGTTTTGTCACTTTTATTAGGTGCTTAAATATGGATTAAGAGCCTAACTTTATTCTTTTTAAGTAGCATCTAGAGGCCTCAACCAAGACCAGGGCCCCTTTGTGCGAGATACTGTACGCAGATATAGTTAGAGACAGTTCACAATTGCCAATCTATGTAGGCAAGTCAGAAAAAGAGTGGGAGGGAAAAAAGGCACAGAGAGAGGAAGTGACTTGCTCAGGGTCACACAGCACGGCAGCAGTAAATAGTAGTCAGGAATAGAACCCAAGTCTCAGAAAGTCCCAGTCCAGTGCCCTACCCACTAGACAACACTATCTCTCATACCCCCATGTTCTAAAAACATTGACTCTAGGTCCCAGATTTGCTGCCTCCACTGCTGTCAGGGTTCTTTCCCACTCTGAACTATGGGGTACAGATATGGGGACCCGCATGGAAGGCCCCTAAGCTAGTTTTACCAGCTTAGGTTAAAACTTTTCCAAGGCACAAGTTCCACCTTGTTCTTGAACAGTAAGCTGCCACCAAGTGATTTAGACAAAGAATTGGGGAAGGACCACTTGGAATCCTATTCGCCCAAAATATTCCCCAAAGCCCTTCACTCCCTTTCCTGGGGAAGGTTTGAGAATAAATATCCTTACCAATTGGTACAGGTGAACACAGACCCAAACTTTTGGATCTTAAGAATAATGAAAAATCAATCAGATTCTTAAAAGAAGAATTTTAATTAAAGAAAAGGTAAAAGAATCACCTCTGTAAAGTCAGGATGGTAAATACTTTACAGAATAACAAAAGATTCAAAACACAGAGGATTTCCCCTCTAGGCAAAACTTTAAAGTTACAAAACAGGGATAAACCTCCCTCTTAGCACAGGGAAAATTCACAAGCTAAAATAAAAGATAATCTAATGCATTTCCTTGCTATTACTTATTATTTTTGCAATATTAGATGCTTAGTCCAGATATGCTTAAGGAGATGTATTTTTCCTGCTCTGGTTCCTTACTGACTCAAAGACACAAACAAAACCTTCCTGCACAGATTTGAAAGTATCTTCTCCCCTTATTGGTTCTTTTGGTCAGGTGCCAACCAGTTTATCTGAGCTTCTTAACCCTTTACAGGTAAAAGAGGAATTAATCCTTTAGGGTAAAGAGGATTTTATGCTACCCTTAGCTGTATGTTTATGACAACTGCTTTGGTAGAAGGGTGGGGCTGTTGACTCCCTTTCAGATCTCCAGTGCTGAAATGGTGAAGAGGAGAACTCCCCAGCTGTACTGAGAGCAAAGGGAGGGTTTCCTCAAATAAAATGGAGCGCATTTCCAGAGCGATTTCAGCAAACCCACGGCAAAGCTCATGCCAAGACTTTCAGTGCGTGTTAACAGGCAGCCTGTAGATGGGTTTCAGTTGCATTCTGTGGCTTTCTGAAATACTTCTTTCTCCAGCAGGTTCCAGTATCTGATGGTGAGCTCACCCACATCGCTTCTTACCTGCAGCACTGGCCCTGCTGCTTCACTTACAGCTTGTTCTAAGGGGACATATGTAAAGCAGAAGACAAAAACGGAGCCATTGTTCATTTCTATTTCAATCCACGACAGCCCCTCCCTGCTCTGTATACTGCACAGATGTTTAACTCTCTTGCCTGCTGAGTTTCTTACTGCAGCAGTCATTTCCCCAAGCTTTCCTTGCTTCCCTGGGTTCCCACTTCTGCACACACAGACTGACCTGTCACTGTCATTCAGATCCATGAAGATAAAACTCTAGATCCCTGATATTAGTTTTCTTTGCAGGCTGCATGGCACGAGTGCATCTGCATTTCTTTTACTCCCATCCCCAGATGTTGCCGCCTAAGTAATGTCTACATTATAAAGAAAAACTGCGGTGACGGAACCAGCCCAACTGACATAAACTTGCAAGACTTGGGCTGCAGGACTACCAATAGAAGGGTAGACATTCTCACCTGGACTGGAGCCCGTACTCCAACAACTTCCCTCCCCCAGCTGGGTTTCAGAGCCCACACTCCCGCCCAAGCCACAACATCTACACTGCTATTCTTAGCCCCACAGCCTGATCCTCACTAGTCATTTGGTCTGGGCTCTGAGACACATTTTTCTCTGCAGTGCAGACTGCCTGTCTGCCTCTGCCCCTATTGCCAATGGTGACATCTCTTTCTTTCATTCCTAGGGATTGCGATCACACTAATGAAACACATACTTAGAAGAGGCTGTTTGGGGTATGAGGGAAAACATTTTTAACAGCTGTCTGATTCTGCTTTTATTGGGATGATTTCACCACAGGGTAGAGAGCCAACACGAGGACAATATACTGCTTAAATCATAAGGCCCGTTTGAAAATGGGACTTAAGTAAGTGATAAGAGGGGGAAAAACACCGACCTTGGCTTAAAAAACCCACCTGATCCTACTCACATTGGATACACAGGAGTGAATTCCACCCAATATGAGTGAGATCCACTGGCGGGTTAAAGGTTTTCTTTTTATTCTCATGTGTGCTTCTCACAGCAGTGCCCAATTCCCACACTGCAGAAGCAGTACTGCCAACTGCAATCATTTTATCAAAAATAAATCTCACCACATTCGCTGTTTTTCTTAAGGTTCCTGCAGTCAGGTGATTAACCAAGACAGATGCTTGCTTTTTTAAGTTCCTAGCCCTCCTGGTTGCAGAGGGAAGCTTTGAAACACGACCCCCAAAGGCTCCAAAACCAGACGGCAAATAAAAAAGGCAGTCAACATTTGTTATTTTGAACATCTCATGATTTTTAAGCCATTCTCAAGTTTTGAATGCCTGGCTCTGGCAGTACTGCTGAAAGCAATGGAGATTTTGTTAATGAAAGGCTTTCCATGTCACTAGACCATCACTGGAGAGGAGAGGGTGTATACAATGAGATGAAGGAATCATTTGGTGCACACTTACAGGTATATCTATGCTGCAATTTGACACCTGTGGCTGGCCTGTGCCAGATGACTCTGGCGGCAGGGCTGTTTAATTGCAGTATAGATATCTGGGTTCGGGTCAAAGCCTGGGCTCTAGGACATTGCAATTAAACAGCCCCACAGCCTGAGCCCTGCAAGCCCAAATCAACCGGCAAGGGCCAGCCATGGGTATATAACTGCAGTGTGTACACACACGCAGTGTCTTCCCTGTATGTCAATGGGACTTTTTGTTTGATTATTCACTTGGTTATTTCAATATTTGGGGGCAGCAGAAGTGCTGGTGATTTCCACGCTTCCTATCATTGGTATTATAGTAGAGTCCAGAGACACCAGCTGAGACGAGGGCCCCATTGTCCTAGGCACTTTACATGGTAAGAGACAGTCTCTGCCTCTAACAGCTTACAGTCCACACAGACAATGAGAGAGAAGGGGAACAGATGTACAGGGTGCTGCTAAACTGCAAAAAAAACAAAAAAACAAAAACAAAGCAACACAACAGTGTGTCTCAGAGCCCTGGTCAACTGACCGAGCTCATGCGATGGGGTTAAAAATAGCAGCACAGATGTTCCTGCTTGGGCTTGAGCTTTAGCTCTGAAACTCAGCAAGAGGGATGAGTCTCAGACTCACTGGTGCAAGGTGTTTTGCATAGCATAGACGTCCATGGAAAGATGAAGTGACTTGCCCAAGGTCAGACCACATGTCAGTGGCAGAGACAGGAATAGCCACCAAGTCTTTTCATCCCAGGCCAGTACTCAGTCCATTACATGCCACACACAGCAGGGAATTACAAAATCTCTACAGTTCTTGAACACTATTGAACTAAACAGATTCTGTGTTTGAAAAGTCTCTTGCAGAAGATGTATTGTGCTGTTGTTTAATGATCAAAGCATCCACATTATCTACACCTATTGATCATCTACAATGAAATCCAACAAGTCTGCCTATCAGGATGGGACTAAGAGTTTCTCAGCTGAGTGCATTTCTCTGTACTGGCACCAGCTCTAACAAAACAGAACGTGGAAAAGAGTAAACACCTCCCTGTTTGTTTTTTTAAATATATAATTGGGTAGCTTACACTGTGAAATAGAGGAGAAAAAGATACACCTGAGTCCAGCTTCACATTGTCCTGGTCCAATTTTAAGGTAATTCCCCACTCGCTTCTATTAATTCTTCACTTAGGAGCACTGCAGTTGGCATAGCATCTAACAGCTGCAATTTTCACTCACTGTAGTAAAAAGACATAACCCGAAGTGAGCCTCTGAGAGGTTAGAAGAACACTGACTAATTTACTGAGCTACTATAATAAGACAATAACCAGCTGGAGATGGTAATGAACGGCGACAAAGACAGGTAACCATTATTTGCCTGGGCACGCCCAGTGCCCGGTTTTACTAGGATGAGCCCTTACTTAGTACTTTAATTAAAAGGCTGTTTTCAGCACTATTTTAATATACTGATTTTACAAGAATGGTGTTGGATGTCCTCAGCACAGAAGCCTGCTTTTAGCTGGAAAAGCAGAGCTGTCTGTGTTGTCCAAGCAAACCTAACCGACTGGAATATTGCAATTGTGATATGGGTGTTCTGATAGGTTTATTTTGCACAACATCCAGCACACCTTTTTGTCTTTGGAGAAACTCACTCTTCTAAATAGCAGAAAATCAATAGCTCCCTTCCAAATCTCTGACCTGCATAGATCTTAGATGGCTAGTAGCTTGCATGCAGACCTTTTTCCATTTCTTTGGTCAGGGACGTCAGCATAGCTGTGTACAAAGCCAAATCGTAATGCCATCACTTCGCATTTACAAAGCTGCTTTCATCCAAGGATCTCAAAGCATTTTACACACATCAGTTAATTAAGCCTCACAAGCACCATCGTGAGGCAGATACGTGTTGTTATTCTTATTTTAGAGATACGAAAATTGAGTGATAGGAAGAATTAAGGCCAACATTTTAAGAACCGTCCTCACACTGAATGACTCGGTTTCTGGGAAACCAATTCCGATGTACCAAACACCACCGCTCTAACTGAAGTCAGTATAAGTAGCAAGGGGGAAATCAACACATCTAGATATAGCCCAAAATGACACATACATAATCACTGTCCAATTCTGAACATTTGGATGCATGAGACTTTTTCATAATTACTCAGACTCAGTGGCAGAGATAGGAATAGAGCCCTTTGGCAAAATTCATCAATGATATCACTTGGTTCAACTCCACTGACTTCAATGGAGTTGTGTCTGCTTAAACTAGTAATTAGATTGGCTCAAGAAGTCCTGGCTTCTAGTGTTCTGGATGCATAGAGTGAAAAGGGCCAGTGAAGAGATTATCCACCATTTGAGTTCCACTGGAACTCTAAATGTTGCACCAATCTTGCACTGGCCCTTTGTACAGGAGTACTTAACACCTCAGAGGAAACCTGCCTGGAACTTGGAGCAGCACAGGTTTCAGGAGGGAAGAGTTTGGAGGAGGCATTGGCAAGTCAGTCTGTGTGCATATGGCTGGAATGCTAGCTGCAGTTACGGCATCTCTGTAAATAGTTCTCTTAATAAAGAGCCAGTTTAGTTTTACAAGCATGAATTCCTTTCATGTTATTATTCAGAATCCTGTGCATAAAAGAGAAAAGTATTTGGCCCATTGCTGATTATCTTTCATAGCCCATTGCTGATTACCTTTCATAAAAGAAGTCCTTATTTAAAACAGCAGTAAGTGTGACTATTCTGGCAAGTGACAGGCACCTGTCAAAGGTGACCCTCACCAGCATTGCTGCCTAGTGGTCAGGCAGGGGTGGGGCTGTGGACCTCCTCCCAGACTGCTCCTCTTTCTTCTACAACTTAGCCCTGTGGGGTCAGTCCCCCTTCTTTTCTGGCTTAGCCCTCTGTCCAGATCACACATTCTAGTCCACTCCTTTTGGCATACACAGAAAGACCAGTGCAATAATGAAGGAGTCTTTTGGTGTGTGGGTGAGGGCTTCTGGGCTTTCTCCTTAGCTCTGAGACTTGGGGTCTGGACACTTCTGTATTCAGGGTCTTTCCTAGCTGGGTTCCCTGGCAAGGATAGGCTCTGGTTGCTGTCCCACCTTCAGTGGTGGTAGGAAAAGCCGGGCTGCACCTTCTCCATTGGGCTCTAATACAGGCCTCAGTGGTGGGCAGCTAAGTTATGCACCTTGGGGTACTAAATAGCTGCCTTGCTTCCTTCCCCCCCCCCTCCCCAGGGTAAATTAAAGAACTGAACCAAAAAGAAAAAGTGTCTGACCTTCCACAGTCACCAGTCTCTCCTCTCTCAGGTCAGCAGAGTCAGGTCTCAGGCAATAAGGGCTCGCCCGGGCTGTTATTTCTCCAGAGCAGAGATCTGTTGCCTTCCACTTATAGCCCTCTGTTAAGCTGCTCTTCTTCCCCTTTCAAGCTCCTTCTCCAGCTTGTGAAGGCTTTGCAGGTGCAGCTTTGAGATTGCGTGGGACCAGAGCTGCTGCTTACCCCCTTGTTCTCCAGTAAGGGCTTTGTACACCCCATCACACAGCCATATAAGAATCTAGATAATATTGATTAAACTATCTAATTCCAAACTGAGCATTTATCCCCAGTGTAGTTGGCAAAAAACTTGGCCCCTGAAGTTCTGTCTAGGAACCTATACATCCCTCATCATCATGGTGCCCAAATTCCAGTTTGCATTACCCCATTTCCCCTGGTTCCAAGTGAAGCCAGGCAAAAAACAAACAAATAAATCACTTAATTTCGTAGAGTTTCCACCTACAAACATAAATCGCACAAGGTCACTCAAACATCAAGCCAGATCTCGTAAAATCTGTCCCAGATTCTCAATCTTCAGCCAAGTTTCTGGTGTGTTAATACAGAAGAAATCAAACTACCTCCACTTAATTTTAGGTAGAACAGGGAAAGATTTTCTTTTTCCCCCCCTGCACAGCTCCATTTATCAAGCTCATAGTGTTGTTGATGTTATTGTTTGGGTGCAGGAGACAATTTTCTGCTGAGTTGGATTCATGAGGGAGTAGGGGACGCATAAGAAAAGCTATTTCCACAATGGAAAGGGTTAGGCAATTCATATCTGTTACAACAAAAGATCAGATGGGGCATGAAAATGGCAAGAAAGATATAACAGGAAGACCTTGAAACTGTAGACTCTAAACTATGAGGTTTTGTGGCTTTTGTGATTTTTCGGACACACTGGCTTTAAGAGGATATTAATGTAACCCAGCTGAAAACGTCTGAGCACTGGTCTACAGAGCCATCAAAAAAGATTTTATTCTTCTCTGAGTCATTTCTGATAACCCTGCTAACATATAGGGCTACATATTATTTGAGCTCAATACCAAATAAATTAAATTGAAAAGCAATTTGTCTATAATGCCTGAAAAACTGTATTATTGGGTGTTACGTAAATGTACTTATTTTAACTATTCACCACAAAGCTACAAAGACAACCTTCAAAACTGTCATAACTCAAAATCCCCAGGTGGCACTCAACAAATCCAACTGTTAGAAATGACAACAGGATTCCATTATCTCTTTTACTTTATCATCATCATATTGACTATTCGTCTTTTAATTTAAAGACAGCATCTCTGGGCAGGAACGATTTCCCTTTACAATTATGTTAGTGTTTATTTTACATCAAAGGGACTTGGATATCTGAGTCACATGGATTATGTATGACATAAGATTGGGATCCAATATATCAGAGCAGGGGAAAATATAAGAGGCCAACAAAAGGTATTTTATGAAAGATTTCTTTCTGTGCAGAGAAAAAAATCATGCACTAAACATTAGGGAAAAAAATGCATTTGGAGCAAGATGTGAGATCTTTTTTCCACTGGGACATAAATCATATTTTTAAGTGTTTTTGAAGAATGTGGAGCTGCGTATGAAGAAGCTATATGAAAAATGGTGCATTAAAATGAAATTAACATCTGTAATACATTATTTGTACTAAGGTAATACTCCAAATTGTGGCTGAATTAAGCTAAGCCACTGAACATGCTCCTAGGGAGAGACAGTCTCTGCCCCTAAGAGCTTACAACCTAAGTAGTCAAGATAGGTCAAAAGGTATAGCTGCACTTTAAGATGGGGGTGTAATACTCAGCTTAAGGAAACATAGCATCACCAGCTCTGATCAAGTTAGCAACATTGTTTTTTTAGTGTGCTGCGACATCATGAGCAGTGGGAGGGGCTAGCCAACCGAAGTATGTACTTGTCCAAGACATTATAGACGTCTCCCACCTTGTGGCTAATAGCTTGACCAGAGGAGGCAGGGGTAAGTCTTCTTGAAGTAGGAACTGCAACTCGAGTTTGATGTGTAGCTATACCCGAAGAAAGGCAGGGGGCAGTACAGAGTGGCGAACAGGCTAGCATAAGCAGGTCAGTAGCAGAGCTGGGAACAGAACTGAGGTTTCCTGTCTCCTAATGCAGTCTCCGATTTCCTCTCACTCAGTTCCCCAATTCACTTTTGTGATCATTTGGCCTAGAAATTTACCCAAATTGCCAGCCAAACTATAAGAAGTGGCTGAAAGTTTACAAAAATGTCACAACAAACCTATAACAAAAGTTAAAGGGGAAAGGTGCAAAAGAGAGCCAGACTGAAATAGTTTATATACAAAATGGCCAACTGATATCACTCAAGGATTGTGCCAAGATCTTGCCTGATAAACCACAGAAATGTGGTTTTTTTTTCCTTCTCAAGACTCCCTACAACTGAAGCCTTACTTAATACTTGACATTTCAAATGCTTTAGCATCTACACTGCAGCTGGAGGTGTAATTCTCAGCTCAGGGAGACATCCTCATCCCACTTTTGACTAAGCAAGTGTGCTAAAAATAGCAGTGCCAGCACAGGGACAGGCTAGTCAACAGAGTATGTTCAGAGGCTCCCAGGTGAGATTGTACTCAAGGTCGTTAGTCTATCCCATTGTGACCACACTTCTATTTTTAGTGCACTAGCTTGTGATCAAAGCTAGCATTCAGACATCTACCCAAGCTCGAAGATACACATCCAGCTGTGGTGTAGATATACCTTTAGACACTCATCTGGCAACCTGATCTCCATAGGCATATCGCACATGAACGTGATGCTCCTTTGACTTCAACATGGATGCACCCTTACACCCACCCAGTGTCCCATGTAAGTCAGTGAGATTTTGCACAGCTACACATATCAGACTGAAGGATCAGGGCCTTAGTTTAGATACGCAGATATTTCCAGGCCGCACTTTCAGGGCACATGTGACTGTGCGCCTCATTGCTTTCTCAGCAAGTAAAATTATGTAAACTAGTTTTAACAGAAGACTTAAATTAATATTGACATCGATAAGTAAATTGGAAGATTACATAGCTTGCATGCATTATATAAGCTAATTCCAAACCCCGATTTGCAAATATTTACAAAGCTTTAATTGAGTCATTACACTAGATATTTACAAATCATTTGTAAATCTCTGGTTTACGTCAACTTCATTTTTCAAACAAAAGAATGAAGTGTTAATGGGCAGCTGATCGTTTGCACTTCCCTGGCTTTTTTGTTCAAATTCCTGAGGCAATAAGGCATCCATCCACACTAGTGCCACAGCCATATATGCTCTGAAATTCACAGCCTGTATCTCTCAAATCTGGTGCAATTCAAACAAAACATTGTCACTTGAATTGACAGATGCGTGCAAATTAAATTTACTCTCCTTCTCTAATAGAAGGCACCTTAAAGATGTAGTTATACTTAGAAAGGACATCATAAAGACTTCACAATGAGTACCACATCTATTTCTCTTGGGATCAGATTATGATGCCCTTATTTACCACAAGCAGTATTTTATAAATAATCCCACTTATTTCAGTGGGAATACTTACAGTGGAAAGTAGTATGCATCATGAGTAAGTGCATTACAGTTAGGTACTTGATGGCTTCTATGTTAAATTTTTGGTCACAAGTCACAGTGAGGATATCTTTATGTGATGCTGTTGCAAAAAAAGCAAACATGATTCTGGGATGCATTAACAGGTGTGTTGTGAACAAGACACAAGAAGTCATTCTTCCGCTCTACTTTGTGCTGGTTAGGCCTCAGTTGGAGTATTGTGTCCTGTTCTGGGCAATGCATTTCAAGAAACATGTAGAGAAATTGGAGAGAGTCCAGAGAAGAGCAACAAGAATGATTAAAGGTCTAGAGAACATGACCTACGAAGGAAGGCTGAAAGAATTGGGTAGTTTAGTTTGGAAAAGAGAAGACAGACGGGACATGATAGCAGTTTTCAAGTATCTAAAAGGGTGTCATAAGGAGGAGGGAGAAAACTTGTTCTATACTTAGAGGCTAAGATGAACAAGAAGAAATGACCTTAAACTGCAACAAGGGAGGTTTAGGTTGGACATTAGGAAAAAGTTCCTAATTGACTGAAATAAATTGCCTAGAGAGGTTGTGGAATCTCCATTTCTGGAAATATTGAAGAGTAGGTTAGATAAATGTCTATCAGGGATGGGTCTAGACGGTATTTGCTCCTGCATGAGGGCAGGGCACTGGACTCGATGACCTCTCGAGGTCTCTTCCAGTCCTAGAATCTATGAATCAATTATTTATTAAACCTTTATAAACTATCAATAGATGTTATAAGCATGTTACAAGTAGCAAATTGGTTTATAGACAGCTCATTTGTTGACAATATGATTAATGATCAGAAGATAATCTAGCTAGATCACCCATAGTTTCATTAGCTCTGTATCACTAACAATAGCGAAAAGTTCAGAATTTAGATCCAGTTCATGTGACTCATCAGACTTTTGGGTCTTTATCTGAACCTCTTAAATTTGCAAAATGAAGGTTCCATTCTGCCACCACAACTGCCATACCCGTCTAGCAACTCCATTGAAATCAATTGGACTACCTGTATAGTAAGTACTAAACTAATCTAACTCCCACTAAAGCCAACAGAAGTCTTTCCAGTGACTTTCAAAGGGAGAGGTTCAGGTCTATAGTGAAGTGACTTCTGTGCAGATGGCCAGCAAAAGGGGTCTATGCACCACTTAAATTTTTACTTAAGCTGTACTTTGACGCATTAATGGGTGCATGGGCCATACATGGCTCCTCTGCACAGGTCTGAATGTCTCCCACATGAGTGAGAGTCAGGCCCTTAAATATTGCTGTGCTCAATGGTTTGTCCAGAAGCATATTGTCCACAAGTCACCGTTTACACAGCCCTCTCCACTATATTTCTAAACTTTGTTTCCATGCCAGCTGGTCCACCCATCCTAACCAATAGACCTTTTGCAGTGTTTCTCAACGACGGGTCATGGCTTCAGGAGAGTGTCACAAAAGGCAATAAGACAGTTGAGAAGCACTGGAAAACTTTATTACAATGTGAAGCAAAGAAAAATCCCTCCACCTCTACCTCCCCCCCGCACCCCTGCTCACCGCACTCCTTACTCCCTCAAGGTCAAGTATTCTGTTGTCAACCTGAACACACCTACACACACAAATAATGCAAGGCTATCATGGTTATTATCAAATTTTACATTCTTATTTTCCTAGTAAATGTAAGGGATGGAAAATCACAGATGTTTTTGACTTTGAATAAGGCTCTACATCCAGAAAGGTTATGAAACACTGCCCTACTGAGATCTTGTAATCTTGCAACACAGAGAATGAGGCTGTGATCTATCATTCATTGTTGCTACTGTTCTGAAATTTAAAAAGGACCTCTCTGAATGCATTACAGAGCATCAGACATTCCTTGGAATTACTCTTATCTCCAAGACCACTGTGCATAAAGTTTCTCTCTGAAGGGAGAAGCAGAAATGAAACTGTATTTAAAAAAAATGGTACAAACCATTCAATGTGTATAATAGAAATAGCACCAAAAAGATTTGTTGACATTTCTTTAGGACTCATCTAGAGATATACCTGAAATAACAATTGATTTGTTGTTTTTTCTGTAAATGTCTATACATTATTTAACATGATGGAACATTTTGTAAATCAACTTTCTTGTGCTTTTGAAATATTGATACTTTTTAGAAGGTTGAGACTTCTACTGTAAATCTCAACTCCGTATATAGGGTGCACTGGCCTAAATGGTACAGTTTAATCTATACAAGAGAGAAAGAATGACTTCTCTTAATAGACATGGTGACCTTTACAATTCTCTATGAGCTGATCTTTGTCAGGCTTCACTTCCCCTCAAAACTTTTCACACTCTTTCCTTTCAAAACTCCATTTCTATTACACCGGAGAGACTAGTTCACAACTAGTAGGAACACAGAAATTGCCATATAGGATATAACCAGTGGTCCTTTTAGCCTAGTATCCCATTTCCAACAATGGCCATTCCCCGCTGCTTCAGAGAAAGGGACAAAAACGCTGTCAAGGTTTTTTCCCCACTTTGAACTTTAGATTTCATGAAGTGGGGACCTGCATGATCACTTTTAAGCTTAATTACTAGCTTAAATCTAGTACGCTGCCACCAGCCAGAAGTCTGTGTCTGGCACACTTTCTGTTCCCCCAAAACCTTCCATGGGGACCCAAGACCCCAAACCCCTTGGGTCTTAAAACAAGGATAAATTAACCATCCCCCTCCTTTCCCCCCTAGACTCTCCCATCCCTGGGTTGCTGTAGCGAGGTGGCCTGGCTCCCAGCCACACCAGACCAGATGCCAAAGTGGGCAGAGCCACCACCACCTGTTCCTGCCCCTGGAAGTCAGGGGCGGGACAGGAAGTAAAAGGCCAGGCCCCAGTGCTCAGTTGGCTGCTGGAGAGGACAGATGTTGGTGCCCTAGCTCCTGTTGGGCTGAGCCTGCTCCGTGCTAGCTACCCTGAGGAGGAACGGCCGGGCCTTCCCCTTGCCCAGTATCCCGAGGAGCTGCCTGAACTTCGCAGCGCGAGGCATCCCAAGGACCAGCCCCGTTTACCCAGCGCTCAGTATCCTGAGAAGCCCATGGCGTGGGACGTTGCGGAAGATGCAGAGGATACATGGGTACCAACAGGGGAGGAGATTGGAAGTGGCCCAGGGGTAGCCGACTCTAGTCTGGCTCCAGGAGACCCCGAACCAATGTCAGTGTGTTGTGGTCAGGATCCCCACTGACACAGCAGCAGACTTCCTGCTGCTGTTAGGGCCCTGGGCTGGGACGCAGTGGAGTGGGAGGGCCTGCGTCCCCCCTGCCACTCTTCCAAGGGTGGCAGACTTCCCCTCTTGCTGGCCTGATCCCTGCCCTGCCCCAGGGCCTGGGCCTATATACTGTTTGTTTGCTCAGTCCCTGCCTAAAGGACTGAGCCCTGAACTGCTTGTTGCCCCGCCCTGCCCAAGGGCCTGGGCTAATGGACTATTTGTTTGCTCAGCCCTGGCCTGAGGGCTGGAGGTCTTGACTGTTTCCTGCTTCACCAGGCTAAGGCGACAGCTCACCCAGCTCGTGTAGCGAGGCGGCCTGGCTCCCAGCCGTGGCCGAGCCCCCACACCGGACACTTACAGTTGCCTTGAGATGCTTACACAGATCCAAACTCCTTGGATCTTAAAACAAAGAGGAATTAATCATCTCCCTCCTTTTTCCCCCAGACTTTCCCCTCCCTGGGTTGCTTTGAGGGGCTTACACAGATCCAAAAAATCCTTGGATCTTAAAACAAGGAGGAATTAACCATCCCCCCTCCTTTTTCCTCCACCAATCCCTGGTGAGTTCAGAGCCAATCCTTTGGATTCTAAAACAAGGAAAACTCAATCAGGTTCTTAAAAGAAAGCTTTTAATTAAAGAAAGAAAAGGTAAAAATTATCTCTGTAAAATCAGGATGGAAAATGCTTTACAGGATACTCAGATTCATATAGACTAGTGGGACCCTACCCCCAGCCTGAGATTCAAAGTTACAGCAAACAGAGGTAAAAATCCTTCCAGCAAAAAGACATTTACAAGTTAAGAAACAACATAAGACTAACCTGCCTTGCCTGGCTATTACTTCCAATTTTGAAACATGGAAGACTGATTCAGAAAGCCTGGGAAAGCCTGGGTGTACGTCTGGTCACTCTTAGTCCCAAGAGCGAACAACGAACAAAACAAAAAGCACAAACAAAGACTTCCCTCCACCAAGATTTGAAAGTATCTTGTCCCCCTATTGGTCCTCTGGTCAGGTGTCAGCCAGGTTCACTGAGCTTCTTAACCCTTTACAGGTAAAAGACATTAACACTTAACTATCTGTTTATGACAAACACATTTAAATGACCAGTATGGAATAATCTGCCCATGGGGGAGGTGGGGGGGGTTTGATTCCTGACCCCATAAATTAGCTTGATGGTTTATATCCCTTATAACATTCACATGTTAACATTATCATGTATATTGAGAAATTCAACCATATTATCATTGGTAATATTTATTGTGTTGCAGTAATACCTAGTAGCCTCAGTCATGGACCAGGATCCCATTTAGCTAGGTGCTATACAAATAGAACAAAAAGACAGATTCACTCCCAAAGAGCTTACCAGAGCCAAAGATAAACATGTTTTCTGTATCTATCAAATAGTGAATCTAATGCTGGTCTGTTTGGAGTGTCCTGCTAGAATTATCCAGCAAAAAATATCCATCTGTTCAGTGTCAGATTCTGACAGTTTGGATATCAGATTACTAGGAAAAAAAGGTCCCCATAACAATGTGTTTTCATTAATATCAAGGATTTTGATTTTGATGTGCAGCTGCCCCAAAATATAGGATTGGAGCCAATCCTACTATCACAGATGCCACTAATAAACTTTCCACTGACCTCAATGGGAGCAGGATGAGCATTTAAAAATATATTCATAAATATAAAATTTTCATAAAACTCCTGTTTAGATGGACAATTTTGTACCAGGCCTAGCTTTAAACACCTTCTTCTGAGTGATTCAGTTTTGACCATGAAAGGAGACAGAGAGATACCAGACTGAATGAATCGTTATTCCATTCAGGTCCAGAAGGGGGTGAAGACATTATAAAGGATATTAACCCCCATCCTTCCGGGCACAAACCAACTACTAACTGATGAACAGATTATTCCCTAATTGTCCATGATCTAGTTTCTTGCCCCTTCTTCTCAAGCTGCTGATACTGTGCCACTGTGCAACAAAGTATTTTCTTGTTTCTCTGATGGTTAATAAACTCCTGGGTGGGAACGTGTAATCCTCTGTTTGGACAGGGTACAGTATGATGGGACCCTGATCCTGACCTGGCAGCAACCAAAGGACCCAATTACAAATAATAATTCATAGTATTAATGATACAAGACACCCTGAATTTATGAAGTCAAATGTGTATTTCAGAAGGGCTAGAAAAATATTAAATCCTTTTTGCTTTACTAATGCAAGTGATAGGAATACACTCTTACGTAACATTTTCCAAAGAACTTTCAAAGTATTTTTAGAAGGAAGCCCCCATTTAACATATGGGGGAACTGAGGCACAACATGCTATAACAACTATATCTGGGTGAAATTTTCATTCAAAAACTTTGAGGGGCTGGAATGCAAATTAGCTGCACAAATATTTCAAGTTTACAGTTTAAAATGCCTATTTGTTTCAAAATGGCCTTTATTTTTAAAGCATTCAAATACATTTTAAAATGGTGGAAAACAAAATATTTGGTTTTTGTATAAACAAAACATTTCATTCAACCCAAAATGAATTTTTTTTAGCTTTTTTATTTGCTAAAAACTTCAAACATTTTCATTTTCAGTCCAACCCAAAATGATTTTGAGATTTACTTTTCAAAGTTGCCCAATTGAAAATTACATTATTCGCCCAACTCTAGTAGTGACTTGCCCATAGTCAAAGAGCAGGTCAGCAGTAGAGGTGGGAAGACAATCCGGGGATCCTCATTCCCAGTGACATGCACTGAAGTTAGCAGGACCACTCACATCAATAAAGAGAACAGGAATTCATATTAAATAAATCACAGAAATGTAGGGCTTCAGGGGACCTCAAGTGGTCATCTAGTCCATCCTTTGCACTGAGGGAGGATCAAGTATACCTAGATCAGTGGTTCTCAAACTTTTGTATTGGTGACCCTTTTCACATAGCAAACCTCTTGAGTGCAAGCCCCCCTTATAAATTAAAAACAAACACTTCAAAATATATTTAATACCATTATAAATGCTGGAGGCAAAGCAGGGTTTGGGGTGGAGGCTGACAGCTCGCAATCCCCCATGTAATAACCTCACGACCCCCAGTTTTGAGAATGCCTGACCTAGATGGTATACTCCTAAATGGAGCTGGGCTGAGCCATTTGGTAGGCAGGTCATTTTACAGGTCTGCCTCTTTTCCAAAATCTATTGAGAGTCATATATTCAGTAGAATTTTGAAGACTTCTGAACTAGATGGATTATGTAACAGAAAAAAAAATTCATAAACAGAAAAGATATTTCAGCCACTGAATTTAAAAAAAAAAAAAAAAGTAAGCCTGAGTGCCTCGCAGCTTGTGAATTCATTTGTATTTGAGGAAAGTGGATATAAAACACCCACGGATCAGAGTAGCAACATTTGACATCCACTTAAGCTGAGGAGCATCGGAGAATCAGATCCTTAGATTTTATTCTCTTAAAATGAAATTCACCCCTGTGCAGAGGGTCTAAACTAAGCCCTTTACTGGTAAATCCCACTTCACCAATGAAAGTAGGATGTATGTGGTGCACAGGTTTCATGCTGGTCCCCTGAACAGGTGTGCATCTCATCTTTTGCTGTGCCCAGTACACAGCCTGTATAACTATAGGCTATGTCTATGGGGGCACAGGGAAAGGATACCATCCCACAGGGCACCAACAGAGCTGGACTCTTAACTACTATTCCAGCCTCAGTTCTGGTCCCTGGTGC
Source organism: Gopherus evgoodei (assembly GCF_007399415.2). Classification (NCBI taxonomy): domain Eukaryota; kingdom Metazoa; phylum Chordata; order Testudines; family Testudinidae; genus Gopherus; species Gopherus evgoodei. The sequence goes on along the minus strand of NC_044323.1, from coordinate 154,937,882 downwards.
ACCTGCACCTTGAATACTATGTCCAGTGTAGTATAAATGGGTTTTAAAAAAAAAGAACTAGATAAATTTATGGAGGATAGGTCCATCCATGACTACTATTAGCCAAGATGGTCAGAGATGCAACTCAATTCTCTGGGCAACCCTAAACCTCTGACTGCCAGAAGCAGGGAGGGAAGACAGTGGTGGATCATTCCAAATGCCCTGTTCTGTACACTCTCCCTGAAGCTCTGGCACTTGCCATGGTCAGAGACAGGGCTAGATGGACTATTGGTCTGACCCAATACAGCTGTTCTCATAATTAGGCTCTGCAGCCCTAGGGTTTGCACTCCACACAAGGGATAATGACCCACATACCTGTTGGCATTCTTCCATACCTACATCCGTGAGCACCCAGGGAATGTAGCACAAAAAGATACTAGTAGTTAAAATGTCCAATGAGAACTCAGTGATTACAGAAGAAACAGACTACAGCCTCAGTAAGAATACAGCCCTATTAAGCCAAGAAGCTCCTTATACCTGGGTGGAACCTTAAATATATTTTCAAATGCCTGCCCTATCCGTCCCCCAACCCTCTCAGGTACTTGCATTGTCCTCAGCACCCAGCACCTGAGCACCTCCCAATATTAATAAACAGCCTCACAGCTCCAGGATGCATGGATGCTATTATCTCCATTTTACAGTTTGGGAACTGAGCCACAGAGAGTGTAAGTGAGTTGCCCAAGATCACTGAGGAAATATGTGGAACAGCAGAAATCAAGCTCATGTCTCCATAATCATAGTCAACAAACTTAACAACAAGGCCATCCTTCCTCACTCGTATTCTATTAGATGCACCAGTCTCCCCTGCACTTCATCATGCACGAACATTTACAGCAGCCCTGAAACTTCAACACCACAGCACAGACTTCTGCCACTTGACCTCCATGACTATCAACCTACCTGAATACGTCTGTATCACATCCATTATTTATTAAGCACTGACAGCACTCTGCAAAACACAGAGGAAGTCTGGGACCTTGCCCAGAGGAGCGTACAGTCCAGGAAAATGTGAGACAAGACATGAAAAGGAAACTGTGGATGTCATATGAAGTCTGACAAATGGTATTTTATAGGACATAAATTCACTCTCCTTAGATCAATCTGCATTGGCAGTAAGTTCATCACTGTAGTACCTAAGCATCTGCTGAGAGTTTATAGATGCACAGCATGTAGGGATGGCTTCCAGCCGTGATACCTGAAGCTCTACCTGCTACTATACCAAGTTTTGGGGATAATTTCCCTCCCTGGGATATCTGACATTTCTTACGCATTCTCCAAGACTATCAGTCAACATATTTTTGGATGTATATTGCTAGCAGGAACCTAATAAGTTGCACATCAATTATATACGTGCCTCTTACGTTGCTATTGCCAGTTTACCCAATTATCTACAGGGGTTTTATAGGTAACAACATAGTAAAGGAAGCCATTCTGTGTATAAAAAACAAGACAGAAGCACCTGGATAGCCATTCAGTGCTCAAGCAGGTCTACCTCTTTCTAAAGCTGTTCTTGAGAGAGGTGCATTTTAAGGGGAAAATTCATGTAAAGCCCACTTGCACCCTCCATATAGTGCTTAAATGGTGCCTATGTCTTGGTTCAGCCCTTTGCACTGGAGTGAATGTCATCCTAGAGATTTTAATCAAGGACCTTGTCAATGGGGGAGCAGGGAAAGTGTGTTAACTATCATGTGTTAAAAAGAATACCCAGGAGAGTTGACCCCTACCAGTGAACATATTAAAATACAATTTTTTCCTGGTGTTCATTAGGTTAACACTACTGCTGGTCAAAAATTTGCCAGTGGAAAAGTTTTCCATAGGAAAATGCTAATTCAACTAAATAGACACATGCCACAGGAAGACATCACTTCCATTTAAATTTTTGATGGAAGCCAGATAGGCAGGCTGGTTTCCTGCCAGCCCAGGACTGCTTGGGAGCCCACATGGCAGGGAAGCGTAGTTGTTGGGGCTTCCCAGGTACCAAGCTCCAGAGCTCCTTGGTCCCTGCACCATTGTGCCAACTGTTATGCCACAGAACCATGGACCTTCCACCAGAAATTCAAACAAAAAAAGTCATCAATTTTTGTCCTTCCAAAAGATTTTTTTTAACTGTCCTGCTGAAAATTTTGCAGTTCTGGCTTTCTATTCTGTTTTCAAGTGATTTCCTCCTCTCCGCCCCTTGTGGGATGGAAATTCTGGTTCCCACTCAGCTCTAGTTAGTGTGGTATAAAGATACCCCCCCACACACACCACAGTGTAGGCACACCTATGGAGATCAACAGGACCAGGAGTCAGAATGTAACCACTCTATTATAGTTTCTAGCCTGAACTGATATACCACCTGCCAAGGAGAAGCTCTGCTGGTTTTCTACCAATTTAGATACAGATGGTATCATTTAAATTTCAGATGTGCCATAATGTGTTTTCACATTAAAGACATGCTCTGGGATACTTAAAAATGCTGGGCCAGATCCTCCTCTGCATAACTGATTCAAGTCAATGGAATATGCTGATTTATGCCAGCTGAGGATCTAGCCTTGTATGTTGTAACCAGATGTCTTTCTCCTGTTTCTAACAATGCCTTAAAAATTTCAAAGAAAAACATTTACCAAACCAACATACCTGTCACTACTTACACCCTTTCCTTTCCTTTTCACATTTCTCTCAGCTTGGGTAATAATAAGCAATGGAAGCCACTTTCAGTTCTCTTGATAGTCAGTTTCAAAGTAAAAGTCTTAATGCTACCACATGTGTGTTTCAAACCCCGATGGGGAATGTTTAGTTCATTTTAAAATAACTGTTACAACTCTGAAAGGGAAAAAAAATACATATTTAGTGCCAGATGCTCAGCTAAAATAAGTCAACATAGCTTCACTAACATTCAAATCAGCTAAAGATTTGACTTAAGTGAAACATAAGCCACACACATTGGCCACTAGTACTGGTGGGAATTTCAGAACTTGTTAGCAGAAGCTGGGTGCAAGCTGGCTCCCATTTTTACTACAACAGGCACCATTCTGGTTCAGAGACCATTAACTTCAATTTGCTGTGGTATCATACATATTAGGTACTCACTCTTAAGCATCTGGGCAGAAGCTACTTGCTAGAGTCCAGTAGTGATGGATATCCCCCAAGAACAGTCTGGATTACAGCATAGCTCCAAATGCTCTGGTAACTCCTTCAAACACAGTAGCATGCACAACCACAGGTGAAAGGATAAGTCATTAGGGTCAACTCTCTGCTCCTCAGCTGTTCCCTTTCCTCACAGTGCTCACGTGACTTCCCCCAGCATGGAAAACCCCTGCTGAGCTGCAAATAATTGCAATCCACTAGTTCGCTGTCTCTTTCAAACAGGAACAAACAAGCAATCTTTTATTGACTACAGATTGTGCCCCATACAGCAGAGCACAGCCTTAGTTTCTAAGGCCCTTTTAGGAAGTCATGGGAAACATTGAGACAGGCTTAGGAAAACTTTAGAAACATGATTTTTAGAGGGGCTGAGGTTCTCCCCTTGACTTCACTTAGCATTGTGGCTCGTAAGTACTGCTAAGGTTCATGAGTCTTGCAATATTCTGTGTTTTCTCTTAAAGCCCCAGATCCTGTGGTCATGTGATTGTGAGATCAGCTTTTCTTTGAAGAATAATAATACATTTCTAGTCTTTATGGTTTCAGACAAAAGCTTGAACATGTGAATCCTACAGACTCAAAAACAAATAGAACCCCAAATTATTACTGTTAATAAACCCCATGATTTGGGGCAGGGAGGGGTCCTAAATCAAGATTTTTGAAAGTGTGGTGTTGGCAATACTGACTTCTGGGTATCAGGCACTGTAACTTTTGGGGTTGGGGAAAAAGAGAATACTGGTGAAAAAAAAAGTTTTTCTAGTTCCAATTCAGCAAAGCCCTTAAGCACATGATTAATTTAACCCATTTTTTTCAATCTGTAGAGTGCAGCCAAGAGGGGCCATGGAGTAATGTTCCAGGGGGAGAGGGGCAAATGGCTAGGCCCCAGACTAGCCCCCACAGGGGGCAGGGAGGGAGCACCACCCAGCTCCACCCCTGGCCCCTGCTGCTGGCCCCGCACCCAAGGATCTGCTGCTGGCCCCGCACCTGGGGAAATGCTACCAGCCATTGCTGCCCTACACTTGGGTCCCAGATGCCCACCCTATGCCTGTGGCTCCACACCCAGCCTAGGGTCCACTCCCGTCCTTGCCCCCAGCTGTAGCCCTGTCTCAGCCTCCTTACCCTGGTCTGCACTCCCTGCCCCCCTGGCTCCATGGGAGGGGCATGGACAGGGGCAATGGTAAAAAGTTCGGAGACCACTGATTTAACTAACCCATGAAATCAAGAAACAAGCCTGTGTTCCACATAGAACATTTGCGTCAGTGCTTTGCTATACTGGGGCCTGCATCCTTCAAGTGGCAACTAATATTAACAGTCATTTCTATTTTTAGAGTGCATGTCATCCTAAATGACCCAAAAGCATGACGTGAACTTAAAAATTAGGGAACATTCTACCCACCACTGAAATGCAGCCAGCTCTGTGGTTAAATGCAGCAATAGTTGAACATGGCACACCAAGACTGCACAACAATTTTGGCCAAAAACAGGGAAGGAGAAAAATCCTAGATCCAGTTTAAACCTCAGAAGGAGTTTTAGGGAGGCAGAATTTAACCAGGTGAGAAGAAATCTGTCCAGGCTAACAGCCTTATTTGTTTGAGAGGTACTATGGGATCTTTAACAACGTGTAGTAGTGAGGATCTGAAGAGTATAGACTGAGGCAGGTACATAGTTTCATATTTACAGGGAAAGAATTAAAATAACTGTATAGAGAAGGAAGGATCATTATATTGTTTCAACCTGTACATTCACTTTCCCTCCACATCTTTTATTTATTGTTTCTATTGCAGTATTAAACAGAGACTTCAATGAAGTTTGAACATTATACAAGACATCATGAAAGACAGTCCCTGCCATGAGGAGCTTCCAATATCAATAAAGAAGCCAACCAAATGGTGGGTGGGAAAAAAAGGTGTTATTCCTGGTTTAAAAGCTGGAGAATGGAGGCACAGAAAGATTAAATGATTTGGCCAGGATCAACAAAGAAGCCTGTGGCAGAGCTGGGACTTGAACCCACATCTCCTCAGTCCTAGTTCAGAGTCATAAACACAAGGCCATGCTTCTTTTCCAAAGTTTTGTTTTATTTACAAAGACACAGCTGCCCTGACCTGTCCCACATTGGTACTTAGATTGCAAACTCTTTCTGGATAGGGACTGTCTTTGTGTTCTGTGCTTGTACAGTGCTTAGCATCATGGGGTGCTGGTGCATGGCTGAGGCTACCACAATGCAAATAATAGGAATAATACTCCCAGATCCCTCAACATCCAGCCTCCACTTGTTATGGGTTCCTAAACCTCTTCATAGGACTAAGGTCCATATTGCACCTTCACCAAAGACCCCTTCTGACACACAGACCTATGGACAGTTTACCCACTTGTAGACTGAAATAAAAGTCAGAAACACTACCAGTCTATTACATAATCCGCATCATACTTCAAAGCCCTAGTTGCCTGGGCTGGTGAGAAAGTGACCTGTAAATCATCCCCATAGCACTTGGAGATAAACTGTAAACTAATTAATATCAGAATTATTGATTAATGGCAAATATTTTGCAAGGGATTTAAATGTAACGCTGTCACCACTGTACACTGTGCAGCTTTGCTTTATAAATCATTGAACAAATGGGGACTTGCTCAATAAATGCTTTCTGAATGTTTGCCAACAGCTTATCTTATATAATGTACTATAAATATGTTGCTAATACTGTGTAAGTTCATTATAAATAGCAGTATACATCTAGCATGGCTTAGAAATGCATTCATTCTTTTGCCACATAGGTAAAACTTTTATGAAATCATCTTTAGGTTTAATGGCATAAAATGTATAGTGCCTCCTTCTTATCAATCCTGATGCCAGCCTTCACTGTCCACTTGTTATATTTTCAAATATGCACTGGTAAGCTTTCTCCTCTTCAAGCTTGGGAGAGTCACCTCATAAACACCCACAAAGCCACTCATCCTCCTCCTTCAAATCCCTCCTTAAAACTCTCTTTTGACAATGGTTAAGTAGCGGGTATGTTGAGATCACTGCCTGTCATGCCAAATAATACTGTCTCATTATTTCTTGGTATTTTCCTATCTATCTGTATGTACCTATTGCCTCTAGTCTTATGATTAGACTGTAAGTGCTTTAGGTCGGGGACCATCTTGTTTTTCCTTTGTTTGTGTACAGTTTTTTCCAGAATTTTCCTTTGCAGAGAATTTTGAAGCTTTCAGGTTTTTGCTCTGATTCGGAATGAAGCTAAATTTCAAAACCCTTCATGAAATGGCACTTCTGTTCGCCTCCCAGCTCTAAGGCTATGTCTACACGACAAATAACTTCGGTATAACTTACATTGCTCGGGATGTGAATAATCCACACCCCTGAGCGATGTAAGTTATACTGATCCAAGTGCCAGTGTGGACAGCACTATGTTGGTGGGACATAGATACCACCTCTAATGGTGGCAGGAGTTATTAAGAGCGTTTGCCCACTGGCTTAGAGTATCATCAGCTGCTAAGAGAAGCTACAATGCTTTTCGTGAGATATTTTTCAGCTGTTGGATTTTCTAAGCCTGAGTTGTGGATAACGACTAGACGCAGTTACAAAATTTTAGTTGACAGTTTTTTGTCAGAAAATGTTTTAACAAAATTGATTTTTTTTTGGGGGGGGAAGAGATATTTTGGACGAAATTTCATTTCACAAAGGAATGAAAATTTTTTTTGACTTTTTGGAATAGAAACTTTAGATTTTACATTTTAAAACAACTTTTTGTTTTGAAATTTTATATAAAAATTGAAAAAAGAAAAAGAGGGCAAACTCTAAATAAAACATCTTGAAGTTATTCAAATGAAATGCTTTGATTCAATTGAAACTTTTTAAAAAAATCATTTTGTGAAAAATGTCAAAATGCTGGCTTTTCATCCTGATTCAGGATTAAAAAACAAACAAAAAAAAACCTTTTCACAAGCTGTAAAATCAATTTTCTGAACAAGCACTAGAATCTAGGAAGCCGACACAGGAGGAGGCTGCTTTTAGGGACAGATGACCATGAGAGTCTTACTTGAAGTAAAAACAGCGAGGAATCCTTGTGGCACCTTAAAGACTAACAAATTTATTTAGGCATAAACTTTCGTGGGCTGAGATCAGGAACAGACATTTTGCAGGTTAGGCTATGTAAGGAGTAAAACAAGCCAAGGTGTTCCTGGAGCCAGTGACTTGACAGAAACCATATCTAAATGTTTACTAGCCTTCAGTAGAAAGAGACCAAGGTCAACTGGTGTAATGCAGTACAGTGGCATTGCCTCCAGGGGGTAAGGTAGCCATATCCTATTGAATTTAGGCATCCTTGAAAATTCAACCTATATAAATACAACACACACCTCTGCATAGCTAGCTAGCTAGAATGAATTATGTATTGTTCTAATGTCTATGCTAGACATTTTTTAAGCTATTGTACTATACTAGACTGCTTTTTTTTTTTAAACTCAAGGAGAGAAAATCCCAAGATGACTTTGAAAGAAAATACTTTTTCCTCTTCATCAATATCCCCTAATTCTTAGCCTTCCAAGAGCACACACTTAGCAAATAAGAGTGCTTCAGATCACTAGGGAATCTGGAACACTGAATGAAAGGAAGTCATGAGTTCCCCTAGCTGTTGCATTAGCATTTACCTATCTTTTTTAAACTCACAAAATATCACTGGATGGAAGATTACATTTTTAAACCTTACATTTATTATTATATTCCAGTAGCACCCAAAAGCTTAGCTGACATCAAAGCCCCACTATTGACAGGACACTGGAATTAGATTATGAGACCTGGATTCAATTCCTGGCTTAGCCAGTGGCCTGGATGACCATGGGCAAGTCACAGCTCTCCCTGTGCCTCAGTTTTCCCATCTGTAAAATAGGGATATTGATACTGCCCTCTTTTGTGTGAAGTGCTTTGAGATCTAAAGATGAAAAGTGCTATGTAAGAGCTGGCTATTATTATTGTGTTAGGTTCTGCGCATTCACATAGTCCCTACTCCAAAGAGTTTACAATCTAAATAGAGAAAACAGAAGAGAAAAAAAAAAGGTAGCAGGGGAAATATAAATTAAATTTATTTCTCATAGTCTCATGGCATGGCAGTTGCAGAATTGGAAACAGAACCCAGGTTCCCTGACTTACATTGCAGTGTCCTAAACACTATATGTAGACAGATCGGGAGAGAGTACAAAGAATACTGAGAGTGCAAAGAAGTTCTTTTGCAATCTCTATTTGTACCTTCTTCAGAAAACTCACCTGTTACCTGTAGTTAAATCATAGAATGAAAACAATAAATTTAATATGTTGCTCACTTAAGACATAAAGCTGCCTTAATAGTTTTTTTGGCTTGAAATTTTTAGAGCTCCTAAAGAGCATCATCTCTTTGTAGCTAGCAGATAATGTGAAAATCCATTGCAGTCCAAAGAATGCCTGGAAACTGCAGAGTTGGCACTGTCAGAGCACTTGGTAGGTAGGTCGCAGGGAGGAAAAGATCTGTGGAATATGCCCAGGTCTCAGATGCAGTTTATTTTCAGAGCTTTTGAAAATGTCCTGGTACAGTATGACATATAGTCAGGAAAATAGGGGTCTAATGTATCCCTTGACTCCAGTAATGAGCAATACAATTCACTCTAAGTTAATCTGACCTGCCTATATATATTTTAAAATGTCAGTCACCACGGTATCAAGAACTAGTGCAACAAGATGGACATAGCCATCCACTATCTCTCGGATGTCATACAGAATGTGGTTGCAGGGCTGACACACTCTTACTCTTTCTTTTCTCTCCACTGCAAAGCAATCAACTTTTCTATGTAGATCGTCCATTGGTATCAAGCTAAATATCATGGCTGGAGGTTTAAAGGGCTGGCTAGTTCTAGGACCAGTATTAGCATTTGTAAGTATACATGTTACGATATGGGATAATCAAATCTTATCCTTCAGGTTCTGAGCAAGCTCACCATACTGACCAGGAAGGCATTTTTCCATGTTGGTACAGCAGTGAACAGCTTAATATGGGGAATGAGGAGAGATTTTCCTCTTTTCCTGTAATGTCCAGAGATTCCATGAACTCCCCTGGGTGTTTCACTATCGCTATTGATTTTACATGGAGTCACTCAGATATTATGGTGACAGGCAGCAGTTTGAAACCCTAAAATGATAGATTGATAGACAGATAATCAGGTTTTGATCTGACTTTAAGCTTTGATCAAATCCCCTCTTCTTGGACTAAACTTTTAAAATTGACTAGTGATTTTGAGGGCCCAGTTTGAGACACCCTTCAGATGCCTCAGAACAAAGAAACTAATTTGTCAGCACTTGCTGACAAATTAGCCCCTTCATTTTGAGGCATCTCAAGTTGGGCACCCTAACACTGATGAGTCTAAAAAGAAATCACTAGTTGAAAATTGAGGCCTTTTTTATAATATTCTTTTCTGCTTCTCCAATAGACTGCCCCACACAAAGCACATGCACAGCACAGCAATTTTTCCCTCAGGGACATTTTTTTCCAAGCCCCTGAAGGAAAAATTATCTTATCCATTCAGATTTCTAAATCTCAAAGCAAGCTATTTCTAGCCCTTGTAATGATTCCACTTCTCTCTTCCCTCCCCACTTTTTTTCCTTTAGCAGATTTTACCCATAATGCTAGCTGACAGTCTAATTTCAGTGTCCTACTAACACTTGACTTGAATACTTAAGATTACATGCCAGGCAGCTATCAACTGTGGAGACAGCCACTTGTCAATCTTCTCCCCCCTTACATAAACTACTATTTGATCGAGTCAATTGCTGTCCTTTGCTGAAGCGCACAAGATTTGGTTCATCAGCTCTGCTTTGGAGGTCAAGTGTGAGCAGCAAAATCTTTTTTGGCTCCTGGGAGCATTCAACAGCCAATTGTGATCTCTAAAAGCAACCTGGTTTTTCTTGTTTGTTTTTCCCCCCCAAGAGTGCTGTATCATTTGGGAGGCAGCCCCAGGGGAATCTCTATCAGCATGTCCTTAGGAACAAGTGCACTGAAACCAGTGAATTCCTGTTTGCTTTGAGATGAATCACTAACCACCTTACACAAGGCTTGAATCTGCCTGGGTCTTACCTAGGTGAGCAATTAGGGGCTGTGTACCAGGAACCTCCATTCCTCCTTACAGACACAATTCACTCAGGGTGTGATGCTTTGGGGTTCAGCTCACACCAGTACAGTGTTATGTCACTGCCTGCCCTGCAACTCTGAGTGTCGTCACTACTGTGCTCACAACCCTGACACCAACAGCTGGTCTACAAACATGCATGATACACCCTGACTTCCACAGCCTGGTTACTTTTTGCAGGGTGACCCAACAGCCCCTCCGGTCCTGAATTTTCCCCAGACTGGCTCTCTGCAGTGTCAAGCCCACTCCTGGAACATTCACAGACATTAAGTTTGTTCCTTCTTTAAAGAGACAACACACTGCAGCCTGTTAGCTTAAATAGGCTTAACACACCATTCTCTTCATTCACTGCACTGAATTGGTTTATAGCAAAAGTAAAAGGAGTTAATTAAACAAAAGGCACAGGTTCAGGGATGCCAAGCATTAGGAATGAAGATAGAAAGGGTTACAAGCAAACAATAGTAAAAGTATGCTTCTAAGACTAAATCTTAATTTCAGCAAGTTACAATCTCTGCCTAAGCAAGTTTCTCACCTTAACCCAGGTTTTCAGAGTCTTCAAGGCTCTTGGCTGAATGATCCAACATTCTGTGATTTCAAAAGATCTGGCCCCTTTAATCCCCTAAGTGATGGATATCCCAAAATGGCTTTCCTCTTTCTGTTTCCATCTCCCAAGGCTCTCTGACTCTGGACGCCTTCCTGCTGTTCTTCCTTTCCTGTTGACTTCCTATCCCCTTGCTGATCTGTACATAAGTAGGGTTTTCATGAATTTGATTCCATAATGCGTAATCTACATTAGAGACAGGGAGATAGCTACCTTCCCTCCTCTCTCAGAGAAAACGTGTTGCTTGCTGTGTTTGGTCACAGAGTTTAAAGCATAGTATCAGTGAGTATTCATAATTATTAATGCATACATTTTACAATTATACTAATCACCAGTGTATCACAGGCTTATTGATACACTTTTATAATACAGCAATATTGTATACATTCCGCTGATTTATCATTTGATGTTCAGATCCGCTGTCTGTATTGTCAAGTAAATCTTTTAAATGTATTCTTCTGAAGTGTATCCCCAGATAAAGTTTCTCTCTCCTGCTTGGTGTAGATACCAGGTTGTCTTGTTAGATTTGTTTACCTTGTATGTAAACATATCTTCGCTGTCTCTGCCTGGCAACCAGGCTGGTCAGACAAGCAAATGCACATTCCTTTGTTTCAGGCAGACTGGGCTTATGCATTGCTTTAACACATTGCAAGACCATGTGTCTAGCACATATTTCTAACTCTTTGTACATGCCCCGCACATATAGCATGCAAAGGTTTTGGGACCAGCGTGTTACTAGTTTGTAGATGATACCTTACATGACACCTGTTAGATACAGGTGATGACAACAGTGTGTTAGGCGCAATGAGTATGTCAGGCCTGACAAGAGTTGCTGACAGACACCAGTGGGCCTGTGTGTCACAGGAGTCCGCTTCCTTCTGCCTCAAAGGAAGTTCAGGGAGAGATGGGACCTTGGTTTCATCTGTTCAATGTCCCTACCAACAGAGAATGCTGGCTGTGGTGGGCATGGATGGAGATAGGGCTGAACCCTATAAATGGGCGTGAGAACAGGCATTCTTCCCATTTACAAACCCTTCTGGGGCTGTATAACTCCACACCACTCTCCTTACTCTGCACCTTTAAAACACAACACAGTCATGAGGTCATCCAGCCTTTGGAAACTCTGGTGATAGAGAAATCCCTAATTTAGATATAAGGACCTTCCTTCATTTTCATTCAGGCAAAGCTCCTACTTACTTAAATGAAAGTTTTGCCTTTGGGGGAATTAATTATGGACTTGAAGATTTGAGCTGCTGAATCAAATGGTTGTTTTGATTGAGTAAGGAGGAGACCAGGATTTTGCCCAGGAATAGTCAGCAGTATTGCCAAGCAGACCAGGTGCCAGCTCATGCCAAGATTTCCATTTCTCAACTGAACACTTACAAATATATAGCTAGAATCAGTCTGCCTCACTTGTGTGCCAGCACTGCTAAAAAAGGATTACAATTATCAGAATGTTTTTAGACTTAATTGAATGCTTGTTAATCTCACTTATAATATCTGTATCCCTTACTGCAAGGTAATATTTATGTAGTTGTGTTGTGAGCTCTGTCACTGTGTAAACTACCAGATAGAAGACAGACATTCACTAGTGTGAAATGCTGAACTGCAAACAGAAGGTGTCACATCCTGCCCAACAGAAAAGTTCCATTGACACCAGATGCATTACTATGAGATGTTAAAGAGGACTAAAGTGGTTATTTTGCCCCCTCCCCCCGTGAAGACAAATCATGCAAATGGATTCCTCCTATCAGCTGGATTGCATCTCAAAGCACAAGGGAAGAGGGGGATAAACCTCCCCAACAAGAAGGAACATATCTCTGTACTGATGGGACTCTGGGGGACAAGGTTTACTAGACATACACAAGAGATCCCCAGTGCTTAGCCTGGGTTAGCCCTAAAGGACATATACAACTTGTAAAAGCGACAGAGTCCTGTGGCACCTTATAAACTAACAGACGTATTGGAGCATAAGCTTTCATGGGTGCATAAGCTTTTTTTTTGCGTCTGACCAAGAGGGTATTCATCCACGAAAGCTTACGCTCCAATACATCTGTTAGTCTGTAAGGTGCCACAGGACTCTTTGTCGTTTTTTACAGATCCAGACTAACACGGCTACCCCTCTGATATAGATCTCGGTTATTATAGAAGCTTTTATTATTTTCTGAAACTTGAGATTGTAACTCATTTGTGCATATATGTTTACCAGCTTTAACCTTTTAAATAACTCATTTCCTGTTCCCACTTTAGAAACTTTTGTGTAGTTTATTCTAGGATTGGCTACAAGTCCTGTCTTTGGTTCTAAATTCTAAGATGCAAGTGACCTAGTGTAAATGACTGGTCCTTTGGAAGTAACCTGAATACTGATGTGATTCTTGGTGTAAGGGGCCATCTATAACAAAGGTATGAACACTAAGGTGTTGAGACAGATCAGAGTACCCAAGGGACTGTCTGTGACTCTGTATTCAGGCTGTTATACTGCCCAAGGGAGTTTACATTTGATAATAGGTTGGTGAAATCTAAGTATAGAGCTCTCAACCAATTTGGGGATTGTGTTCTAGTTCTTAATAATCTAGCCTGAGGTTGGTACTCACGCTCTTGAGTCACTGAAGGCAGCATTACAGTTTTGACTGAGTAATAACAGGATTTCACCCAGGAAGAGTCTGCTGTATTGCCAAGCACAAGCACCCCAAACTCACATGTCAGATGCAAAAAAAAAAAAAAAAAAAAAAATCACGAAAGTGGCTGAAAAAAAATCACAATGTTTCATTTAAAAATTAGAGTTCTTTTTATTGGGTTTTTGAGTCTTGAGAATGTTCTTAGATCGCATTTTCAAGCTCTTCCCTGCAACCATGAATGCTAGAAACATATATTTTTAGGATGAAAGCTGTCATTATACTGTATTCACATGACTCCAGGAGATGAGGCTTTAAGGAAAATATAAAAAAATCATGAAATTAATGATTAGAGCAAAAGAGTTGGCAATACTTATTTTAGCTCTGTTACACCCAGCATTTAAAATTTAATAGAACTATATGTCCACAAGATTCTCTACAAATATTAACCAATTAATCTTCAAGATATGCCCAGGAAGAAAGAAAGTACAAAGCAAGTCAGCAGGACTCCAGCACACATGTAGATGAGGCAAAAGTAAAATGTTCTAGGCAACAAAACATTCAGTCAGTATCTGCTTGCATGGCGACTGCAGGCTGCATAGGCAGATGTTAGCTGCTCGTCCTGGAGAAGCAGGAATTCACATCAGTTGTGAGCAGCTTTCCGTGTGGCTAGAGTATGAAATATGGCAAAATTCACAAGATGCCACAATATTGCCAACTCAGGCATTTTAAAATTATGAGTCCCCCTCCCTCACCTCCAAATTATTTGATTGGTTTAAAATTAAAAGATTTAACAAATAAAACAAAACAAACCACGCTAATAGTACTTTGGCGTTATTTTTATTTACGTTCTCTTTTTTGAACCTGTTTGTATTCACCTGAGTCACGTGTTCAAGCTTTTCTTTGTGACCATGAAGGGTAGAAACTTTAATTAAAAAAAAAAGTAAGCAGCGATTCTCTGGTATACACATGGCTCCTGGAGCTGGGGCTTGAAGAGAACATCACATATGCTGGGAGTTGGCAATACTGGATTCATTACTTATTGAATAAAGAAAAACACAAGATCTTCTTCGAGTGATTGCTCATATCCATTCCAGGTAGATGTACGCGCCGCGCGTGCACGTTTGCCGGAAACTTTTTACCCTAGCAACTCCAGTGGGCCGGCAGGTCGCCCCCTAGAGTGGCGCCACTATGGCACTAGATATATACCCCTGCTGGCCTGCCCGCTCCTCAGTTCCTTCTTACCGCCGTGTTGGTTGCTGGAATTGTGGAGTGCGGCTTGCTGTCCTCCACGTACCTAGCTCTCCTGTACTTTGTTCGTAGTCATAGTTGTAAATAGTTCATAGATAGTTTGATAGTATATTAGTTAGTTGTGTATTATATATAGTTGTTTAGCTTGTTCGCGGGTGGGCCGTTGCCCTTCCTGGTGCCCGGCACCGGGCTCATGCCTGGCTCGCCGGGCTTCAAGCCGTGCTCGGCATGCAAGAAGCCGATGCCTACTAGCGATCCACACGACGCGTGCCTCAAGTGCCTGGGGGAATCGCACATAAGTGAAAAGTGCCGTATATGCAAGCCTTTAAGCCTCGCACAAAGAAGGAGAGGGATCAAAGACTCCGCGCTCTCCTCATGGAAGCGGCACTGACTCCGGCACCGGCGGCGCAGCCGGCCACTTCTACTCCGGCACCGGACCGTGCCGGCACCGGCAAGACTCCCTGGCACCGACCATCCCCAGCACCGGGAGCAGATCCACGACCCTCGGCGTCTGCAACACCATCGAGGCAGGCCCTAGTGGAGCCTACCTTGGCCGCGGCACCGCCTGCAGGGCTGCTGTCGACTCCGGGTCTGGAAGGTCCGTCGAGTCCAGCCCCTCCTAGATCCCCCTTGAGATCAGGGGTCGAGCTGTTAGTACCATCTACTCCGGAGACCTTTGCCTCGGCACGGGACTTGATAGCACTAACGGAGCCAGCGCAGCCTCAGACGGCACCCCCAGGACGGTTAACCTCCAGAGGCAAACCGATGCTAAGAGCGCTGTCTCCAGAGTCCCGGCACCGATTGCCCCGGAGACGTGAACGCTCGCACTCAGGGCGCCGCTCGCAGTCCCGGCACGGTTCTCCCAGGTGGTACCGGTCGCACTCGCAGCACCGATCAGTATCTGCACGGTCCCGGTCTGGCTCCTCTCACCACTGGCACCGAGACTCTAGGAGCCGTTCACCTCGACGTTCGGCTCCTCGGTTGACCTCCCAGCACCGAGCCGGTGGTAGGTCCCGATCCCGGTCGACTTCCTGGCACCGCGTCGGTGGCAGGTCCCGGTCCCCTCTGTCGTCCCGGCACCGCGCTGATCGAAGGTCGCGGTCCCGCTCCCGACACCGACCTCGATGCAGATCCCGGCTACCACGCCGTTCCCGGTCCCGATCCCGGCACCGATACGGGTCGCGGCACCGCTCCTCGGCACCGAGGAGAACGTTGGAGTCGGCGTACAGAGACGCCTATAAAACAGGCTCAGCGCCTCCATGGCCTTCCAGGGAACTATCTGTGTCCTCCCCGGTGGACAGCGCCTATGCCTTGGGCCAGGACAGACATTCGGCCCTGTTCCAGGACCCTCCACTACAGGAACGAGGTCCTCAACAGTGGGGGTTTTGGACCCCATGGGCGTATCGTCAAGCCCAGGGTCCACAACACATTATCCTCCATCCTGCGGCGGAACGCAGGACACCGGAGGCGACGGTGTCTAGACCCCCTCCCTCCCCGGAAGCAGACGGCAGGTCCAGCCACCAGGACCCGGAGCTCCCTCCAGTGACGGAGGTGCAGCCCCAGATAGAACCCCCCGTGGACACTCTGTTGCCGGGGGTTTCCTCATTGTCTTCACCAGATGAGGCAGTGGCGGGTACCTCGTCCTCCAGCCCTCCCCTGCTAGATCTTAGGGCACACCAGGACCTCCTCCGACAGGTGGCACAGAACCTGGACTTGCAAGCAGAGGAGGTCTCTGAAATCGAGGACCCAGTGGTGAGCATCCTCTCCGCCGATGCGCCCACCAGAGTGGCCCTGCCCTTTATCAAAACAATCCAGGCCAACGCAGCTAATATCTGGCAGTCATCGGCCTCCATCCCTCCGACTGCTCGAGGGGTGGAAAGGAAGTACATGGCCCCCTTGAAGGGCTATGAATACCTGTACGTTCACCTGACACCCTGCTCACTTGTGGTCCAGTTGGTGAACGACAGGGAGTGCCACGGTCAAGAGGCCCCAGCGCCCAAGTCAAAGGAGGCGAGACGAATGGACCTCCTGGGCCGCAAGGTCTATTCGGCAGGGGCGCTACAGCTCAGGGTCTCGAATCAGCAGGCCCTCCTTAGCCGCTACTCCTTCAACTCGTGGGTAGCGGCGGGGAAATTCGCAGAGCTCTTACCACAGGACGCCAGCCAGGAGTTTACCACCATCCTGGATGAGGGCAAGAAAGTAGCGAGGACATTGCTACAAGCCTCTTTAGATGCTGCGGACTCGGCTGCTCGGACCCTGGCCTCGGGGCTCACGATGCACCGAATTTCCTGGCTGCAGGTCTCTGGCCTTCCACCGGAGCTCCAACATACTATCCAGGGCCTCCCCTTCGAAGGCCAGGGCCTGTTTTCCGCTAAAACAGACCCCAGATTAAAGGACCTTAAGGATAATAGGGTCATAATACGGTCGCTGGGGATGCATACGCCTGCGACACAGCGCAGGCCATTCCGACAGCAGAACCAACAGCAGCAGCGTCGGCTGTATCCTCAGTTCCGCCCGCGGCAGGACCTCACTAGGTGCCGCGGCAGGAACAACCGACGCAGACAGTCAGGTGGCCAAACGGGGCAGAACCAAGGCTCCGCCAAGTCCCCTCCTGGACCTAAGCCTTCAATTTGAAGGTGCGCCCGAGGGCGCAGTACCAGTTTCCCCTCCGGATCCTTCCCTGCAGTTTTCCAACCGTCTTTCTTTTTTCCTCCTGGCGTGGACCCAAATAACATCGGACCGTTGGGTCTTGCGTACGGTGCAGGCCCGTTATCGCCTGCAGTTTTCTTTGCCCCCCCCTCCCACCCACCATCCTCGTCCCTCTTCAGGGATCCCTCTCACGAGCAATTCCTCCGTCAGGAGGTGCACACGCTCCTCGTCAAGGGAGCCATAGAGGAGGTTCCAGAGAGCAAGAAGGGCAAGGGGTTTTATTCCCGCTACTTTCTAATCCCCAAGTCCAAGGGCGGCCTCAGGCCCATCCTCGACCTGCGGGAACTCAACAAGTATATGGTGAAGTTGAAGTTCCGTATGGTATCCCTTGGAACCATCATCCCATCCCTGGATCCCGGAGACTGGTACGCCGCCCTCGACATGCAGGACGCTTACTTCCATATCTCCATATCCCCCCAGCACAGGCGTTTCCTCCACTTTGTGGTCGACCGCCGACATTATCAATTTGCAGTCCTCCCGTTTGGCCTCTCTATGGCCCTGAGGGTGTTCACAAAATGCATGGCAGTCGTCGTCACGCACCTTCGGTGTTGCCGCATTCACGTTTCCCTATCTCGACAACTGGCTGATCCGGGGCACATCAGAGCTGCAGGTCCACGACCACGTCCGCAGGATCAGCAGCCTCTTTGCTGCCTTGGGCCTCGTGATCAACGTGGACAAGTCTACTCTGCTCCCCACGCAGCGGATAGAGTTCATCGGGGCCGTTCTGAACTCTACCCTGGCCAGGGCCTTGCTACCCTTACCCAGGTTCCAGTCGCTGTCGACCATCATTCTGCACTTGCAGGCAGCCCCGCTGACCTCTCTACGAACATGTCTGGCCCTCCTGGGCCATATGGCAGCCTGTACGTTCGTGACGGCGTATGCCCGACTCCTTATGAGGCCTCTTCAATCTTGGCTCATCGCGCAGTACCGGCCGGCCAGACGTTCATTGGACACAGTCGTCACCGTTCCTCAGAGGGTACTGGACTCCCTTCGGTGGTGGCTGGACCAGTCCGTGGTCTGTGTGGGGCTCCCGTTTCATCCGCCCCAGCCCTCGGCATCCCTGACTACGGACGCCTCAGATCTGGGCTGGGGGGCGCACTGCGGCGCCCAAAGAACTCAGGGCTTGTGGACCCCTCAGGAGATGGACCTCCACATCAACATATGAGAGTTGAGAGCGGTCCGTCTTGCTTGTCAAGCGTTTGTCCATCTCCTTCAAGGTCGTTGTGTCGCGGTGTTCACCGACAACACGACGACCATGTTTTACATCAACAAGCAGGGCGGCACCAGGTCCTCTCCCCTATGTCTCGAGGCGATGCGTCTCTGGGAGTTTTGCATAGCCCATGCCGTTCACCTCTCCACCTCCTATCTCCCGGGAGTGCGGAACACTCCAGCGGATCGACTGAGCAGATCCTTCCGCTCGCACGAGTGGTCCCTCCGTCCAGACGTCGCCCTCTCACTCTTCCAGAGGTGGGGTCGTCCCCGGATGGACCTCTTCGGGTCCAGGGAGAACAGGAAGCGTTGAGCATTCTGCTCCTTCCAGGGTCGGGAGCCAGGGTCTATAGCAGATGCCTTCCTGATCCCATGGGCGACTCATCTGTTTTACGCGTTCCCTCCCGTTCCGCTGATACACAGGGTTCTCCTCAAGGTGCGCAGAGACAGAGCTCGGGTGATTCTCATAGCTCCAGCATGGGCCAGACAGCACTGGTACCCCATGTTGCTGGACCTCTCAGTAGCCAACCCAGTTGCCCTGCCCCTACATCTGGACCTGATCACCCAGGACCACGGCAGGCTCTGTCACCCGGACCTTCAGTCTCTGCACCTTACGGCATGGATCCTGCGTGGTTGACAGGCTCCGAGTTACGCTGCTCTACCCCGGTTCAGGAGGTTCTCTTGGGCAGTAGAAAGCCTTCCACCAGGGCTACTTACTCGGCTAAGTGGAAGCGTTTCTCCTATTGGTGTTCGGAGAAAGGTCTTCTCCCTATGGAGACTCCCATCACCACTATTTTAGACTACATCTGGTCCCTCAAGGCCCAGGGTCTGGCGTTGTCGTCCCTCCGGGTCCACCTAGCGGCCATCTCCGCGTTTCATCCTGGAGTGGACGGATGTTCCGTCTTCTCCCACCCTATGGTGGCGAGATTCCTGAAGGGGCTGGAGCGTCTCTATCCACAGATCCGCCCTCCTGCCCCTTCATGGGACCTCAACCTGGTCCTAACTCGGCTCATGGGTCTTCCATTCAAGCCATTAGCTACTTGCTCCCTGCTCTCTCTCTCGTGGAAGACCGCCTTCCTAGTGGCCATCACCTCAGCTAGACGGGTGTCAGAACTACGGGCCCTCACAGTAGATCCCCCGTATACGGTCTTCCATAAAGACAAGGTGCAGCTGAGACCACACCCTGCTTTTCTTCCCAAGGTGGTCTCAGCTTTCCACATTAACCAGGAGATCTTCCTCCCCGTCTTTTTCCCAAAGCCCCATTCATCCCGCAGGGAGCAACAGCTCCACTCGCTAGATGTCCGTCGGGCGCTAGCATTTTATGTGGACAGGACCAAACCGTTCCGCAAGTCCCCCGAGTTATTCATGGCGGTAGCGGACCAGGTCAAGGGGCTACCGATTTCCTCGCAGAGTATATCTTCCTGGGTTACCTCCTGCATCAGGACCTGCTACGACCTGGCCCACGTTCCGACGGGCCATGTGACTGCTCACTCCACCAGAGCACAGGCATCATCGCTGGCTTTCCTTGCCCGTGTGCCAGTCCAAGACATTTGTAGGGAGGCGACCTGGTCATCGGTCCACACATTCGCTTCCCATTACGCCCTGGTTCAGCAGTCCAGAGATGATGCGGCCTTTGGCTCTGCAGTGCTCCAGGCCGCGACCTCTCACTCTGACCCCACCGCCTAGGTAAGGCTTGGGATTCACCTACCTGGAATGGATATCAGCAATCACTCGAAGAAGAAAAGACGGTTATTCACCGTTGTAACTGTTGTTCTTCGAGATGTGTTGCTCATATCCATTCCACACCTGCCCTCCTTCCCCACTGTCGGAGTAGCCGGCAAGAAGGAACTGAGGAGCGGGCGGGCCGGCAGGGGTATATATCTAGTGCCATAGTGGCGCCACTCTAGGGGGCGACCTGCCGGCCCACTGGAGTTGCTAGGGTAAAAAGTTTCCGTCAAACACGCACGCACGGCGCGTACACCTACCTGGAATGGATATGAGCAACACATCTCGAAGAACAACAGTTACAATGGTGAGTAACCGTCTTTTATCGTGTCTGTGATATTGCTAGGAGCAGGTTGGCAGATACACCACTGCTCTGTACTGGACTGAAGCAGAATTACACAACTGTGTGGCATAGGCCCGGAGAGATTTTCCTTTAGTTTTAGGAGTGGAGGGAAGAGAGCTCTATTTCAACTGTTGCCACAAAGTTCCAAGTACCACAGTAATAAGAACAGTGTCAACCAGAAAGTCATAGTTAGCAGCCATGGATTTCTTACGATCCATTTGTCAGTAATGGGTCTGATTTTATCCCCACTGAAGTCTATTCTTCTGTATTGTTCTGTTTTGCAGCTCACT
The DNA here is from genome assembly GCF_007399415.2 of Gopherus evgoodei. NCBI lineage: Eukaryota > Metazoa > Chordata > Testudines > Testudinidae > Gopherus > Gopherus evgoodei. The sequence continues at coordinate 154,916,828 of NC_044323.1, read as the reverse complement.
GAAATTTACTCCTGTGCAAAAAAGCCAATATGCAACCAATTTGCTACTTGAATCCCTCTTAGGGCCAGATCTGAAGTCCACTGAAGTCAATAGGAGAACATAAGAATGCCCATACTGGGTCAGACCAAAGGTCCATCTAGCCTATTATCGTGTCTTCCAGTAGTGGCCAGTGCCAGGTGTCCCAGAGGGAATGAAGAGAACAGGTAAACATCAAGTGATCCATCCCCTGTCATTCATTCCCAGTCTCTCCAATGACTTCAGTAGACTTTGGACCAGGGCTTTAAACCTGATTTTAAAGGCTTAAATGGTGCACCACCCTAGTGCTGTCCCTCTACATGGGACTGAATTTCACTCTGATTATTGTAGCCTGCAGGTTATCAGCATGAGCAATATATCTTTTACCATGCTGTCCCCATGCATGCTGCAACCTCTTCAAGTCCCTTATTCTGTCCTCCTTTATGTCCCTCTTAGACACCCACTTCTGGCATGCTGCTTACAGTGAAATGAGCTCACTTGTACATTTCCCTATTCACTGTTCACTTTCCACTAACCTCTGTCTGTCTGTCCCAAGATTGCAAGCTCTTCAGAGCAGGGAGTCATCCTTTCTTGAATGTCTGGAAGCCCCCTAGCACATTGAAAGCATAAACAACAATTAATAATGATAGCACAGACTCCTCATTCCACTCCAGAACAATGAGTTGGCTGTAAGGCCAGAAGGGACCATTAGGGTCCTCTAGTCTGGCTTGACATGGGCCACGACATTTCAGGAAGTGCCTCCTGCATCAAACCCATAATTTAAGTCTGGACTAGCACATGTCCTTTTAGAAAGACACTCAATCTTCATATCAAGACTTATAGTGATGGAAAATCCACCCCAGCTTTAGGTAAGTTGTTCCCAGGGTTAATCACTCTTACTGTTAAAAATGTGCATCTTATTTCTAGCATGAATTTGTTCACCTTCTCCTTGCAGCTATTGGATCTTGCCTGATAGATTAAAGAGACCTTGACTATCAGATGCCTTCTCCCCACGTAGACGTTTCTAGACTGTGATAAAAATCACCTTTTACCTTTGTCTTAGATAAACTAAATAGACTGAGTTTCTTTAGCCTCAGGTTTTCACACCTCAAACCATTCTTGTAGCTCTTTTCCAAAAGGTGATAGGAGGCTTTGGTGATTCTTCCCTTAAAATCAGTCGAGTTACCACATAACACATCTGGAAAAACCATTCAAACATTAGTTTGGCTGTGGTGTCCCAACCACAAAATAATATGTTTATTTTTTCCACCACTTTTTTTGTCCTTTTATTGATAAAATCTACACAAAAGCTAACTCATCATAATAATTAATTAAAAAAACAAAACAAAACCAATGCTAC